>NC_137976.1:67412728-67743380 GCF_963924665.1 Micromys minutus
CTTCTAGATTCTTACTGACTGTACCATTTGACTCTTAATGCCCCACAGTATAAAGGGATGAAGTACTCTCCCTGGCCAAGGGCAGAAGGCCTGCTGGGATGCCTGTTCTGTTTCAGTGATGGGTCACAGAGGAATCATGTGGTGAGAGAGATCTGCATGACCATTGCCAGGGAGAACCCATAACCCCTTTGTCATACTCTTGGCCTCACACCATCGGCTGTGGCCTCTACACCACAGTTCTTAAGGTAAAGCTGCAGCCCCAGCGGAGGACTGGTGAACCTGTATTTCAGCAAGACGGGGTTGTTAAAAAGCTACTACAACCAAGGGCAAGGCTGGGTATCCACGAGGAAGCTGCTGTGCTAGCACACTGAAGTTTTGTGATGCTCTAACAAGCCAAGGTGGCTCCCATCCCCCATAGTTCCCACCCGTAGTCTCTCAAGAGTGCCTATGATTGCTGACCTTGAGTCCTGATATCTTTTAATCCCCTAGGAGTTTGCTTTTCTCTATTTCTACTGCTGCTTTTCTCATCTATAAGCCAACAAGTAACTTATCTAATTCATACTAAGTCTAGCTGTTAAAGTAAGTAGAGAAGCCCAATGGAGACTTTCTTCTTGAAGAACAAAGTGAAACTCTTGGTTACTGATCTCTGCAGTGACCCACCACCTTTCTATCGGTGTGGGCTGTGGTGTTCTTGATTTTCAGATTATGTTTTTATCAATTTACATAATAGTTATGAGTACTTTTGAAAACTGGTCTCTCAATACTGATGTTACTGAATGCTTGCTTTGCTGGACCTCTGAGCTCTTGACTGTCCTATATAGTACCTTTGACACTGAAACGTAAATCAGAGACATAGGCTCATGTTAGATGGAATAGAAGCCACAAGCTTCTTTTCTCACCCCAGGAGAAAAGAGCGAGAAACTGCTGGCAGGTGCCTTCATTGACAGATGCAGGAAATCAATACCACTGCCCCATGTCACCAGAATCACCTAATGCTCCTGTTCTTATACACCCCAGGGTACCTCCCAACGAAAGCAAGCCCACCCTGGGAGTGAGGCTCCCTCTCCATTTGTTCTACAGGAAGCTAAGGAACCCATTTCTCTAAAACCATGATGTGGAAAATCTCTGTGGTCTCGAGCCTACCAGTTAGGCTCTACACCTTATGCAATCAGACCTGCCATTAACCAGGGCAGAAGAAGGGTGGGCATCTCCTCATTTATTTTCACCCCACAAAGATGGATGACACAGAATTCTGATGAGTGGAAAGAACTGTCCACGGTTGTATTTTCAAATCAAACCATTTCCTTGCTTATGCTTTACCTAGGTGGCAATGGCTCCCTAGAGGAAAAGGTGCCTAATTTGGTGGCCTGGAAAAAGGCAGTGGATATTTGCTCCTTTGATGGGAAGAAAAATTTCCTGGCATTTGTTGTTCTACTGAGGGGTTAGGGGAGGGAGCGCTCTTGATTTGAAGGTACACCCACTCATTCATTCATTCATTCATTCATTCATTCATTCATTCATTCAATGAGACAGGGTCTCATAAAAGTCTAGGCTAATATTGCACTTACCATGCAGTAAGCCTGGCCTTGAACTCCTGATTCTCCTTCCTCTATCACACAGCTCCTAAGTGTAGGCACTGACAAGTGTGTCTTACCACTGACCTGGTGAGAAACTACACTTTTAAGAGACACCACAGTCTGTCCCTCACCTGTTCTGTAGCCTTGACCTTGGTTCAAACTTGCTGTCCATTCACAATGAAGTCCCCCAGACGGCCCATGTTCCTGGCTACTATAATTTCCAGAGTCTATGAAAACAGTGTGCAGCAGAACTGGCCGTGAACATCAAAACAAAAAAAAAAAAAAAACAAACAAACAAACAAACAAAAAAAAAAGTAACAAAACAAAAGTCCGGTAAAGTGTCAGCGACAGGATATAAGTAGTTTATTTTAAACGTATTTAATTAGAATTTAGTGAAGCAAATGGCTGATGGTAAAGAGCACACGTACTGTTCAAAACACAGGGTTCTAGTATCCCCTTCAGTATTTTCGGTGTGGGACCAGGAGAGCCAGGGGAAGGCAGATGGAGGACAGGCTGAGAAAGCGAAAGGCCTGAGCTTTTCAGTCTTGTGTGCACAGAAACACTTTCCCACTGCACAAGCTGTTTCTAGCGAGTGGAATTGACAGATGCCTGAACGTGACACAAGACACTGAAATAACATGCAAATCCGTTTTCAGTTTTAATATGCACATACGCTGCTTGGCACATCACTTTCCATGGCTGAGGTAAATTTCTGTTTTTGAGTTTTTTCGTGGGAAATGCACACCGGCAAACAAATGGTTAACCCCCTCCATTTCACCCAAGAGAAGATGGTTTCCTTTTGAGTCAGAGGGGTGTCTTGCTCAGCAATCCAAGGCACCTGGGAGGCTAAGAAAAGCCAATGCTTTGTTCCGTGAAAATGCTACCATCTACAAACAAATTTGCCCTCTGACAGGTGATCATGTTGGATGCCTGAGACTGTAGGGATGTAAGCAAGGTGCCAAAGAGGGAATCACAGGAAAACAATTTTTCTTTTATTTCATCGATGAAAAGCAAATCACAGAAGTTCAGCCCCGTGGGAAGAGAAACAACTAGACAGAACATGAGGAAGAAGTGAAAAGTCCTTGTTCTTAGGTTTCCATGTGGTAGAGAGACGGCAAACTCAACTACATTTTCCTTAAATTAGGGATTTAAAGCTGCACGAGTATTAGAGACTAATTCGCTATCCTCATGATGGCTGTGATGCGTCAAAGCTCCACAGATGGGTTAGAAAATCAAGGCATGTGGAGGAAAAAGGAAAGGTCAGAGTAAAAGCAATCAGTGGGCTGAGGTGCTCAGTGCCTGCATTCTAGACTTTTCTCACTTCTGCTTTAGTTCCACACCCACTAATCAGCAACTGCCACCCGAAGCAAGCTATTTAGACATTAAGGTAAATACATATTCGTTACTTAAAACATAAATGTTAAAATAGAACTTATGAGTTAAGTAAGATGGTCCATAGAAGCTACTGCATCCTGTGGTGGATTAGAACTTAATGGCTCTGTGTAAGATGTGCCCAGGCTGTGTGAATTTTGTAAGACCATCACTGGATAATGTTGATTCAGGAGGACAGAATGCATGTGTGGCCTAAACAAGACAAGAGGAGCAGAGGCCTGAATTAGAACTTGGAGTGAAAATATTCAGGAGAGATTAAACACTGTGAGATAAAATTATTTTTGGATTTCCCAGGTCCTTCATAGCCTATCACCCCATAGCCCTGGCTTCCTTTCCCCCCATTCTCTTCCCCACCCCACCTTTCCTTATTCAGTCTAAAGAAATAAATCAAATCGGCAGTTTGTTAGTGGGCAATGGGAGGGATTTGGATAAAGCCACACCCATGAATGGCAGAACAGTGAGTTAAGAATGAGCCTTCTGATCTCAGCTCGGTGTTTTTCCGCAGACTCACAGCTATCTTTACATTTTCACTTAGAAATATGAAACTTACATGATCTGTCATAAAGGTTAATCAAGACAGTCAACCTCACTGATTAAAGCATGATGCTAATTATACCAGAGGCTGCAGACTAATGCGGCCCTTCTTGCTTTCAGAAACACTGTGGTGCAGTGGAGAAAGTGTTGGCTTCAGGTCCCAGCAATGTGAAGTCACACCACCTACTCCTTATGGCTTCTTTTTAAATTGTTTTTGTTAGACTTACCATTAGCTTTTCCAAGTATAAATGACATGACAAACAGGCACTTTAGAGCCATCACGAGTGGTTTGCAGATGATACATGCCATGTGCTAGTATTTAACAGTGCCTCATGATTATTTGTGTTAAACGTTCACACAGCCTGTCAAATCTGAGTTATGGATGTCTTTCAAATGTGGCAGGAAGGTGGATGAGAGAACAAGAAGGACTTAAGTGTCATTCATCAACACTGCAGGGGGTGGGGAGACGGGATCTGATCTAAAGGCAAAGGGCACTGCCATTTCTGATCAATCAGCCATGCAATATAACCACAATTCTACCAAAGGAATGTCTTTATGAGTTCTGAGAGCTCCGCATACATTAGTGTTAGATTTACATAATTTATCGATTTATAACTTGGAAAACTGAAAGTTGTTAAGGTGCACTATGTAGCAGGTACCCGATAATATCCAAAATATTTCACATTAAATAACTTATTTAATAACCAAACAACTCTGATAGGCAAACATATTGATTTGCCAAGGGGGTAGAGGTGAACAGAGGCATGAGAACCTTGATAGTAAGCAGAGAGCTTGGGATTTAACTCAGAAGTGGGTGTTCTTGAGACTGAACTTTTCACCACAAAAGTGCCCGGCCTGTCAGTCCATCTACATTTTCCCACAGTAGGGATTTTATAACCTGACATTCTTAAGGAATTAAAATGATATATTATCAAGTGACATGAATGGAAATAATCTTAGGTGAAAATACCATTTTCTTCTGCATGAAGATGAATGCCAAGAATGAAAAAACATCTGGGAGGTTTGACACAGAAGAGTAAGCTCCCAATTTTGAGAAACACCCCCAGGTTTAATAATTTCATTCAAAATTAAGCTCAGTCAAACTGCTTTTTGAAATCTGTCTCCTCCACCAATTTCAGACACAAACTTCTGAACAGACAAAAATAAAAACCATAAAAAAGCTTTTTATATTACAAACTCAAGTTCAGGGCCATCTCCTAATGACCAGTATAAGCTTTCCTGCTGGGCTCTGTCCTAATGATGGATGAAGGGAACTACCCCACTCTCTGGAAGAACTGGCCCTCTCTAAAATTCAGGAGGCATCTCTAGGTTTACATACTTTGTGGTTTTAACAGAAACAAAGCACACTGGGGATTGTCTGGTGGTTGATGAATCCTTTGATTTACAATCTAGGATGGGGGGCGCATTGAGGAGAGAAGCTGTTCAAGGTTATCTGAGAACAGAGGTCAACAGAATCAAACTCAGATCAGAAAAGCACGCCTAACTCAAAAGTCGTTTATCCCTCTTTCCACGCCAGAAGGCTCCCTTGGAACAGTGGCATTCTCTGGATGCTCCGTAAAGTATGGCCATTCCTGTGAAGAATCTTGGGAGCCCTAATCTACACTGATGCATTATCCTGAGATCCCAAGATGGAAGTTGCTATAAAGTGAAAATCATTGCTGTTATTCTTGGCGAGTATACACAGACTGGCAACAGCTGGTACAGACAGATGTGGTCTCTAGCGAATGTCTGGCTGTGCTGATTCCAGCCCTCTGCAGAGTTCTTTTTCTGGACCAACAAGGGGCGTTCCTCATCAGTCTATGTACCCCATGGGCTCAATGCCATCAAGGTAAGGTTGAAGAACTAATAACCCAGCACCAAGGCCCCTCCTGTCTTTGGTCTGTATCGGTCTTTCCCAATGACTTGACTTTCTAAGAATAGCGCTACTGCTGTATGGAAAGATTTTTCTCCATTTGGGACTTTATGAATACCTAGGAGTTGCAAGAGTAATATTTACAAAATCACCATTATGTGGATGAATTCTCCCTTTAACTTTTGAAATAATGTAGGAAAGAAAGTATTTTTTGAGGTTTTATTTCTATTTCTTTTTGTGGCTTTAAAAAAGTATGCTTTAAGTTAGCATGCAAATAAACTTCATTGCAACATCTTCACACACTTACTTCATTACAGTTTGACTTTAGTGGTTTTTTCCCTCTAGACAGTTCCCTTTCTCCCTCTTCTTTTTACAACATTAATTATCTGTTTATTCTGAGTGTGCATGTGTGTGTGTGTGTGTGTGCATGTTATGTGTGTGTGTGTGTGTGTGTGTGTGTGTGTGTGTGTGTGTGTGCAGAGATGAGAGAGATGTGCCAGGTTTATCTAGAGCAGTTATTTTTTTAGCCTGAGGGTCATAACCCCTTTGGGAGTCACATATCAAAAGACTTGAATATTCATACATTTACATTATGGTTCATCATAGTAGGAAAATCCCAGTTCTGAAGTAACAGTGAAATAATGTAATGGATGAGGTCACAAAAAACATAGGGGAGTTTATTAAAGGATCAGAGCAAAGGAAGATTGGGAACTAGTGGTCTAGAGCCTGGGTTTCAGGTAGCTGTGCACTGCCATTTGAGGTTGCCAGGAACTGAGCTCAGGCTCTCCATTAAAGCAGTACAGACTCTCAACCGCCAAGACCCTCTCCAGTCCCCGCTAACATGACTGCTGCGATTGGACCCTTCAGCTCTCAATGCATGCTTTGCATTTCCCATGAGAAGCACTCCGATACTTCACGTCACAGAAGAGCAACTGGGAAATGAAGTAAAGCATTCGAGGTCACAGAGCTGGGATAAGGAGGGGATGGGATCCATAATGAAGCATCGTGATCCTGGAAACTTTCACTCCTAGAGGCTGAGAAGGGAACCCAGGGTACCGATGTAATCAGAGCGACATGACTTTGTAGTACCACTCCTGCAGGTACTAATGTGGTATCCATCAGAACCATCAGCCATTCAGGGCTCTATCATTCCATTCGGAGGAATAGGTAGAACCCGTGTTAAAACTGACTCTATTATTTTTCTGATTTACAAGTGTGGTTCAGGCTCAGCCCCAGGCTATTCAGCATTCTCACAACCCTACTGAGCTTGCTTCATGTCGAACCTTCGGCTCCCAGAGCTTCTTGACTACCCACGGAGGCTTTTGGAGACAAGCAGGGAACATGAAATGTGTAGAGCGCTCTGCTTTAACTCGGCACAATTATAATTACAGCGAGGTGATTGTAAATATCATGATCATTACAAGAATATTAACCAAATGCCTAGCAGGTGGCTTACTAAGGAGACTAATGAGAAATGGGCTCTGTTCTCTTGGAGAGAAGGAAAAAAAAAAGGAAAAGGAAGGGAAATCAGAGAAAAGTCTACAAAGCCAAAGTAGAATGCAATGGAGTGTTACTATCCTCTATAGCAAAATGGATGTTGGAGCTGGGGTAGTGGAGAGACAACAGCTTCTGAACTACGACTTGGGCACAGGTGGAAGTGTAGACACATGGCCTCTCAGGTGAAGACCTGAGGAGGAGCAGGTGCATCAGGCT
This sequence comes from Micromys minutus, assembly GCF_963924665.1. Classification (NCBI taxonomy): domain Eukaryota; kingdom Metazoa; phylum Chordata; class Mammalia; order Rodentia; family Muridae; genus Micromys; species Micromys minutus. The sequence goes on from NC_137976.1 coordinate 67,419,818, forward strand.
GGCAGCCTATTTGCTTCAGGTCAGTGCAGGGTCAGGCTCCTCACTGTCTCTGTTCCCCATGTGCTCTACTGTCTATGCTGAGTAGGAAGGTGGCAGTGTGTTTTAGTAAAGGGGAGGAAAGCGTCTGCTGATAGCATCAACCCGCACAAGAGGCTGCTGAGTGAGCTGTCTGCAGATCACCTCAGGACTGTGGCACAGCAGGCCAGCTGTTCCAGAGGAGGCCAAACATTGCTCACTGAAATGCACGCTCTTGCTACTGATTTTTTAAAGTGATTACTTTAATGAGAGGCTGGAGAAAATGAGCATGCCAACAACTCAGCATGCAGGAGGAAGGCCAGGGTGGAGAAATCTGGGTGCCTTGGAAGTGCACTGAGATAACCATGCTTACACAGGAGAGAGAGGGAAAGGGAGAGAGGGAGAAGGGGGATGGGGAGAGAGGGGGGCATAATAACGGAAGCTGGATGGAAGCTGGGTTACTTTTATCTTTTCCTTTGTTAGTTTCCATAGACTTGCGAATATATATATTTGTGCTGACTTTAGATAAGATTTTGGCTGAAATACTTCCCATCCACTGCCTAGGTACCCACATCCCAGTGCATAAGGCCCCCTCCCACAATGCTGACACAGTCATAGAGACGATCTGAAAAAAGTTCAATATCAACTTCTTCTATGTTTTGATCTACAATTATATGTAGTGACCAAGAGTCAGAGATTTTTTTGCCCTCCTCCTCCCTTCTTTGCTTCTTTTTCCTTTATTAACAAGAAAAGTATAGAAATACAGAAACTAAGGACACAACAGTCTGGCCCGTAAGAAATCTAAATTTTTCTCCATAAATTTCCCAAATGCTATTAGACAGTCATTTAGCTTCTTGAGGTCCTGTTTTCCTGTGTTTAACTTCTTTTACAATAAACTACGGAGCAAGAGACAACATCAGGCTAGCACAGAAGGTGCACAGGAAGTACAAATCCCTACCACACATCCCTGTCATCCTTCGACATGGCACTTAAATGTTTTAAGATGTATTTATTTATTGTGTACGAGTGTCTTACCTGCGCATATGTATGCGCACCAAGTTCATGCCTGTGGATGTTGGAAGAAGTTCTTAGCCCCCCTGCTACTGGAGTTATGGATGGCTGTGAAATACTATGTAGGTGCTGGAAATTGAACTAGGAGCCTCTGCAAGAGCTGAAGAGTTAAGTGCTCTTAACTGCTGAGCCATGTACCCAGGACCATGACAGCTAAAATTTGCTAAGGCAAGCTCTACTCTAAATACTTGCAGCGCATTTGTTTTCCCTGCTTAGGTATTTCCCCTTTGCCCTCATTCAGCAATGGGGACAGAGAACCCTAGTTACTGCAGCCAAGCCAGAGCCCATCTCTTGTCTCTTTCCTTGGCACAGCATGGGAAACTTAAAAGTGAATCACTGCTGGTATGCTTTCCCTCCTCTCTTTCCAAGCTGCTACAATCTATGCATAACTAAGGGTGAAAATGTGTCAGTCCAAGTAGCATGAACTGATCAGACATTGGCAGATAACTGGTACGCACTTGAATGGAGAAGTGAGAGTACACATGCTATAGAATTTGCTATGGATCCAACAGTTCAAAATGACATTAAGGTGACATTGATTCTGTTACTCTCTAAGAAATATATAAATTCAAGAGGCTTACATGGAGATAAAGAGTCACACAGAAAGAGGTTATTGAATGAGGAAACAGATCAAGGCCTTCAAGCAGTCCGCTGAAATCTAACTAGGAAGGCAGGAAAAACAAGACTCATCCAGTTCTGTCTGGCTCCGGGCCTTTGTGTTCTTAAGAACCAAAGTGCTTCTCGAAGGAGGGGAGATACAGCAAGGTCACAGAGGCAGGCCTGTCAGTGATTTTGACTGCTGAGGTTTGGGTGTGTATTTATAGAGCCCATCTACGTCTCTGACAACCTATTTAGCATCCTTTAGAATGTGTTATTACTTGTGAGAGAAGAGAATGTGGAATTAGGCCAGCTCCTCCATATCAACGTGTGCATGGAAGAAACACTGAATAGATTTTTTTTTAAAGAAATAGGAGGTAAACCCTGCTAATAAATTTCTTTAGACAAATGAACAGAGCCTTTGGATAATGTGTGATATTTTTTCTTTTACATTAACAGAAACATCATGCAACTACAGCAAACTTAGACTTAGCTTTTCCAAGCTCTAATCCCTAAACAGCAACAGCAGGGAGACCAGATCTTGGGACTGAGATGCTCTGTTGTGCACAAAAATTGTACTCAGATACCAGAAGACCACATTCTAACTCGTCCACATGTCACCTTCCTATTCTGGAGTACATTGCTTCTATTTTGAATTAAGTAGGTTTGGACAGGAATGGCTGCTAGGAACAATATGTAACTACTTAAGCTCTTCTTAAACATAAATATTGACAATACCCTAAATGGGAGATAATCCTCATAACTGAGAAGGTTTACCTTGTCAAAGTCACAGGAATAGATGACAGTATTTCATAAGCAACAGGAGCAGTCATTAGCACTCTGTTCTGACGTTTTTAAACCATAAGCCAGAACAGAAGCTCAGAGTTCCCAAAGTGGTAGCCAGATAAAAATGATTAGCACTTCTCCCTTTGTTTCTCGAGTCATTAGCATATCACCCAAGAACAGGTCCAAGCACAATGTGCTATAGGACTTCAGGCTAGTCACTAACTCTTCTGGGACTTAGTCATGCCTCATGAAACAGTGACTATCGTGAAGGGTGACAACTCCTACCACAGGGACTTCAGCAACTTTATTTGGAACGAGTGAGTAATGAATTGTAAAAATGCTCTGAAAAGTTCCAAGCACAGACCAGGGGTAGCCAACACCTCCCCTTTAGGACACTTGTGAGAATGACTATGTCACTTGAAAATACAATTGATTACATAAGTGCAATCAAATCAACATGTCCTGCCAAGAAACTTGGTTCTCCTTGGTGAAGTAACAGCATTTTGGCCAGGGAGTAAATTTCATCATTTTCTTCTGACTTTGGTTCTGACTTTTGTGAGGTGCATTCCTGGGATTGAGTGGCAGAGCCCAAGCCTTTCCCTTGCTATTAGCTCACAGCCTAGAGTTTAGGAATTGACCAAGCAGAGAAGGGGTCTGCTGCTGACCCCAACTGGATGTCAGATCTCAACCTTAACTCCTCCCATTTCCAAGGCATGAAGGGATGAGCCAGGCAGCAGAAATTCACCGAGTCGAACACTAAGGCAGAAAACTTTGTCAGCCTGTCTCTTCCTTTGCTCATTCAATCTTTCTGCATTTTATTCTCCCAAGATGATCAAGTAGCTGTAAAAAAACAAAACAAAACAAAACAAAACAAAAAAAAAAAAAAAAAAAAAAACAAAAACACCCAGCAACAGAGCTAGCATTCCACGCAAGCTTCATTCTGTATCCTGTATACACCTTTTCAGATGAATTCAAGTGCCTGCCCTCCAGGAGCTCACAATCTAGTGAGAGAATCAGAAAAGCAACTCAATAGACTGTGAGCTCCTTGAGGGTAGGGACCACCTCTATTCTTCCTCGTCTTGTCATTAAGTGGGGCGCCTGCCATGAAAACAGGCTTTCAAAATGCTCTTACTGAGAACATGAGCCATAGGAAACACTTGTATTTAAAAACCACAAACCCAGCCATATTAACAGCTTATTGTCTCAAGCTTCCTCTCCTCCTCCACACGCTGATTATTACTAAGTAACTGCCTGGCACCCCTGCTACAGTCTCCTCTTCCACATTCTGCATGTCCTAACTCCCTCCTCTAAGCATCCTGGCATGTAGGTACTGTTCAGCATATGATGGAATGGTCAAGCAAATGTGAGAAGGGACATTCCGGCACTGCTCCTGAACCATGAGACTATACCTCAGAAATGCCAGGGGCAGGTCAATCCAACTGAGGGCATCTACAAGGCCTCAAAAGACAGGGATTGATCTGGGCCACTTAACTCTAAAATCTAAGGTTAAATCACATTGAATAAGAAAAATTCAATCCTCTTTTATATTAATTAGGCAGATGACATCATAACAAAACACTTTTTTTCTTTAAACTAGAACATGAATCATGCCAAGTTCTACCTTCTAGAGGATATGGGTTTCAGCCAAAAGCCCATCATATAGATTGTTGTTGTTCTTCTCTCAAGTACTTAGAGGAAATTAAGGAAGAATTAATTTCCCCAGCATGCCGCAGTTCTCAGCAAGGTCATGGGTCCTTCTACAGTAGTTATATGGGGCAGTTAAGGTAAAAAATTTGTCAACAAATAGGAGAGACACCAGTTATTATTTTTCAGGATAAGGACACCAGTTTTTATGCTTGCTTATTCTAAGCTTTAGTGGGGAACTCAAAAGTCAGCAAGGAAGTCGATGACATTCCAAAGCTGGTTTTTCATCTCTGCACTCAGTGTTAGAATAGACTATGGTGCAGGACACAGGCAGCCAGGAGACTGGTCTCCACTGGGATGAGAACTTGGCATCACTGTTTGCACATCTGCAGGATGAACAAGGCAAAATGGAGCTAGAACATTTCTCTTAGAAACTAGAAATTGGGAGGAAGCATAGGAAAGAAAGACTAAGCTTAACTAAGTGGGTATCTGTTTGTTTTGGTCGTGACACACTGAGATTAACCAGGGCTATCTGTATGACCATGGCTTTGGAATTATCCCCTGTGGCCTGGTGGGTTCACGATTGGGCACGTCACTAAAGACAAAGCTGAGAGGGCCTTTTGAATAGGCTGACTCTGAGGCCTTCAATCAACACCCCTAACCTCACATGCATCGGCTTCCTTTGGTTTCCCCTTTCGCTGAAGTCTGAGTCCTAATACCCAATTGAACATAGGCAGCATTCTTATCCTTGATGTTGTGGTTCCCCTGTTCTGCTTCAAACTTCCTGCAAACACCACACAGATAAGAAACCCAGCAGAAGCCAAGATGTTAACTGGTTGCACTCTTGCGCAGCCCTTGCTACATGAAGACTATGAGTGACACCCAAGTACGTTCCCACGCTCGCCAATCTGGTCTATATACTCTGCAAGTTCTTTATGCTACCTGCTTACCAGAACCACTGGGATTGAATTCATAGTAATTCTTCCCCAAAGACTATTACCTCTGTCTCTAGGTAACGTCCAGGAAGTTAGCAGTATTAGATGACTTACCAGCAAGTTCTGATGGGTGGCTGAAGATAAGAACAGCTGTGACTTAACCAACAAAAGACATGAGCTATGTCACCTTTCATTTCTTCATTATGAATTGCCATTCCCGTGGTATTACCCCATAATATGGATGAAGAAAGTTAGCATTAGATAAGTCATGAATGTCAACATTTTGGTAAGACGCTATCTGATCCCATGCCTGGACATTTTATGCTGAATGGTTATTGCCCTGACTGTATCAAAATATTTTATGGTTTCTCTACAGAAACATCCATTTTAGGTCGGTCTGCAAAATAAGGTATGGTGATAACTCAGCGTTTTACCTTAAAGGAACTTAGAATTTTCTATGCCTCTCTATTCTCATTGGTAGAGGCTAGGAGCTACAGAAAGCCAGCCACAGGAAGTGCTTCTTTGCCAAGATTTATTAACAGTTCTTCATGCTATTATCCACAATCATAAAGATTACATTTACTGGCACTTCTGTGTAGGGCGCTGGACCAAACATTTTATTCCACAATCAGAACTTCCTGCAAAGCAAATGCAGTTAATGTCCCCATAATAAGGACGAGGAAATTGAGCATTACATAAGTCATGAATGATAACATTTTGGCTCAAGGCTGTCTGACCCCAGCCCTTGACATATAAGGATAAAAGGTTCTAAGAAGTGACAAACCAGAAATTATTAAAAGAAAAGCCAAGAAAGTTTCCCACAAGGGGATGGAAGATATAGGCAACCTGAATCCACTGCCTGTTGAGGCAGACAGCACTAAAGCAAGGGATGAGCCACAGGGAAATGATTTGAATTACTTGGGTTCGTACATGGGAATGTCTCTTGGGATGGCATCTTAAGCAGCTGCTTTCTGACCTCAAACTGAGTTCTATTGTGGACATGGGATACAATCTCTCTGCAAAGCAGCTCATGTAGCCAGGCCTGCCTAGTGGTGCCACTTGGAAAAACCAAGGCAAGCAGAAGATGGCTTTGCTGGCTTGACTTGGGAGGGCTCTCATATTGTACCACGAAGCTTTGTTTTCATCCCTTTTATCACCTGCCCTCTCTGTTCCAGATCAGTCCACTCCATGCTCTTAATACCATCTCAGAGACAACTTCTGACCCTAGGCCACCCACTGCTCATGCTATTATTATGAACACCAAGAGCCACATCTCACCACACCTGCCCCTCTACACATCTACACACACACACACACACACACACACACACACACACACACACACTTCAGGGTTGGTCCACTAGTCTTCAGGTTCTTGTCCCTTAATCCTCCCCCCTTTCAACCCAATATAACTTATTTTCAACTTGTTTTCAGAGAATAGAACAAGGGAACATATCCCAGAACTCACTGCCTGGCGCATTAGTGTTAACTGTATAGCCCTGCACAAATAACTCACTTACTATATGGTTGAATGGCCTCTAAATATGAAGACAATTGTAGCAGCCACACATGCAAGGTCTGTTCTAGGAATGATGTGGGCAACAAGACAGACAAACAGTGTTTGACGTATAAACACCTAATAAGAAGTAAGCACGTCTTTCTCAGGCATCAATCACTGAATGGCACATCTTGTAGTTGTGCCTGTCAATTAAGAGCTTGTTTCCCTAAGGATACCTGCACTTCATCCAGTGGGGGCTCAGGATCACTGCCAACCCCAGAGTCTACTGAACTGCATTGTGTGAGCTGCCTAATGCTCATCATGATGACATGGTCCTATGATTCTGTCCTATGATAAATACCTCAGAAGGAGCCTTTGGCCAAGTCTGAGCATCTTCATCATCCTATAGCATGTTTTCAACAACACATTAGAGATCTAGTAAAAAGACAGAAAATTGTGTTTTCCTTTCAGTGTTGTATAATTTTGATTTCATATTAACATGCCTCAGGGAATAAAATATGTATTTACATAAAAATTCTGGTAATGGCATTTTGAAAAGTAATTAAATGAAACACCAGATTCTAGCTGCTAAGGGCTCCGTCTCTAACACTAGGGATGTGATAAGACCTAGGCTGTCTACTCCTCAAAACATTATTTACGAGCTTCCAGTGAGAGGCCCAGCTCACCTATCACTTACATCTTGTAGTTCTTAGCATTGGACTGGCCAGTATAACTTCAAGAACAAGGTTAGTGTGCTCATAATGTCAAAACCTATGCTTTCTTCTTCCCTGCTCATCTTTAACCCCCAACAATGTTCAATGGTGAATTTAGCATCTAGGATCCAAAGATTTAGAAGCCAGATAGGTCAATTTTTAATAACCCGCTGTCCACATATTCAGTGTGCTGAATAAAAATTTAGGAGTAAGTTCCAAACTTTTCAAGGCTTAGAAACGATACAGATTTATCTGGGAGAAGATTATTTACTGATATAAAAATCAAATCAGTATAGGATATTGCTTAGATCAACCTACATTGTTTGCTTTTGGGATATGGTGTTTTGTAACCCAGAATGGTCCTGACCTCTGGATCCTTCTGCCTGGGATTTTGGACATTCAACACTATACCCCAAACTATAATTTTGATTGTTTATACCTAAGTATCTAGGAGTATAAAACTCTATGTGATTGTATGATTACTTAATAAGTTAGTTTGGTCGTCACAAAACTCTAGGACAAAGGCTCGAAATTCCCATGATAAGTGGAGGAAGGACTTTGTAGATGAAAACATACAACCTGAACTTAACCAACTCATTGTATCTTGAAAACTTCAAGCCAAGGGTCCCTTCAGTGATGTCACAGCTGACTGGGAATGGTATGCAGGGAGGGTTCCAGGTCCATGTTCACTGTATGTGTTAGGTCTTTGCATTCATACATTAACATTTCTTGACACACAGCCCAATCAAGCACACAGATTGGCATTATTAAAGTGGCTATAAATATATAGACACGTAGAGTCACAAGTGCAGGTGCCTCGCTCTACACTCTCGGGCACAACTCCGTAAGTGCTCACACTCTGAACACATTTCAGGGATTTTCCCTGAATGTGCAGTATTGTGACTCATTTCCAGGTTAGAAAATAATCAGGGTATATAGTCAGGAATTCAGGCAGGAAGGCAGATGGGCACAGCAGCCCTTACAAACTGTTTCCCTAGGAAACCAGGCAGAAGCAGGATCTTAACCAAATATGGAATTGGCAGCCAGAATTTGGAAATAGAAACTGAGCTGTGGCCTGGTGGGAAACCCCAATAATCCATCTTCCAAATGAGGTACAGGAGGTGACATCTGAGTCGGGGGAATGTTTTCTGGAGTGGAGTTCAGTAAATCCTAGAGAACAAGTGTTTCTTCAAATGATGATTCCAGTAAGAAAGACCCACACACAGCTTTCGGCAAGTCTTAGCCATTTATGAGAAACGAAATGAGAAAGAAATAACTAGACATGGAAAAACCATGTCCAAGGCCTGACTCATGGTCAAATGCAGAAGCAGACTTGTGAATCTGCATAGACTAGACATCCCATTACCTTATTACCATCTGTCTACATGAGCACAGAAATAGGCTTTTACAGAGTTCCCGGGATACTCACTGCATTGCCACAGACTTTGCAACATCCTACAGAAGTTAAGATCTCTTTTGTACAATTTTCAGTGACTCACCCTACCCACATGCACTTTAGATTAAAAGTTAACATTACTTTTCTCTTGTATTTTATCATATTATTTTTATATTCCCTATGAGAGACAGACAGAGGAGACAGACAGGGAGAGAGGGAAGGAGACAGTCTGGGTTGAAGAGATCTATGAGGGCAGGTTCTTGTAGAATCCAGAAGAGGGCGTCAGATCCCTTTGGGAGTGCAGTTCTGGCAGCTATGAGCCATCAACACTGGGTGCTAGGAACCCAATTCAGAGCCACCTAAGCCATCTTTCCCCCACAACAAGCTTTTTTCCCCCTTGTGTGTGTGTGTGTGTGTGTGTGTGTGTGTATGTGTGTGTGTTTTCGCATGTGTGTGTCTGAATATGGGAATATGGAAAATGAGTGAAGTTCCCATGTATTTTACTGTGATCTCAGGGCACCATATGCTTTATTCTCATTTACAAAGATGTGTTAAGTTAAAAAAAAAAAAAAAAAAAAACAAGAGAAGGGTTCCCAAGAAGAGAAAATGACTGGTCTAACACCTCTACTCTGCAGCCACATTGAACCTAAGGGTTGGTGTGTTCTTCTAGGCAGCGGGGCATCAGGGTGCCCTTTCCTGGCTGCAGTGTTTGTGGAATCTCTCTCTCCAGGTCTGCACATTGGCTCCCATCTCAATAAGAACAGCAATCCATTAGCATTTCGTGGTGATTACTGACACACTAGAATATTCAATTTAACTTAGCCATCAGCAAAGGTTTTACTCTGCGTCCTGGCATGGGCTACAATCAGATGAAAGCAAACTTCTACAATTCCCTGGCCCTGGTTCTCCACTATATGGGACAGCTTTCTCTCTTCCCTCAACCTTGACCCTTGCCCAATAACAAATTTCATGTGGGGTGCATGAGCCAGCAGAAGATGTAAAAGACAGCAGTAAGGTCAGGGCATGGAGAACCTAAGGGGGGATTAACAAGCCTGGGGAAGTATGAAGTGAGGGCTGTGCGGTGTACATGTGTGTGCACTGACACATGCCAATTAGGCAAGGGGGAGGGAGGGAAGAAAGTCCTATCCCCCCAAAGTCAAACCTACTCCATCACCCTCGGAGTGAAAAGTCAGTCATTTCCTGCACATGCTTCATGAATTTAAATTTGGAAGCAATTTTCCTTGTGAGATATTTCATGTATTGTTATTAATATAGACAATTCCCAGAAGAAAGACTATGGAACTAGAAAGCTGGAGTTCAAGTTTTTGCTTGGCCAATGTCTACTTTTGAGACCTTTGAACTTTGATCAGGTTCTCAGGACTTGGTTTTTCAGCTGGAAAAGACACAAGATACAGTAAGGACTTTTATCCACTTTGGATGATCATGGTGAAGCCTGAATGAGGTAATAACTTTATTCCTTCAGCTAACAAATCTTCCTTGAGCTTTTCATTCTTGCCAAGTGCTGAAGTGAGGCTCCAGCAGCCAACATAGCAGCTTCTCCCTTACAGAATTCAGTTTGTATATGAATGTGTGAGTTTATTCAATATAAGCAACACACAGACACAAAATGGAGACACATATACATTACACACTTAAGTACACAGTACCAGGATAGTGCTGAGCTACACAAAAATACATGTAAAAAATGCTTCATAAACCACAAAAAGCATTCAAGTCCAAAGTGCCTATTCAGCACCACATAGTAGGACAGGAGTGCATCGCAGGATTTTCAAGATAGAGTTTTAAAAATTATGAAATCAAGTCCAGTTTGGGCTAAATGACATCCTGTGACAAACAATATTAATAAATATTATTCTATTAGGGCTTGCAATGTAAATTTTTCTAGTAGTAATCCATCCTCTCTCCACCCTTTTCTCTTTCCATCAACACCGGTTTTGCTTTTTAATTAAAACTACATTAAGGGGCAGACCCATAAATGAGTCAGGTAAGTTACAAGTAGATCCAGCCTTCAAAGGGTTTGTAGATAGTATGACAATAAGGTGCTAAATAAATTCAAATTGCCTGTGCTTTAATCCCCACACAAGGAAAACCATCTCAGAGAAGAGAGTGCAAACACATACACATTCCTGAACTTGGAGAGAAAGCAGATTCAGGAGCAGGGAAACATGTCCTGGGCATGGAGGATGGAAGGCAGGAGACGCTGGGTGGCTCCTAAGGCACACACACAAAAAGATGAAGACAACTGCAATTGCATCAGGGTCTCAGTTTATCTCTCTTTAACAGGAAGTCTTGGCCAATGCCGGAAACCTCCTTGCTCCAGCCCCCAAGTTCTACCTATAACTAACATGGAGCAAGATCCATGTTTCTTGGAGATAAATTATCCAATTTCAAAAGTTTTGCTAACTATTACAGAGGGTCTATTTTGGTTAACAGCATGGAAACTTTTAAAGACAGTAAGAAAAAAAAAAAGGTTCATTCCTCTCTATGGAGTAAATACTCTAGTTATTTCCTACAATACAATTTGGGAAACCCGAAGCTTTTCCTATAAAATAAGTGAAGTATAGCTTTTTTTTCTTTTTGTTAGTGGACTCCAAGCACATTACTGTCAATTTCTACTGCACAGTTGGGAATACCGGAGTAAGGAAATATTCCCCCATTCCTGCGAGCATGTGAAGCATGAAGTTTGAGAAGTATGCCTTTTTGGCTTCCCTTCAAATACCCTTCTTATGATGAAGGGTGTGAACTGGAAATAAAGATGTCTTCGTTCATCAGAAAGGCTGTGAGCATTCTTGCTTGGTAGTCCAAATAAATGGCTCAGAGCTGCCAACTGTATGCGGCTTTGAGTCAGCGTGTTGTTAAAGGCACAGAACGGAGACAAGCTGAAAGGATCTGACTTAGAGACGGCCTTCTAATTGTTATGATGAAAAAAAAAAAAACAAAACAAAATGTGTGCCGAGTGCGGGTGACAAACGTAGCTCTAACCCACATTTCGAGACATTCGAGAGAACTGGGGAGGGGGGGGAAATGATGGTGGAGAGGTGGGAGAAGGAGGCAGAGAAGGAGAAGCAGCGGGGTCCCAGGCTCAGCATCTCTCTGTGTAAAATGGTGAAAGCAAAAGCATTCCTCTGTGACTCATGCTCTGCCTAGTGTCTCTGTATGCTTACAGGCTCCTATTCACCAAAGAGCCTACTGGAACCAGTGAGCATTTGAAGGTGGTGGGGAAGACTGCGAGAGATCTTACTCCCAGCAGAGAAGACACTGACAGCCTGAGGGGAGAAGAGAGAATGACTGGATTTCAGTAGAGCACTTTAACAGATGGTCATGGTGATGACCTTGACAGACAGGGCTTCAGATGCTCAGAATGCCCCTGCTGGAGAGCACTGAGAATACAATGTACTAACAAGGAGCCCATCCACATCCAACACTATTATTAATTTTGTGTCTGATAGAGGAGGCACCTTGAACATCATTGTACAAAGTGACCACATGGAGTACAATGTAACACATTTATGGTCCTATGCAAATCCACCTGCTCTTCAGGGTTAAAGTTAGAAGTCACAAAGATATACCTTTTCCTACTCATTTCTCCCAAGCCAAGGAATGACCAGACCCAATGTTTCCTGTGAGAAAAATGTAAGTTGCCTCCCTCCATCAGATGAATCACAAATTAATCTCTCTGATTCGGTTCTAGTTATCTTTCATATGTCTTTATTTTACTCATAAGATTCAGGATCTGAGTTACTCTTAACATGTCTACAGCTAAATAGATTTATAATGTGGGGCTGGAGAGATGGCTCAGCAGTTAAGAGCACTGACTGCTCTTCCAGAGGTCCTGAGTTCAATTCCCAGCAACCACATGGTGGCTCACAACCATCTGTAATGGCAACTGATGCCCTCCTCTGGTGTGTCTGAAGACAGCTAAACCACACTCATCATATACAAAAGATAAATAAATCATAAAAAAGTAAATGTATAATGTACTATAATGTAGTAAATGGATCTCTTCGTCTATTGATTGTACATTATACTCTGGTCTTTTCTTCCATGGATGGAGAACTAACATGAAATAAAGCCTTTCCTCTTCATGTTGTTTCTGTTCATCACTGCAAGGGAAAGCAAAGAAGAGCATATGTTTGGCATGCTGGGAGGTGGATGCAATTTTGAAATACTTCTCGATTACATCTGCAAATCCATAAGTACAATGCTTCCAGCCAACAGTATGAGAAGGGCACCGAGGAGCCATTTTGCCTTTCCATGAAGACAAAGAATAGAGACCTTGCATTAATAATAGAGTTCAAAGCTTAGTTTTGCAACCACAATGGTACAATGTGTTGAGTATTTCTGGTCCCAGATTTGATATTACGAGATGATGACATTACACTTACCAAGTAAATCAGACTTTACACACGAAGAAGGCTTACATAGCATTTGATGCAAACAGTTGCTCATTTTGTTACCTTTCCTTCTTCCTTTTACTAATATTTAGTTAATTCAGCTGGAGTTTTGGTACCTCAGCATTACCAAAACCAAATGAGGTTTCGAAATGAAAAACTTCCTGGAGTAAATTATACTGTAGACTGTGGTATGTTAATGCACGACTCTACCCAAGGCAGGCAGCTAGAGTGGAAAGCTCAGATATTTTCTATGAATAAAAAGGGAAAGGATAAAAGGGACTAAGACTACTCACAAAATGCTGAAATATGGGGCTGGAGATGTAGCTCAGAGGGAGAGAGGTTGGACCAATGAGTCCTGAATTATGCACCCAAAACTTTAAAAATCAAATAGCAACAATAATTATAAAAATTAGTGAGCATTTACCTTAGGTGTTCCCAAAAAATGAAGTGTGGAAACACTGTATTTGAGGATGGGAATAAAGAGAAACTTCAAGGGCAGGGGACTTGTTGGGCAACAATTGGGGACAACATTTCCAGAGATATTTTGTAAAATAATTGCCCCTCTGATGTCCCAGAGAGCCCTTGCTGTAAGTACACTAACCAAGGACCATTGCTCATGAATGGAATAATACAGTGGATATGAGACCTTGCAGGAAAATTCAGAAGACCAAGAGAACCTAGATATATTTCAGGAAGCCACAGTGTTTGCTATGGCATGCCTAGTAAATACAGTGGGTCTATGCTAGCTTGTGGATGCTGCATTCTACACTACACATTTTGCTAGTCTCCTAGTGAGGGAATATCACTGTCTTCAGTGGATGCAAGATAAGAAAATTGCAATGAACAAACGATGAGCAGGAGTCTCTGCTATTGCTCAGGATCCACCGAGACTGGGTTGTGTGTGGTTGTTTCAGTTGGCTTCACTGCAGGCACAGCTTCCATAAACTTCCTGCCTTGCACAGGCAGAAGAGTAATGTGGTACGTTTCCGGTCTGCCAGCAGGTCAGGAAGGGCCACAGAATGTACAGATTCAAGGAGGGAAAGCAAGGGCACGACCAATGGTTTCAGAGAGCAAGCCTGCGTGGCCGAAACACCACAGAGTTTTAAAAACCACACAAAGACCGAAAATACATATCTCATTATTTTCAATATAAGTGAGGGGAAAGTTCTAGGAAAAGTATTAAGACTTGTATTGATCCACTCATAACTCTTCAGTATCTACTGTTGATGTGAGTGGATGGTGCCTTCACCTTTCTTTCACACTGTTATACGATTTCCCAGTCATTTATGGGACAGTGCAATCCACTGAAGGGACATGGGGACCCTGAAACTATAAAAGAAAGAACAGTTCTTCAGAGTTTGCCCAGTTTACATTGCATTTCTCCTGGTTAAATATATACATCCTTCCACTAGGGATAAATAGACACACACACACACACACACACACACACACACACACACACAACCCAAACCCCATGACAGCTTGAAACATGGTTGTCATTCATACAAAAGTTATTTAAAAGTTACTTCCTTTCCTCAGAGGGAGAGGTCCCGTGGTACTTCTATGTTATCACATACTATGGGTTCTCAGGTAAATTGGGGGGGGGGGGGAGGCAAAAAATATCAATTAATTAAACCAGTGAACTTAGTTTAAGCTATGGGTGTAGAAGCTAGAATGTGGGTTTTATGAAGCAAGAAGTAACTTTTTGCATGGTGATTCGGTGGCTGGGATTCCACTCTTCCCAAACCCAGCTCTAGGAAAGGAAACTGGTGTTAATTTAGCAGCAGCTCCAGAAGTAGCTTTTAACTGTGCTGTCTAAGCAGCTGAACAGAGAACAAACTTGTGAAAAGAACAAGCAACTCAACAGCCCAAAGAGGAGGAGAGGCACAGATATTCCACAAGAGCCCACAGGGGGCATCTATCTCTACCTTGGACAGCATGTAGGAAACAGCAGTAAGCAGAAGCAACTGGCACAGATAACCACCCCCCCCCCCTTGCTCCCTCCACAGGAGAACAAAAGAAAGGGGAAAAGTACCTTTGCTTGGGTTCTTTAACTCCACATCTACAACTGATAACAGCCACATTTCTAAAGACTAATGAAATCATTGCCAATTTCGAGCCTAGAACACAATGTACCAAGCATGGAAAGCTGAGTCATGAGGGGTAAATGTAGATATGGCCACATTTACTGTTTCTCTCTATGTACTCTATCTGGTGATTTAAATTAATAATGTCTCTAACAATTAAAAATGAGAGGCAAATGCTACAAGGAACACTGGCGAAACTGCTTATCAGTACCATGGGAGACTATAAACCAGAAGCCTGCCTTGCAGGAACACACAGAGTTTCCTCCTTTTCACTGCTCCCAGTCCCCAGTGAAATCTGTGCACAGATAGCTCAGACTTGTTCCCTCCCTTCACACCTGAAGTATGGGCAGCAACACATTTAAAATACGAAGATGAAGATGAATGGCAGCTTCTCAGATACATGGATTTGAACAATGGTACAGAATATTTTCTCATCCCCTCACCCCACAGCAGTGTTAACTAAGACCACTGAAGAACATTTATTTCTCAATTATATGTCCTTTAAATGAAGTAGATATTGCAAAATACTGTGATTTCCAGAGCTGCCATTTGATATTAAATGATCAATCTGTGTCATATTCAAATGCCACTGCAAGAATTACAGCCAATCCAGGCTTGGAGTTTTCTAATCTCCATAAAAACTGCCGCCTACCTCAGCAATATACATGAAAAATACACCCGGAGGTATCAATGCAACATGAATCAAGGGCTACTCAACACTCACACTTCAAAATACAGTAAGAGAAATGGAAAGAAGACAAGTTGGCTTTCCCCAAAAAAATAAGTCTCAGAATCTATGATTTCATAAGCAAAGAGGGGAATGGGGTGATTCTGAAACTAACAAATTTTCTCCTTTATCATTGTGTGTGTGTGTGTGTGTGTGTGTGTGTGTGTGTGTATACATACATACCTCCTGGCATTAGTCATCTGAATTGATGCGTCTCATCATTGACAGTATATATAGTTGTCTTTGGAAGGAGAAAAGGACAGGGAGAAATGATATAATTCTAATATCAAAAACAAAAAAATGTCAATAAACATTAAAACAAAAATTGAAGACAACACTGACAATTCTTACTGTCAACTCTTACAGATTGCAATGTGATTATCAAGGTACTCACGAAATTTGTTAAGAATAAGAAACATTAAAACCAAAATGACATGTTACTTGTGCATCTACTACAAAAACAGATAATCTGTAGGCAAATGTGAACAGTTACCCTACAATACTGTCAATTATAATATGTTGAGACATGGTCATAGGTCAGGGCAAAACTCAGTAAGTGCTATAAAGGAGGCAGAAACTTTGTTTCAGTTGTGTGGTACTGTAGTGAAATTTTGGAATTTTGGTTTCTTCGAAAAACATAGAAATAATACAAGAATGTGTTTTCGTTTTGATCACACAGGGGAGAATATGGGACTGCTTCAGATTATCCACACAGGTTGACTATGGTTTGTCTTATGCTCTAGCAGGCATGTAATTTTGCTAGCTGCAGATAGTTTCTGTGACTGTGTGAGGTTTGGAATTCTGGGGACTTTTCTGAGGATATATCAATGCAAAGACTGGGAAGTGATTGGTTGTTGGTTGATTGTTGATGGCAGTTGTGTGCAAAGAAGAAACGAAGAGAAGAGAGAGAGGGAGACATGGAGGGAGGAAGGAAAAAGGAAGGAAGAAGGAAGAAGGAAAAAAAGGGGAAAGGAAAAGAGAGGGGAGAAGAGGGGGAGATAGAAGGGGGAGGAGAGGATAATTAGAAGAAAGAGGAGGAGATAAAGAAGATGGAGAAAGAAGATAAAGACGATGACAACAAAGAAGAGGAAGAATAAGAGGAAGAGGAAGAAGGAGTAATTGTAGTAGTATTTGTTTTTAGAAGTCTTGGAAGCAAAGATCAAACTTGCCCCAAGAAACTTGATGCCTACTTAGCAGGATCTAATGAAAAAGTTGCCCCCTTTCTGATTGCTGACATTATTTAGGGATCCTTTTCTTTTTCTCCCACTTACCTAGTGTTAGAGTGTTAAAAGGGTGGAAGAAAAAGCGCAGAGGAAAGTTGGAAGAAAGAACTCACAAAGTAGCAAACATGGGCTACAGTCCTACTTGACCCAACACTGGAAAACTGGAATGACTTAAGTGGTGGAGGAAACAAAGCAGGAGGAGCAAAACTGCATATGGAAGTATGTGGGAAAGGACAGTTTATGTGAAGTCTGTGGGAGGAATTGCAATTGTCCCATTAGGTTAACAATCCACAGCTGCCGAGAAGTATCAATAAGAGCTAAGGCCAGAAAGACAAGGTAAGAAAATACCAAGGATTGAGGAACACAAAGGGACCGTGTTAATCACAGCACTGACCAGGACAAAAAGCTGTTGTGAGGAGATAGGGCAGTATACAGTTTCAACTACATTGTGTTACCCCAAATTTCTAGTTATCTAAGGTAATGATAAAGAAACTACGTTCAAAAACAAGTGGAACCTTCAAATATGCTTGTTGTCAATGTTTTAGTGCTGACCCCACGTGTTCGCCCCAATAGGAAACTTAAAAAGGCAGAGAGAAGCATGCCTGCCAAATCAGAAGTGAGGGTAGTTCAACAGGACATCATGGTGTTAACAATGCTTGTCTGGGATTTGTTCACATCCTAAATACCAGTTTGAAGTAGCCTTTGATAACAGCAACCATAAATGTCATACTAGAGTATAAGTCTCTTGTCAGGAGAAATAAACAACATGGGTTTTTATCTGAATTTTTTTCTTAATGCTTAAAGTCTCTGCACAATAGATTCTATAGATGTCACTTGAAGCTTACACTGGACTCATGTTTGCATGTCTGCAGATCTTACAGCTCAAATTTGAGAGAAGAGTAGTCACTTATTGAATAATAGTGGAATAAAATAATGAATGAATATAACATTATTGTTTGAGCAAGCTACTAGATTATATTTAACAAAACCAAACCAAACTGAAGACAACCAAAACAACCCAAAAAGAACAAAATGGAAAAAAAAAAAATCAAACCCTAAACAAACAGACAAAAAAGAGTCTGGACATCTCTTGAGAAATAGGAATAGCTCATTTCAAGAAGGATCCCACGCAGCTGCTCTGTTTTTACTTTTTTTTTTCTTTTAACTTTTGGTTATTTGGTAGCATTTCAACAGGAAAGCAAGAAGTGACTGACCTGTGGAAACAGAACAAATTGCTCAAAGATCTTGCACTGCTGGGCCAGCCTGCAATTCTCAGCTAAACGTGCTACTGACAGATCCATGCAGCAGAGGGAAAGGCATGGCACCTGAGCATGGAACCCCTGGTCTTGCCTCCTACGCTCTAAGAAAGGAGATTATTTCTTGGCTGCTTCTATGCCACTAGAAAGCCTGGAATTAGAGTCCTTAAGCTCCAAATTCAGTTGTTTAGAAGCAATTATACAAACTATTTCGTAAATCTTTCTTTAATACCTGCACATTGAAAGATACCAGGCTACATGGGGTGGCTCAGAACTCAGCGGTGCTTTTCACCATCACCAACTCCCAGAACCAACTCTGCGTGTCAGCTGATGTAAACTAAACAGTTTCTTAGTGCACACTGTCCACGTCAAAGGTGTACATTTATGAGAACTCCAGTCTTCACAGTCAAGGGAAAAAGTTACAAACCTCACATCCCAACAACCCAGGATATTGGGGGCGGGGGAAAGAAAAAGCAAAGAAAGAAAAGACAAAACAGAAAAAAAAAGCCCCAATTTAACACATCATCTTTAAGAATAAATGAGGTTACAAATCCACATTTGGAAGAACAGAATCTAGTCCATATGTACCAGATACCATTTTTTTTTTCAAACTCAAATTCCGGATTCCAAAATGTATACTCTCTCTCTCTATACTGAGGTAACAGCTTGTCAGAAAAATGTGGGGAGCGAGCAGCAGCAGGCCTAGCACAGCAGATGGGGTATATTTTTACACCGGCTTTAAGTGATAATACGAGTTTACATAGGGTCATCCTAAATATTGTTTAAGTGCATGAAATGACTCCAGTCACTGTCTAACCTTGAGTAGGCTGTTTTGCTTTCAGTTCGTCTCAATTTGCTGCCGTCAAGACTTCATCAAGACAAGTCTATCTTTTCTTTGGAATAGGAACTGCACCAATTTTTAAGATTTTTTTTCCCCCAGATTCATGCATAGATTTTTACATGCCCTTTAACAAAGGGAAAAGACAAAAGCCAGAAAAGCATCTCATTAGCACAGTGGACTCTGTGAACAGGTTGGGAATGATACCTGTGCTGTGTGCTGGCAGTTAACACCCAGAAGTGTTAGGTGGAGGGGATGGGAATCCTACCTGCCACCTGCAGCCAGACCGCAAGGCTGTAGCCATTTGTTTTACTGATTGGATCCACTAAATCCTTGAGACTCTGATTCCACATCTGGAATACATGGCTCCTAGTAAGTCCTAGAATTGTTGACTTGGCAGGTGTGGAAAACAGTCCCTGTAAACATTGACTAAAGAGTTCAGGGTTTACATTCTTCCCTCCGCCATAGCTTATTCACTTGCTTATGTGGACGGAGAGGTGACCTATAACTCACAGACATTAAATACACCCTATTTAACCAGTGCCAAATTGTCTCTGTGTTCATTAACTAAATAGGACAGGTGCACTAATTTCAAAGAGATGTTAAGGAAGCTTTAGGGATGACAACTTACATGGATGTCTTCTCTGTGTGCACATGATATCATATATATGGATATATCATAGCTCTTATGACTCATTTTTTTGGTAAGGCTTCTCTAATACGGAGGGATGGGCCAGATGAGGACTGGACAGATGTTTGAAAGCATCGTCGAGGTATCAGGCACTATTTCTCAATCACCTTCCAATGTCATACAAATGGGCATGCAAGCATCCACCTAGCAGGGCTACTTATTATAATGATAATATAATAAGTGGTCAATACGTGATCTCAGGTTCTAGAGGGGTGATGCTTCATAGAGGGCTCCCAAGAATACGGTGGCTAATAGCAGGTCATTTGAGCACAGCCCTTTCTACCTTCCTTGTTCAGAAATTGTCATTCTAAAGAGCCCTGTGCAACATGGCCTATTGCTTAAGTAAAAAAAATGCTGTGTTTTGTGTCTTAGCGAGGTTTGCATAGCCAGAAAGAACCTAATGGCCAGTGGTTTCTCCACTAATCTATGCTTCTGTAATGCACCTTCCCCATTCCATGAGCCTGATTATGAACAGCGTTGTATAAGACTTTCTGGTTCTTGGGATTCTCTCCTGTAAGGAGACGTAGTGTGGGTAATAAAATACTCAACCAATGACTAGAGTCAATGACATGGAGTCAGTATAGAGGAATAAGAATTTGGGTTTAAGTCTTTATAGAGTAGGAGATACAGACATGGTATTTGTTTAGTAAATTATAAAATATTATAGAAATGTTAACAATTACCAGCACACTTAGCTTATCATATATTAGGAATAAATTTGCCAATACTTGGTAGAGGCTGACAGTGTTGGGATGGAATATCTGGACAGATGAATGAAATTATAAAAAAAAAACTCAAGGAACATAAATGCAAAAGTTTCTGCTAAAACATTAATTTCAGTTAGTATGAGTCAGGTCCTGCTAACATAGTTACACAAGATAATGTAATTATTCTGTAAATTCTAAATTTCCCTAAAATGTAAAATTCATAATTCCCCACTTCTTAAAAATTGGCTCATGTTATTAAGTTAAACTAGACTTAAGACTTTTTCTTAAGCATATTTAATAACAAAAATATATTAAGGATCTTTATCAGGAAAATCATATTTTTTGCTAAAATAAAAATTATTCAGGCTAGAGTAATTGGAGAACAATAAACGCAAGTGATTTATCAGAACCCCTCTGATCCTCCAAGGTAAAAACCCCATGCTTTAGATTGTCTGGAAATGTGACATTTTAAGAGAGTAACACTGTTTTGAGTACTATGACATACTAAACGTGTGTGGTACACCTGGCACAGAAAGGGGCCTGTGCAAGTGACAACAATCAGGGCTACTCTACTGGGCATAAATCAAAGGCATGAAGGTCAAAGGATCTACATGAAGCAACTCTACCACAGCCACACCCCCAAGGAAACAGTGGAAAAGCGTCAGCTGAAGTCTACCTCAAAGTATTACAAATCTAAACAGTATTTCTCAGAAGACAACAAAGAGGTGTGAGGACGCCACTCCTTCACAGGGCTTACAGCCTCGGAGGCTGCAGGACACTGGAGTCAGAGGTAGAAACCAGGCATTTGTGCATCTTACCTACATGGGGCATTCCCTCCCAGTGAGAGACTCTCTAGCCTTAGATACCCAAGCTATCAGCTGGAAAACAACAGACCAGATCCTAACTCATTCATCCATTTTCTCTATGTGAACTCTGTTTCGATACCCAATGACAGGAAAATAAATCTGACACAAAGATCGCTTGCACAGAACCAAAAACAGAAGATACCGACAGGTTCGGAAAAATTTCAACATTTTAACTGCTTCACACAGTTAGAGAGTTGAACCAATGACCCAACAGTTTTCTCTTGTTTCTCCCCTTGTCTCTTTTCCAACCCACTCTTTTCTCTTCCTCTTCCCTCCCTACGGACCAGTGACAAATTCATAAAGTGACCAATATAACTTACAGTTTTAAAAAGAATTAGGTCACGAAGTTAATTAACAAGTTTAGAAGGCTTACATTCACAATTGTTTCAATAAATGTAGATTCTAAGAGTACTGCTGTCAAAACCTAAACCATAGTAACTACGAAACAAACAAGAAAACAAAAACTGAAGAAGCTGAAACACCACGAGTCACTCTGTTCTTTCATTCTGAAAAACTCCGGGGCTACTTTCTGGGTTTTGTGCATTTAGCAGCGCAGCAAAGCAAGGCTGAAATAAACCCAAAGCACAGATCCCCATAGTAAAAAGGGGTGCTGAAACTGGCACCCCACATTAACATGGAGGAGGAGAGCAAAATTTCCACTTGAAGTTAGGATAAAAGACAAGAGGGACGAAGAGAGGAAGTGCCCATCTCGCTCCAGGATCTGAAAAGGCTCAGGGATGAGGGGCCACCTAACATCAAAAGGAGCCCACACATGCTGTGGCTCTGTCCAGCTATCCCAGCAGACTCTGCAGGTAACAATTTTGTGTGCACTGCAGGTTCTGTCTAATTATACAAATGCTACATATCAGTTTCCTTTTCTGGTCACTCTTCTCCAGTTGTGGTCCTGCAAACATCCCGAGAACATCATAAAGTGCAGTATTTGCGAGCTCCCACTTTGTTTTTCTTATTGTGCTAGAAAGTGGCATTAAAGCTGTGTGTTCTAAAACTCCACATACTGTATGTGCAAACATGCCAAACGTAGGCAGTCATGCTGTGATGTCAATGAACTAAAGGAAAAGAAGGTAGTGAAACTCCTTTAAAGGAGTTTTATATTTAGTTTATTGGGTACAAGACGATAACCCCAAGAGAGGCGCCGCCTGTGAAGTACTGCATTTACCTAATGGCTTGAATGATTCGCTGTGGGCTATTTTTTAAAAACACTTTCCTCTGTTTAGTCTTGAGTTCGATTCTACAGTGAAAGCAAAGGCAACATTAAAGTCACAGATCTGAGACTTCTGGCAGGATCCTAGTACTGCTGTCCACCCACAGAGACCTGAGACTCTGGGGTTTTGTGTGCACTCCAGCCCCACCATGAAGCATGTGTCATGGGATTCTTTTTCCCTTCTCTTTCTGCTCTCTTGTTTATTCTTTCCTTCCTGTTTTCGGGAGATTTGTACTCTCTTCTGTTCTGTTTGATGACACTTTGTCAATTAGATGCATTCCATTCAGTACAGAAGTTCATTAAATTCAGATAGCACACCATTCTTGCAGGCTGACTGATGTTTATTAATGTAAAATGTGACAGAAATAGTCCAGCAGGGAGTTTGAGCTTTTGGTTGCATCACTCAGACATCAGAATAAAACAGTTCATCTGCAATTCATCAGAGGCTTATAATATTATTTACATATTTAAAGATTTCTTGAAGTCACATGCCTTTGAGAAATTCAGGAATGTGTGTATTGCAGGAAGATAAATCGTGTATAGGCAATATGCTGATTCAAGCATCCCTAAATAGCTTTAAATTTTGTGCCCGGATTATGGGGGTAGGGTAGGAGGAGGGAGAAAAAGGGCAGAAGGGAATCAACAGCTCTTTATGTAGTTAAGCTTAGGGCTTTAATATGATGTTTGTAGTTACTAACAGCTACAATAATATTGCCCTTTACATTTAAATAGTAAGTGCAATTTTCAAGTATTTCCCACTATTTGTTATCTCATTAGGCCAGTTATTTTTTTCCAGTAGAGTTTTAGAGAATAAAAACAAACACATATGAAACAAATACTAATTAATCAGGCCTCTGTTGTTCATCTGGTCTCCCTAGCAGGGCAAGGCTCCAAGTGCATGGAAGAATAACTGGCCCCATTAAAGTAAAGAGGCTACCGGTGTTCAGTCATGGCAGGATGAAGAAGGCTAGTGAGTTTCATTCAGAGGGCACTGGTGAAGAACCTACCACCTGCTGAACACACCCAGACCCAAGACATGAATCTATTTTAGGGGGCTTTCAGGTTAGGAGGAAATAAACAGGAACTGTATGTGTAACAGGAGAAACATGCTCAAGTGTTTCCATTGTCACACTCAGAGGATTGAGCCAATGGTTTCCTTTTTGCTTTCCTTTCTCTGTCTCCACCACTACTTCTCAGATGTTAGTGTGTACACCTCCATGTCAAAAGTTTTAAGTTTTCAAAACGTTAGTTTTACTCTTCAAGAATGACCACAATACTATTTCCCTTTCTATTCTAAGAAGACTTATTAATTTTTATTTATGTGTATGAGCAACCTTTTTGGTTGAATGCATGTAAGCACACTGAAGTACCCGGTACCTCCAGAGGTCAGAAGAGGGCGCTGGATTTCAAAGCAACTACGGTTATGGGTGGTTGCAAGCCACAGTGTGGGATCTTGGAACGGAACTTGGGTTGTCTACAAGATGAGCCAGTGCTCCTGATTCTAGCCCCCACTGAAAACAAATCCTATGCTCTCCAGCAGACAAGAACAGCCACACCCAACTTTAAAAATACCATCCATCGTCTGCTTCTCAGATGCACATAGGTGCACATGACACCACAGTGACAGAGGAGAAAGGATCACTGTGCACTGGTTATCTCTGCCTCTGAATGGGATCCAGGAATTAGGGACTGAACTTGGGTCCTCAGGCTTGTGCAGCAAGTGCTTTTTCTTCTAAAACATCTCCCTGGCCCAAAGTCTTCAACTTTCAAAGTCACTGGAAGAGATACTGCAGTGGAGATGTAAATCAATGAAGCAGATATGATTGGTCAAAACCACATCTTTGTCGAAGGAATGGTAAGATAGATTCATATAAAATGATTGCAGAAAAAAATATCCAACCAGAAACTATTATTCAAAACATGCAAGTAAATTTTAACAATAAAGAAATTACATTTAAAATGGACTATAGAGTAAAGAGACATTTCTCTGATGAATGTATAGATGTCTAGGAGAAAAAGATGTTCAACAATAACATCACATGCCACCAGGGAACTATGACCGAGAGAGCAGCAATGTATCATTAGCATGGATTTGGCCAAGTAAAAAACTGTGCCCCTCAGGATATGTGGCAGAGATAAAGGGAACTGAGGTTCACTTCAGGCAGTGATATGCAATGACTCAGCCACTGTAGAAGACAGTCAGGCGCTTACAGAAAACCAACCACACTCTCATAGGATATGGCTTTTGAATTCTTGGTGAATGACTAGAAAATATGATACACACACACACACACACACACACAGAGAGAGAGAGAGAGAGAGAGAGAGAGAGAGAGATGGATGTAGAGAGAGCGGGAGGAGGGGAGGGGAGAGGGAGAGAGACTCCAGTTCATGTCAGAAAAGACATTCTATGATGCTTATTTTTGGGACCTAAAATAACTGAATAAAAAACTTAACAGAAATGTTGAATTCGTTATTGCCCTTCGATTTTTAGCCACTTAACAATTCCTACAGTCATCTTATACATGAATAAAAGGGTACTAAGTACCTTTTATTTTTTTAAGGAGTTTTGGAGCAAGTGAATTAAACAATAGAGACACATTTGCTCTATACACTTGACTGCATGTACACATTAGTGAATGATGCTGATTTGGGCAGAAGTAAAAGCTTTCTTAAAGAACTATGACAAGCATCTCAGGTTCTCTCTTTTCATATGCAAATGCAGAACAAATGAATACGTTGCTGGGGAAAATAATCTGAGAAAGAAATGATAATCTGGACCAGAGGACTGTGCACCACACTTCATGAGCAGGCAAGGATTTCGAGAAAGCAAAATAAAGCAACGCCGACCATGCAGACAGCTGCATAGAGATTAGGTGTGTTTTTCCCCTTTGCGAGTTTTCAAAGACACCATCAATACAGTCCATGGTAAGCTTATGCCTATGATAGGAAAGAAAAAAATGGGAATCAATGAAGACTAAGGGGGGGAAAGCATTAAGGTTGAAAAGATTCTTCCAGCTTTCCAGTAGTGGGATTGTGCGAAGGAGAATGTGTTTGTGGCACAAGACCCAAACCACAAGCAAAACCCATTGCATAGAATTGAAATGAAATGAAGCAGTCAGACAGCGATCTGTGTAATGAGTTTCTGTGGGAAGCATCGCCAGCCTGTGGAAGGAAACAGGGATTTGGAGGAATCTGGTAGAACTAATCAGCAAGATCCATAGGGCTGTGTCTTCTACTGGGGCCCCAAGCAACGAGTTTGCATGCTCACCTGATAGACTTTTACTGTACAATCTACTTTGAAGCATACCCAAAGAAACATTCCTTAAATACACGAATGACACAGAACTATACTAAAGTCACCGTGCTTCCTTTTCTAGTAAACATGTGAGCTATCCATCTACACAGATAGCTGTGTGTAACACTGAGACCCTATCTTAGAGATGCAAGACTTCAAATCAGACAGTAGGTGAAGGTTGCCTTGCTAGAAAGCAGTTCAGGTTTTATGGGTCTTGGCTGTGACATCCTTCATCTACGCTAACATATTCCAGGCAATATAGTTCGCGATCATAAAGCCCTCCTCAGAGAGATACTGGACACATATAACCAGTACAGTGCTATAGAAATGACTATGTCTAATACCGAATACAATACTTTATACCATTAGCAGTTCATTATGGATACTGCTATTGGTAAACATTATTCAGCATCTACTTTATATTTGGACATCCAAAGCCGAAATGTGCAGTAGACTGTCAGTTCTGTGGTTACTAAGAACACCTCATATTTCCTGAAAGAACACAAATTGTTCCATCAGTATCTCACTAAATCCTCGTGCAACTTTCACACCTACATGCTGCATGGAAATGAGGCCCCAGCGGATGATCAAGGGACTCTTGTCTTCAGGGTAATACAGGGAACCTCAAATGCTAGTTCATCAGTCCGGCAATAGAACCCAGCAGGAAGAACTAGAATGTCACCAGCTTGCAGCATCGTGAGAACGGAACACAGTCTCTAGTAAATGCAGCATTTCCTAAGTTGGGAGGGTGTAGGGGTTGGCATACGAAATACCCCTTATAGGTTGTGTGTTTGAAATACTCGGGACCAGATGGTGGCACTGCATTCAGAGATTATTGAAACTCCAGGATAAGGAACCTTGCTGAAGGAAGTTCATCACTGAAGGTGCATTTTGCAGGTTTTGTCTTCCCTATCTGCTTCTCTATATTGGTGAAATGTGACCAACCAGCTTCTTGCTACTCCCGCTGTGCTGCACCATTTGTGCATGTCTGATATTCACACTTTGGAACCCTGTCTTCATTGATAAGTTGCTTTTGGTCATGACACTTTATGAAAGCAATAGAAAAGTAACTGAGGGGATGAGGAAGGAGAATTGAGAGGTGTGGGGTCCAGGATCGGATGTGGGGAGGGACGGCCAGATGGTCATGAGAATGAATAGAATCTGCAGCTGACAGGGTGGCAAGGTTGGGTGCATCTCTAGGAAAAGACAAATATCTGGAATAAGAGAGAAACCCAAGAATCAATGAGGGGTATCCTTAGCTGTGACACACAGCATTAGGGATATGGTACCTGAAGAAGCTACCCTAGTAGATAGGCAGGAACCCCAGTGGAGCAATAGGGACACAAACTCACCCACAAAATGTTCAACTGATACTTACCCAGTCTACAAGAAACACAGGGACGGCGGATATAGTAGACTGAGAAAATGGCTGACCAATAACTAGCCCAGACCATTCCATGGGAAATCACCAATCACTGACACTTCTAACAACCCTCTGTTATGTTTGCAGAGAGGAGTCTAGTGTCACTGTGCTGAGAGGCTCCACACAGCAGCTGACTCAGACAGAAGCAGACACCCACCCCCAAACAGTGGACGGAGCGTGGGGACTCTTATGGAAGAATAGGAGGAAAGAAAGGGGATAGGAACTCCACTGGAAGACCAACAGAGTGAACTAACCTGTACCATTGGGGCTCTCAGAGACTGAACTACTAACAAAAGATCATATATGCACTGGACCTGGGATTTATGACCCTTTTGGAGCAGATGTGCAGTTTGGTCTTCATGTGGGTCCCGAACAACTAGAACAGGAGCCATCCCAAAAGCTGCTGCATGGGATATGTTCTTTTAGCTAGGCTGCCTCTTCTGGACTTTAATTTAATAATACATTAAAAAAATAGAAAAGTAGCTGAAGAGAGGAATGGACAAATATTCCCCAAGGTAGACTCTCCAAAGGCAAAAATATGTATTGATCTCATTTTCACAGCTTTAGATTATTAATTCTGCCGATAACAGTTCCAACAGAATGTAGGCAGAGCACATGGATTTACAGTTTCTTCAGAACATGGAGCTGTGCGTGTTCAGGGAACTGCAACCAAGAGTGTCGTCCACGGCCCGGGGCTCGGTGAGTGGAGCAGGAGCGGCACTAAAGGTGTGAGGTTTCTTCTGTACTGTTGATTTCTACTGGCCTTGTGAGACACAAACGCACACTATTTAATTAGGAAACGGCTTGAGAAATGTGGGAACACTCATTGACGGCGAAATGGCAGGAACAGCGGTCCCTCATCCATCCCTGCTGTTACTGTGCTGATTAACAAGCAAATACTTCAGAAACGCTGGGATGGTCAAGGTTAATAAGGATACAGGGGCTGCATATATCCATGCTTGCTATGTGCTATTTCCCAAGAGCAGAGACACTCCCGTGATGCCTGTGTGGCGTTTCCTCCCACAGCAGTCTGCAGAAGGGTTACACACAGCATTTTTAGATTAGTTAACTTCAATTGTTTTTAATGGTGTCTCTATGGAGCAATAGTTTACGAGAAGCAGAAAGAAGAATACAATGGGATAAAGAACATGGAGCCTCCTCTAAAAGGCAGACATGGTTCTACAGGCAAAGGAAGCTATCAGAAGATAGGCTGATGTTTGGCAAAGCGGAGAAACCAAAATGAAAACAGGGAACAAAATGCATGAAGCTGGCGATAACGCTGATACCCACCAAAGGTCAAATAAATCCAAGTACAGCAGTGGAAGTGTTGCCCGCAGCTGACAGGAGAGCCACACAGTTCTCTGCCTTTTACCCAGATCAAAGCAGAGCAGTTGGAATAAACACTCTCTACCCCTCCCCCACGCTTCCCAGGACCCAGACTTTGGTCGGTCTTGGGAGCTTTTACAATACTACAATATTAGGAAGAGCAAGCACACTGGAAGGGAAAGGGGAGGAAATGCTGGAACAGAGGAATATTTGATATGGTAGTTTCAGACAATTAAAAAAATCCCACAAACAATTCAGTACTTAACAAAATACCAGAAGGCTCGAAAAATAGGTCAGCGTGGATTTTATTTGGAAAGCCCTGTGAGAAAGGAAGGATCAAGTATTCCTGACAAAGCACATACTTAATCCCCTTTTCAAGAGCCACTGAGTGAGTAGCAAGAAGCAGGATCATGTCCTAGAGAGCCCACGATATTGGGAAGCTGGGATTTGTAATCTCACTTCATAAAGCCTGGTCTTGTGATGGGGTGCCTTCTTCTGTAACCTTCTAAGCTCCCGGGAACCCCTAGCAGGCAGCATGCGACTGAGGACTGCTCAGGGTTCTTGCTATGGCTTAGGCACTCTATTTGTTTACTCAGGTAGCCTTCTTGGACTCCTCATTCCACATGGAGCAAAGGAGGCTGATTTGCTCAACACTCTAGGTTTAGATTGTGGGAAAGCCACATTAGAAGTGAGCGCTCCAGAGCCCTTACAGATTTCCTCATAAGCAACAAATCACCTGTTGGTAGTTTAAGGACACTCACTGCCTGGTGTCACTTGCTTGTAATTTTGCAAAACTGACAGCTTTGCCTTGAGGGCCCAGGAGGGAGACAAAATGGTTGCCACTGGCTTTTCCAGTATAGCATTTGTACATTTACTTATTGCTTTCCCACCCTACCTTACCCCATCCACCAATCTGCTCTCCGATGTGGGGTTTCAATTTGCAATTACTTCACGGCTTGGGAATCTACTTTACAGAATAAGACCACTGGCTGTCACATAATCTGGAGAGGCAGTACCTAAATGTAGGATGTGTAAGGAGGTCTGTGTATCTGTCTGCAGGAATTAGTGTTTGAAGCCTAAGCACTCCTGGGACACCTTAAAAGCCCAAGAGTTCTGTAGACAGAAGACTGCGTGCTATTTGACCCAGAGTAAAGTCACCATTCAACGAAGAATATGATACTTAAAAATTCAAAACATTGGATTAACTCATTTATCTAAACGTTTGGATAGACCTAATGACCATTGGGTATATCCACCCCTTCAGGAAACACTTATTATGTGCATTACTATAATTTTAGAATGTTAAAGATGAAACAATCGCCATGGTGAAGCATTCAATCTGCACGTACAGTTCATAGCCTAACAGAAGTTATCACCATGGCGTCCCAGACTCCTCAGGGAGATGATCACACTGCTACCTAAGCAATGGAGTCGTTCAGAGAACTGAACTTTGGGACTCCTGCCATTTAGCTGCTATTATGTGTCTCGATGCCCTTTATCTATTATACCAGGAGTCTTATTTGCCACTTGCACAGCATTCTGCAATTGTTTTTTGAGATAGGGTGTCTCTGTGTAGGCCTGGCTGTCCTGAACTCCTTCTGTAGACCCAGCTCTCCTTGAACTCACAGAGATCCACTTGCCTCAACCTCCTCGGTGCTGGGATCAAAGTTGTGCACCACCTCCACCTGACAGATCTGGAATTTTTAATGTAAGTTTTTAATTTTTGAAATCATAATTGTGTCACTTCTGTTTTTGGTTTTGAACCTTCAAATATTTCTTTCTATCAACACCATACTTCTCTCTTTCAAATTAATGCCCTCATGTTTTTGAAAAATCCTATGTGTGTTCACGTATGTGTGTGTGTGTGTGTGTGTGTGTGCGTGCATATTTGTGGATGTGTGCATGCAAGGAAAAACACATAAGTGTGTTTTGCTTATGGTTCATTTAGTCTTCGAATCTAGGCTGGATCATCCTACACTTTTGGAATTCCTCTCCCACTTTAAATACAACAGCATTTATGAAGCAAACGATGGAGCATCTTCTACGTGTTGCTAGGTTTGGGACATTCTTCCTGAGGCAGCTTTGGAATAGGTGTCAATGGGGACCTATACTGATTCAGGGCCATGGAAAATGTGTGTGGCCCATTCACTAATGGGGCAGACCATCCCAGTCTTCATTCAAGAGAAAATAGTGAGCCTAAGAGTTATGCCAGTTGGCTTCTCCAAGACACGGCTGCCTCTACATGACTAACAATTACTACCTTTTTGTCATATATATATATATTTTTCCCTACATATATTATGTACTTTTTGCTATTATTCCGCCTCGTGTAATTCCTGGACTAAGATCTTCTGGTCTCAACTCTGAGCATGACTAAAAAGATTGCTTAAAGTGCGTTCTCTCTGCTGGGCAGACACAAATTGGAACTCTTTTCTAATTCCTGACTCACTACACTTAGGAAAGGCTATGGTGACTAGAAAGGTTTCTCGTGCAGGGATCTATGTACAGAAGTACAATCTACAGTCTTCAACAGCACATCCCTGGAGAGATGGGCTTTCCTCCTGGCCACGATGCGGCAACTAAGCAGGACCAAGAGATATTGACAAACTTCATCATTTGGTGAGTGCTGTGCTTAAGCACACAGTCATTTGAGGAAAATTTTGGAAAATGACTCCATTTGGCATTGTCATTGATTTGTGAAGACATGTGGGGTATATGTGTGTACACACATACATACAACTCAGCCAGAATGAGTTTAATCATCTGAATTTTAAGGGTTTTGTTGATTTTCACCAGAAAGTATGTGGGAATCTTGAAGTAAAATGTGGCTAAATCAGTAACATATACCACTTTAAGGCATTCTAACAAACAAACAGAATAAATTTCTACAACTCCTACACTCCCTGTCTTCTCGTTATCTCCTCTGGCGTGAATTGTCCCTCTGAATCATGTTAAGAGTCCAGAAGCCCCAGCCAGCAGTACAGCCCTTCAGCAAACCTCTCAGGGACTATAGGGCATTGTTCTTCCTTACAGCCCTTTGGACTCTCTCCCTTCTAGACCCATTTGTAAACAGATCTGCAAATTAGTGTGCATACGTTTTGGATTTATTTTTTTTTTACATTAAGTAGGGTGTTTTTGTTGTCCCAAGTACGATGAAGCCATCAGAAAGACCTTCCATGACTTTCACTAACAAGGAGAAAACTTGTCAGGCATTAAAGCAAACAGTGAACTTGATGTATGGAGGTCAGCAATATGACTGAGTGCTGGCACAGTAACTCTTCATGGTATTACAGAACCAAGCAGTGAGGAGGGTAGACAATCACTAATGCAACACAGACAATTAAATAAGGTCAGTTTTACTCATGAACAGATAGATAATGCCAAATGCAATATTAGGACAAGTTGACAACAAAAAAAGGTACTTAAGCTTATATACATAACCTCCATAGCTTACACAGTCCACAATCACTAGATGAGGATATGCCCACTCTGGTGCAGTATTGTAAGGTTTAAGATAGTATGAGCTACCTAGTAATTTCAGGTCACCCTGGACTACAGACTGGAAGAGACTAAAGATCCCCTAAATACAAAGAAATGCTTATAAATGAGATTGCAGAGTAAAGTGAATCTATCTTTGGATGGGGCCGGTGGCATAGCTGAACTGTCCCACACATGCCTAGCATGCATGAAAGTCCAGGTAAAATCACCAGCACCATAGTAAGTATAAAATATCAGAGTACTAAAGTGTCTTCTGGATAAGACAGATCACTGCACTCACGAGCTCACGGGTGCTATGTTTGCCTGTATAAAACACGTACACAGTCCATTCAGTGCAGCATGGAATGCTGAAGGGTTCACAAGCCCCAACAATAAATGAGGAGCTATGGCTTCTGGAGAGGAAGAGTCAGTTTTCTTTAAGGGTAGAGCTCCTGGAAGGTTGACCATGCTCCATGGAGGTCCCATTAAAAGGGCAGCACAAATTGGAGCGAAATGGGATTATTAAATGCAAAAACCATGAAGTTGGCAGGTAGGGAGGTAAGGATAGATGTGGAAGAAGTTAGGGTGAATGTGATCAAAATATTTTAGCATATTGTATGAAACTATAAAATAATCAATTAAAACAATGCATACCATCAGATGTTAAATTCCCTTTCCTTGTCTGTCTCATCAACTTAGATCTTTAAGACATCCCTTAAAACTCATCTGCTTGGAATGAACTTGGGAATTCATCCTCTCATAAAAACGGTACTATAATTGGATGTTGGGTTCACAAGTTAATCCAAAAATTCTATTAAACCCATAATTATGTTAACCATGTTTTTGGAACCCTAAATAGAGACGTGGTATGACAAGTTCAATCACAAGAGGAAAGTGATAATAATACTAATAACTAAAATATAGAGTTAGAAACGGTTCTAGCAGCTTGAACTTGTACCCATTTGATCCTTACAACAGCCAAGTGAAGAAAGGCCACGTATAATCCTGTCATATTTGAGGCCCTCTGAGGTTAAGAGAGGTGCTTAAGGTTCAGAAAAGACTGAAGCCTCACGAACAGAATCCTTATTGCAGAATTTCTGAGAGTTCAGTCTCTCAGCCTCTGGAATCTCCTGTCTTATTCGCAAAGAACTAAAATCTCCACCTTACGTTCTCAAGACCACATTCAGAGTGGCAGACATAGAGACAGCTTGATCAGTCCTTCCTTTGGCTGCAGGAGGGTACTAGGA
The DNA here is from genome assembly GCF_963924665.1 of Micromys minutus. NCBI lineage: Eukaryota > Metazoa > Chordata > Mammalia > Rodentia > Muridae > Micromys > Micromys minutus. Next base: position 67,453,276 of record NC_137976.1, read on the forward strand.
AAGGCGGTATACTTCCAAACCAGAGTTGGAAGCTTCTAGGACCCACGGCCGAGAACTAAGGCAAAACAGAACTTTGGGATGGGTAAAGAGGGTGATTTTGGGGTCTGGGATTGAGAAGACAACTCATGAATGTGGAAAATACAACAGACGGTATACACACGGGTAGCAACCCTGCATGGTGGAGACCTCAGCACTCAACACTATGGCTCTCACGGAATGGTGTGGCTTGGGCTCTTTGCTCACACATTAGGAAATGTTAACACTGAAAAACCTGCTCTAACGTGAGTTCTGCCACAGAAGCAAAGCCCTGCAATGAGAAGATGCAAACAGTGGCGGAGGGTCCAATGGGCTGCTATAAAAGCAACAAGAAAAGGAACAGTAGAGAAATCAGCAAGTATAGTTACAGCGAGAGTCTTATGACTTTAATGAGGGCAGTGAGTGAGTAGGAATGCTGTTGACATCCGGACTAGTGCTAGCTGTGCCAGGAGAAAGTGTGCTGGCATTAGGTGAAAAAGCAAGAAATGAAGGGAGTGTCTAAAACTACACAGTTGCTTCCAGTGCAGTCAAAGGCAAAGGCCTTTCTCTCCTAGACTGAAGACTCATTACAAGGTCAAAGGGATATCTGTAGATTGATGCTAGATTTTCACCAAAGAGACAGTTCTATACACTTTCTTTATATGCACCAAAACCTCGAGAAAGTCAAATAACTGCCAAGAATGAGGCATTTTCCTAATAAAATGGACACAATGATTACTACAAAGCCCTACTGAAAAGGCAAGAGGGATAAATAGTGCAACAGTACTCCATTTTCTTTGAATCCATTACTCCATGCCAAATCATTTTAATATAGACATATGGAGTGGCTTGACATAAAACATCTGTTTCTAATCTTGCCTATCTCAGAGGTTTATTCTAATTTTCCTATGAGATCTTTCCTAGAGCTGAAAGTTAGTCCACACTCTACCCTGCCTCTACTCTACTTCTTTACATCAGGACCTGGCCCAGGATGAAGAAGTGTCATCGATGTGCAGCTTATCTTTACTAGAGGCGCGGAACTTTCTAGATGTACTTTGTGTTGCTTTGTCTCAACACCGTTGCATCTTACAGCACGGCTAAGGACGGGATGTCTGAAGAAAAAGCTAATGGGGAAGAGGAGATGGTACACAATCTTTGTTCTTCATCATTTAGGTAAGTTACTGTATTATGGCTTCTGGTTGGGTTTTCTTCTTTTCTTTTCTAAATTTTATTGAGAGATTCAGAACTACACTTCGTATAGATTAGAAATATGACTCATACCAAACTTTTCTGTTGCTCTCCACTTATTAATGAGTATTCAAAGACTAGTAAACTTTTTTAAACAAAGAGTATGGTTACTGAGCCATCTAACCTTTTAAAACTACTCAGCTCTGAATGTAGAGAGCAACTCTAGACAACCCAGAAGCAAACAAAGGATCATGGGTGCACTTGAGAACAGCTGTGTCCATAGTCACTATCTTAAGCTCAATGTGGCACATAAGATGCTATTGTCTAATCTCATTTTACAATTTTAGATTATTTGATGTTTTAAATTTTTTTCTGTATCAAAGACTATAGTGAAGCAATCTACAGTTGAGATGTTTCGCCAGACTGCCTTTCTGCTATTTCTAATATGTTCGAGATATGGGGAAAACACTAGGCATCAGTTTTTTTTCCAATAACCAATCATAAGTTGTGATCAACATTTCAGACATCTAAAAATGTTTAAGCATCCGGATTTTTAGTCTCCTACTTGATAAGGAACACACCCACTGAAACCCACCTACAAGAAGAGAGAATAACAGAAAGACATGCATTATTAGCCATTATGAATATCGTTCATCCAGGACAGGCACAAAGACAATGCTATTCACATAAAGAAGCATGCTGCACCATGTCTTGTGTTGTCAGGAGGTAGTGTGTTCCTCTTCATGTAAGTACAACATAAATGCATAGTAACCGCCCATGAAACAGAGGGTATAAAGATGAGATGCTAGCTCATAGACGCCATTCTCAGTCTGGACTGAGATTATGATCACATCACAGTCAGCACACAACACTATTTCTTTAATTCCCCTATAGATCCACATCATTTTGTTGGTTGTTTTCACTCTTTTGCTGAAGTACTTGGTACTAACTACTTGAAATCTGTATTGATGTTGGAGCTCATTCCCATGTAGGGACACTTACATATTGTTTAATGATTGAACTGTTTGGATGGAGGACAGGACGTACTACACTACCACATCAGCAATCTAATTTACTCTTTAACATAGCCCAAAGTGGGAAACATACAAAGAGATAGACATAAGTAGAAGTACTTAAGAAAAGTAGCATGGAGAGGTAAAATGCCATCAAACAGTGTGGTGTGTGGGGGTTCGGTCCCTTAGAAACATCTCATGAAAGCCATCTGTGTGTGTCTTTTGCACCTAGTTCTTATAAAATTTGGTGCAAGGCATTGGAAGTTGATTTTGCCTATCTTTGCAATTACTCCTTGTGAACATTTGAAGACAGGAATCATGCTCCAGTCAGGAATTATGGTTAATTTCTCTCCTCTTTCCTGTCGTATCTCATCTCCTCTCCTCTTCTCCCATCCCCTCTGCTTCTTTCTCAATTTCATGAATGGCTAACTAGAGGCCTTGAAAGAGTGGAAACTTCATATTGTCTTGAATTGACTGAAACATTGTGAATACCAGACAGGGTTTATTAAGTGTTTTGTTTTCACTTCAGTTCTGTATCCAGACCACAATTTTATCTATGGCTATTACTTTCTACATTAGTACAAGCTTCACTTCAGGGACTTAGAGCACCAACAGGGCAGAGCCCAATCTTTTTGTAGAAGCTGAAATGAAAGCTGATTTTAAGTGCCGAAACGAAGGAAACACTGAACCACAGATGTAAACCATCATGCTAAACCTGGAAACCCCTCTAACGAACAGTCCTCACCCTATCCTATAATCACGCGCGCGCGCGCGCACACACACACACACACACACACACACACACACACACTGTACTTAAGTAGTTAAGGTATAGCTGTGGTAAGGGTTCAGAATTATCTCATAAATGATACTATCAGAGCATTATACATTGAAAACTCGTAGTGATTTCAATTTGAAGGTGTTGAGAAACATAACATTAGTTTGTCAGTCTCGATATTTTTTGCATGTAAAATGTCCTTTGTTGGTATAAACAGAAGAGTCTTCTACTAAGTTCAGATTACCAATAACAACAAGACTTTAACAAGATAACCCAAATGATAGAAAACATTTTACAGCATACGTCATCTGTCAGAATTAGAATCAATTAAATACCTCTTCCTTCTTTTGAAGCATTATAGAAAGGAGGAAAGACCTTTACAGAGAAGAAAAATTGTTTTGACAAGTACAACTTAGCGTGGTTATAAGAGCCAAGAAACCAGGACAGCCTAGCAACACGCTGGTCCAAGCTAGCCAGCAATAAAATAGAAGAAGAAAAATATACCTCCTGTGTCAGATCCATCCCAAGTGGAAGCTTCTCAGTGCTTGAACACCAGTGTCTACACAATTGGAGATATTCCCCAAATACCAAATAAAAATTGGTTACAGGATCATGAACTCAAGACACATAAGTAGACTAAGTAGGACATAAGAAAAACAAGCAGGGCCTTGCTGGGATGGGCCAAAGGAGATGGCTGACTTCTGGCCATAAGTGAACACCTCAAGGTTCCCCGCTGATCCCCTTGGAGAGTGAGTATCATTTGGAAAGAAGGCATCAGATACAAAGTTCACCCAGGTTATCAGGGAGGTCTTGAGTCATTTATGTGGATTAGTCAGAATACTTTTTGCATCTAGGTAGAGGTCCAAAGAAGTCATCTTTTGTATGGCCTATAAAACCCAGGATCACACTAGTAGCTCTGGATTACTCTGGAGATGTTAATGTCAAGTTTATTTTAACATCACCTATATACCATGTGTTTAGACCAAGCACTACTAAAATGTGCAGGACCACAAAGTAGGTTCAATAAATGTTTCCCTGTTTATTTTTTAAGTTATGGTCTGCAGAGAATTTCCTCATGAGTCTAACTTTTGAACTTCACCGCAGCAGAAGGAAAAAGAACGGATATATTTATAACAGACATATGAATCAAAACACGGAGACTCAAAAAATCCCAAATGACCACTGCACTCCTATCTCTGACCACAAGCTGTGTGCTGACCACATTACACAGTCCCTTCACCTAGTGCCACCTCATATTTAATTATAAAACAGTGACACTTTGTGACCAGTGGAAAGTATGCTAGTGTATCCAAGGCGAAGCTGAGAAGGATCAGGTCAGGACAGCAGTGATATTTTAGGGAAATGACCGGCAGTGACCCTTTTCTTGAAGGAATGTGTTTGAGGCAAACTCAGGGCTCAGATGGTCTGAGTTAATCCCATGTGGACAGGATGGATGTGATGCCTGCTCTGTGGTCCCCATAGTAACCAGGACTAATGTGAATGCCTCCCTGTCTCACATCTCCACCCCTTTTGTTGACACCTAAAGGTGTCCAAAGAGTCTGAGGAGGTGGGGCTTGGAGGCAGGGAAAGTTTCTCTTAAGCTTTGAAGGGCATCAGAACTGATCATGGCCTGAGTGATAAACACAGTAAATCAAACCCAACCCAACAGAGGGTAGGAGAGAGAGAATCAACTCTTCATTTCTGATGAATAGTTGCAAATAATCTGTTGATACTAAAAGATCCATTCATAAGTCCTCTCTTGCAATTTGAGAGGCCATGACTGACATACAAGCATGTCAAGTCCCGTAATTAGTTGTGCCAGGGACCGTGTGTGTATAGTAAGCACTGTAGGGGGACTACTGCTGACATCCCAAGGTCAGCTTTACCATTCATAGGACAGGACTGCAGACATCAACATGAGACAGATGGATGGCAAAGGCTTCTGTTGAACTCCAATCCCTTCTGCTAGATGTGAGTCAGTATTAGGGAGCCCAGAAGTAAACAGTAGGAAACTAGTGCTACAGTTGTATGAATGGAGTGGTAAATGCATGAAAAAAGTCACTATTAGTTTAAGATCCATTAAGGGATAAGCATTAAGTGAGACACTAACATACTGTCCGCTTTCATAGATGTCAATTCCCAGATAGGCACATGGTATTTATTGTGAGATTCAGGGAGGGGAAGGGCTGAGTCACACTCGAAAGCACAGGATGCTAAGAGGAGATCTGAACTGAGTCTGAACTAATTTTCAAACAACACTGTATCTGGTGTGTCATTTTATAGTTTCTGTGTCAGGCACTTTTCTATTGCTATGAGAAAAACACCTGGACTGAAGCACCTAATCCAAGGAATGGTTTATTCAGGATTCCAGGGAGAGAAGAGTCAATCAAACCATGCCAGGAAGCATGGCAGCCAGCAGGCATAATGGCCGAAGTAGCTGAGGGCTATCATCCCCAACAGAAAGTAGGACGCAGAGAGATCACTTTGGAAAGGGCAACAGACTGTAAGCTCTGCCTCTAAGAATACTTCCTCTAACAGGACCCTATCTCCTGTACATCCCAAATACCACCACCAACAGGGGAGTAAGTATTCAAATGCCAGAGAATATGGTATTCAAACCATCATATCTTCATAATGGTTTGCTAGGTTTGTGGAAGACTGTGCTTTGTTCATTTTGGTGTTTTATCAAATGGGGATAGAAAAGGAGCTCAGTAAGGGAGATTTCAGATGTGGTAAGGCTTCGGTTTCTAGGCAACTACATGGTTTCTGCTCTCTAAATACGTAAAATAATAGTTCTGTGATCGCTCACAGCAAACCAGGTTACCAGAGATAATGCTACATACAGTCTCACTCTATGTCAGTAGGCTTCACTAGAGAAACTGAGACTACAGACCCTTTGCCTTCCGCCATTCACAAAGTTGTACATCAAATAAATTCATATGACTCCATAAAATCACTTGTTTTAGAAATATTATTACCATTTTTGTTTTTTTGAATGGCTAGCCTGTGGGATGGTGTTTTTGTCACCAGAATTCTCTCAGCACATAGAAGTTTAGAATTGCGTTTGCATGTCAGCACTATTGCAGGCAACCAACTGACACACTTTCTTAGGAAAAACCTTGAAGGAAAACCGAGGAGACTACATGCCGAGATGAATGACCAAGCACAATGCCATATGCTACCCATGATAGTCCCTGTGGACAACAAACCTGATATCTGGGGAAAATGTTCTGTACTAAAGTGGGCCCTGCACATAATGGAAAACTCACAAAGTATCTTAAGCCACTTTAACTTTAGTCTCATGACCACCTAATAGCTTAAAATGTATGGGTTTACATTCATTACTCTGATATAAATTATTTTTAGTATCCTTTGAAAATCATTTTTCAAATGTTGAAATTCTCTTTTCTTTCTTTTATTTATTTTTTAATTTTTTTACTTATTCACTTTAATCCCACTCACTGCCCCCTCCCACTCACCTCTCCCATTCACCTCCTCCCACAATCTTTCCTCTATCCTCCTCCCACCCTCCTCTGAGCAAGTAGGGCCCAAGAACTGATAAGAAAAGCTCAGACTCATAATACTCTTGGGAAGAGAATATATAAACAATTTATTCTTCTTAATGGGGTAGTCTGCAAACATTTTCTCATGAACAAGCAAGGGAGGGCAATATCCTTTCCATTTCACAGCATGGCAAGCACATGTGATGTTACAAGGATATAACCAAGCTCCTAAGGCCCGGCTCCTATTGGGTCTTGACTCCTAATAAAATGTCAACTTGATAAAGTCACAAGTCAAGGGCAGACTCACTGAATGCATTTGGCTCTCAAAATTGCTAATGGAAAATTGGTAATGTTGAAGAATGGCCACCTAAGTGAAGCAAAGACTGAAGGTACTTACATTTTTCTTTTGAAATATTTCTAAAGAGAGCCATAAAGAAAATGATATACCCCCTCTACCTCTGCCCTTGCTTTTTTTTTTTATTCTATTGTGTTTTAGGGAGAAGTACTAAAGCTAAACGACTAAGGCTGGAAGGACTTGCTTTGGAACGCATTAGGTATCACATCACTAGTTTTAGGATGACATTAATAGCATTAAAAGGACCCACTGTACACTCCACACTATTGGCCAGTAGTGGTTTTTGTGTGTGAAGAAATCAACTGCTTATTCTTTACTCCAGTCAAAAGATGCTACTCTATCCTTTTGCAAACATGGGAGCTGAAATTAAGGGGGTTGGACAAAACAGGGTCATGCAGTTAACAGAAGCCTGAGACATGCATTGAACTGTGACTGCAACCTCTTTTGACCTTTCTTCCCCTTCTGTATTCATCACTTCCTGATGCTGTAGTAAAGTACTCTGACAAAAGCTACTGAAGGGAGAAGGGGCTTCATTTGGTGTAGTTTGAGGGTATATCATGGTGGGCAGTCCTGACTAGATCTACAGATGGTTGGTGACATTTCATCCTACATCAGGAAGTGTGAGCAGGCTTGTGTTGCCCGATCCTTCTTGCTTAATTCAGGACCAGCCAATTGCAATACTGCTGCCCACAGTTAGAATAGCTCTTTCAGCCTTGTTTACCTTATCTCGAAAGCTCCTTACAGATAAGCCCACAGACATTGTTTCTATGGTGATTTTTAAATTCCATCATCTAATAGTTACCATGTAGTGGACACTTCCACTGAGCATGTCTTACTGAGTTTTAAATGTGTTCAGGAGCTTACTATTTTCACCGAGGATAGAATTTTTCCTTTATGATTTATTTTTTTCATAACAAACATCAGAAAATTCTAATTCCACATTATACATATATAGCATTTTGCAATGCTTGACTACGAATTTTTTTTTAGAAACATTTAAAAATATAAACATGGAATAAAAAATAAAACGCTCTTGTTAGAGGATATGAACGCGGAGTTGAGGATGCTTTGTTACGCCGAGAAGCCACTAGATTCAGGGGCTCCTCCAAACCTAGAAGAATATTACTTCCCAACATGAATTATTTCTGTGTTCAGAGGCCCACACTCTTCAGCTCTCTGGAGAACATGTGAGTCTTGTCTTCTGCACTGTCTTCTGCAAGGTGGAGTATATTAATGAATCTTCCATAGTATGACTAGAGCATTTTCTGGTACCTACACCTTTCACTCATGCCAACCATGAAGGTGAAGTATTTCCCTTTGCCTGCTTCCATTTGCCCAAAAAAACCAAACTGTAACTTTCCCTCTACTGAAATCTGACATACTAAACTCCAGCTTGGAAATTTATTTTTTTATATGTTCCACTGGAAAATTGAAGAAGATAGTATCTTATTTCTCTATCTATTCATAAAATATAAATATTCCAGTGGGACAAATTATCTAATTTCTCTTTTTTTTAATATAAATACTGCCTTACAGCAAGTGTCCAATCCTTATTGAATAATTATATATATATATATATATATATATATATATATATATATGTGATAGATAATGATATATGTAGATGAAGATATGAGATGTCAGCCTTAGATACTAAAATGTTCCGGTCTCTAGATAAATAGAGTAAAGTGAATAGAATCTAGCAAAGTGAAATCATTCAATTTTGCCACTATATGGCCACTTTAACCTTGGATAATTTTAAATTTCTCATCTTTTGTTTTCTTTCTTTATAAAATCTTAACACGAATAGCCATAAAGTTCTGTCTCTATTTTTAAAAAATTAGAAAGGAATAAATCCAGTACAGAAAAAAATTCCCTCTTCCCCATTCTTAACTACCAGTTTTCATACCTAAACTAGAGAATATCTTCAGTAGTCAAAATGCCACCAGTTTTTCTGATATTTTAATTTTATTATAATTGAAACTAAATTCCTGAGACAGTGTCTTATGCCACCTATTAACTACAAGCACAAAATTTCCTTCCAGATATTAATCTTTTCGGTTAAAAAAATGGATTCATGCTACACAACAGCCCTAAAAGATGGGCCCTGCATCCTTCAAACCTTCAGCATGGACAGGTTACTCTCCTACAGCAGGACTTTACCACAAACTGCAAGAAGACAGTTTTACCACAAACTGCAAGAAGACTCCGTCTCTTCCTTCAGCACCATGTGTGGCTGAAGGAAAGTTGTTGACTACCAAACGTTAACCAAACATCCTATTTTTAGAATATTTAGCTCAATCTTTGTAGTGTCTGGATTTGTAACTAGCCATTTCTCTAACATTAAGCTGAGCCACATAAGAAAATTACTACAGTGATAATATTACCAGGGCACAATGAGTCACTTTCCAGTGTCTAAAATGGGAAATAAATAATTTCCGAGGACGGGTTGGTCTGATGAGAAGGAGGGCATTCGACCATTGGTGTTCCACAGTCAACCCTATGGTTTAACACACGGGCAACACTCTATGACCTACAGAGTGTGTTAGTGGTGTTAGATCTAGTTTAAGCACTACTCCAAGCTAATGAATAGGGAAGGATTCTTGGGCCAGTGTTAGCAGTAATGACCAGGGCTAACTGCTGTGAAGCAAGGATGCGGTTCGCTTCTGATGCGACAAGACCTTTGGAGGAGGAATGATCAGGGCCAACTCGTATCCAATCAGGAGAAAGGTGGGGATCAAAGGGCTATGGGTACAAACCCCAAGCCACACAAAAAGGTTTCTATCAGAACAGCCAAGTGTCACAGCTATTGTGGGAGACTGTGTAGTCCCCATGTGAATTAACAGAAGTCTGTCTGTACTTTGGGCATCTGAAAGTTCCCTTGCTTCCAACTTTACCTCAAAGTGGGGTAAAACACAAAGACAAATAGAAACAAAAGATCCCCCACTGATTACCAATTCCATGTAAATACTTGTCTTTATTGTGGCCAACACCGGCTTGATGAGACCCAAGCTTTTTAATGATCATACCCTAACACATTTTTCTACAATTCCGATCTTTTCATAAGTGAAAAGAACAGAACGGATAAAAGAAACACAAGCCAAAACACTATTTACTCTCCTGGGAGAGCTGCAGGGTACAAACAAAAATAATGGTTACGTTCCTAGAATCGGAACCCTTGCTGGGCTACTACAAAAATAATGTTGGTACTGTCACGGTCGAGTCTCACAAAACATATAACGAAGCCACAATACAATGGGATGCTTACACTGCTGCTGCTATTAGACCATGTCCATTCAGAAGGGCTAACTAAGGGCTTGTTTGTCCTTTGGTGTTTCGATGTCTATTACTGCCGTGTTGAGCGTAACATGCCTTCTTTTGTTTTCCTAACTGTGCTTGTCTCTCACCGAAGACTACAATTTGATATTTATGAAATCATACAAAAGTGTTGTATAATCTTCCAACCCCCCCATTATATAAAATTACTCAGAGGACAAAAGAATAATGTACACTTCAAATCATGTGTCCTTTTTTTAACCACTTCGAACAGACAGTGTCTCTTTTGCTCCCCCTCTCTAACCAGCCAGAGAACACAATGTACCCTGGAGATAATTGACTGGAATATGATGGTGTTTATTTAAAAACAGGTCATACAAAATGCACAGTGAGAGTCTTCCTTTATCCTCTCAATGATTCTCATCTCAGGGGAAAGCATAGCACTGTGTGCTACATATCAGACATGTGGCCCTTAATTACTTCTCTGGATGTCGCCTGCTGGGACAAACCCACTACAGCCATACCCTCCCTCATCCCTGGAGGTCCTTGAGCTGTGGAAAGCTGACCCCAGATTACTCATTTAGAATAAGCTGAAATGAAGAGAAGCCTATGTATATATAATGTTAACAGTATGGGCAATTACTTCAAGAAGAACTCAGTATATATACTTGCTCAGGAGTAACACAAAAATCTCAGTTATGTGTGGGAAGGTGTGATTTAAAAAATCTGTTATTAATATTTGTCATGGTATAAAAAAACAATCCTGTTCTTTCGTTTAGGTCAGAGCTGCTTCTCCTGCCTTGACAAGTTTCTGTTATTTTGACCAATACAAGTCAGAAAAAAAAAAAAATGGAATAGCATAAAAGAGATACATAAGAAGGCAAGGACAACATGCCTCAGATGGACATCCTGTGCAAACTACTTAAGTTAGAAGAGGCACACCCATATCTCACAGGTCTGACTTAAATCCTTTGAGTGTCTGTCATTTTGAGCATAACAGTCTATCCTTAATCCTATAAAAACATTCCATTTTCATTTCTGAGTCTGTTCCAGACATTAGGTAGAACAACTGACTCTGAACATACAGTGAGCCTAAAAAACACACTGACCAGCTATCCAAGCAACCAGCTAACCAACCATCCAACCAACCATCCAAGCAACCAGCTAACCAACCATCCAACCAACCATCCAAGCAACCAGCTAACCAACCATCCAACCAACCATCCAAGCAACCAGCTAACCAACCAACCATCTGCCCAAAGAACCAACAAACAAAACCAGAGCATTTCCTTATAAGCACCTTCATATGTAACCTCCACTCCATACTTGGTGAGGCTTTCCTGTATCCTAGACAAGCGTCTCCTCTCTTTCTCTCCCCAGTTACCTGTCTTCTTTCTACACCCAACCAGGACCAGCCTGGCCACTGTAATCTATTTAGTACTGAACTCAAGTCAGGAATTGACATTCACTTCAGCACTTACTAAGAGCCTATTGTGTCTTTTGAGGGGCACGAGGAAATGAATGTTCACCATTTCAATGTGAAGTCTACATCATTTCCCCACACCCCAGGATATCGTTTCATTTCTCACTGTAACAACTTGCAAAACACAGAACTTCTGGATTTGGTAAATAGAATGCTGATCTGCTGGGGCAATTTCCAGCCTCACTCCACCCTGCTAAGAGACAGAGCCTCTTTGATACTCACACAGAATTATCTGTATTTCCCTTGTGCTTGTACACATAACTCTGCGTGGTTCAGAACACCCTGTCTGGGCACATCAGAATCATCTGGCAAAGCTTGTTCTCACATTATTTGTGGGGAGAGTAGAACCAAACGTCCTGGTGAGCTCTTGAGAACAAGCTGTCTTCTGAGAGTTATATTCCACAATTCCAATGAAAGGGGATTAGAGACAAATCCAAAGCTCAGTGCTGACTTTTCTGCAACCAGCCTTTCCCATAATGGCCCTACAAGGGACTAGAGGCAGCACAAAAAAGCAAAGCCTTGCTAACAACCCAGAGTGTAACAATTCGGCTCCTTCTGTGAGCTTAGCGATGGCAGATGTTTACTCTTTCTCCATCCAGACTTCAGTGGACACACTCACAATCTCTAACCTAAGCACTATGTCGTTTGCAACATCAGGCACAGGTCATTTCCTTCTTGGTGCTCCGTATGCTGCAGGTTGGGTGGAAGGAGTCCCGAGCACTGTGCCAGGTGGCAGAACTTAAGGGGATGCCTCTGCTTCTGCTCCTATCTTTTCCGTCTCCCACACCCAGGAGTTCTTACAGAAATGACCCGAGAGTTAATTTCTCCACATATTTCTTTTCCAACCATCTTTGAGGACTCGTTCCATGTCTTCTGCTTTTTATCTAAAACACACACACACACACACACACACACACACACGCCTGGCATGTAAGTGGACATGAGTATCTGTGGAAGAAATAAGGAAAGTAAAAGATATGAAGTACAGACTTGTAAGCCCCACCCCCAGTGATAACATTAAGTATGACTAAGAAAATCTCAGGATGGCCTCTTGAATGACTGAGACACTGGATCCAAAATGGAGCTGGATCTGAAGCATTAAGTGCTTCCTAGTTCTTGCTTTGTATTATAGATTTTATGACCACACTTTATACTTCCAACCAGTCCTTCCATAATTCCTCTGAAACGGTATTCTGGTTGAAGTGGGTAATGTTCTGTTCTAGGCTAATCAAACTAGAAGTCTTATCTGACACCCCACCATGGAGTCAGTAAGCTATGTTGGGAACCATGCAAAACATGGGATCAAAAAGTTAAAAGCTGGCCAGGCATGGTGGTGTACACTTTTAATCAAGGCACTTGAGAGGCAGACACAGACCTAGGCGAGTTGGAGGCCAGCCTGGTCTATAGAGTGGTTTCCAGGACAGCCAGGGCTGTTACACAGAGAAGCACTGTCTCAAAAAGGAAAAAAAAAACCCAAAAGCCCCCAAGTTAATACAATAATAATAATAATAATAATAATAATAATAATAATAATAATGATAATAATGATAATAATAATAATAATAATAATAATAATAATAATAATAATAATAAATCAGAAAAAGTGTTACAGTCTACAATTTTCAAGGATGCACCCACCAGGGATAGATCTGTAAGACCGACCTACAAACACACCGCAATGATATGCTCGTGAATTTTTCAATTATATTTCCGTCATTTTACCTGTACTTTATAACTCTATATACCTGCCTCTGTCAAAAGGTTGGCAGATTCCTTGTCCTAGCACACTAGTCCTCACCCAACCTAATGTGGTTTTAATATATCTACACCACTGGGTAAGCTGTTCAGAATTTTAAAAAGTCACCTTAGGAAGCAAAATCATGTGAAATCTCATGTTAAATTCCAGAGCATCGTTTCTGCTTAAACAGATGATCTGGTTTGCAATTGTCTGACTCATAAGTCCTTTGAATGACTCTGTGAGCAGTCATTCCCACAGGGACTATGCTAATACAGGGACAGGCTTGCTTCCCCACCACTGCACTCTGACGGGGTGGTCACCCTCAAGGCTGCCTGCCTATGCTTACCTTTCTTATCAAGACATTGAAAACAGTCGTAGAAACCACCATTCTTTCAATTCGGGGACACTCGCTGAGCTGACCTGTACTTGCCAGCATAGTGGGCCATGACCTCAATGGCTTCTGTTTAGATTGGTGGGTGTCCTTGAGTTAGCAGACAACAGGGCCTCAATACATTCCTGTCCTCAGTGGCTAAAAATTCAATAAGCTGGCAGTGGCATATATCCCATTCATAAAAATTAAAATACAGACTCCTCTGAGCTGGAATAATTATGCAATGTATAAATATTCAAATGTCCCTATTGGGTCTGGTCACACTGGGTAACACTGAGCCAATGACTTGCCCGGGATTCATGCAAATGAGATACATTGCTAGACTGTCCTCCCTTTGTGCCAAGGAAAGCTCGCTCGTGAGTCAATAGATAAGAAAGATGGGGAAAAGGAAAACGGACGGCAGAGTCTGAGGCAGGGTCAGCACCAGGGGGAGAGAATGGAAAGAGATTAATAGTGGTGATAATAAGTATCCCTTCTCCCTGCTGTCAGAACTGAGGCACCGATCATGGTAGAACATTCTTTAGATTTTTATTAAAGAAATAACTCAGAGTCCTCAGCACAGGTATCTGATTGGATAGTCTCAATCTGAGAAAGCAGGGGTGTATTGATTAAGGCAATAAAGTATCACAAGTCATGGGCATTCCCTCTCATTTGTCCTGCAATCTTCTTAGCCAAGAGAATGAAACTGTTACAACTGCAGATTAAGTCCCAGAGAAGTGCTGAGATGTCTGCACAACAGTTGTGGGGACCATTCTCCTCTTGAGTCTCCAGACTATCAGCCAGACTCCCTTTATATCAGAATAAAGGCAGCTTCCTAGAGAAGTCTTCTCTGACCACTCAGCTGAATGACCAGTCTCTAACAGACTGTCTTTCTTTATCCACTCCATCTCCTCTGCTGCCACCCCATAATATGTGTCTCAGCCCTCCAATGGATAAGAAAAAACAAAACAAAACAAAACAAAAACAATTAGCCTTTCCTTCCACCAAGTTGTCCCAGGAACTGAACTCAGGTGGACAGTCTTGGTGGCAAGTCATTATCTACTGAGCCACTTTTCTGGCTCAGGCCCATTTCACTGAATATAACAAACTACTTTAACATGGTTTACAGTCACCATGTCACAGGGACAAGTTCCAGGACTATTTCTAATGGCCCTTGTTCTATATCCATTGAGTTCATTGACCCATAGAGACAAAAGTCCCATGATAGGGATGTGTTCTGTAACATTTAGCATAAGGAGTGTGATCCAGGAGGAGACCACATTAGAACTGTGGTCAAGTTGACATGCATATCAACATGTATACATGGAGCACAGTTTCTGTGATACATAAAGAGGTGATTTTTCTCACCACAAAGGTGTTCAGTACTCTGCTGAGAATGAGTACAAACATAGTCCCACATTACTCATACCAATGTGAACCCCACTGAGGAGGAATCACAAGTTTGTGGACCTCTGCTAATAGTATAAATTGCTAGCTTCACAAGTAAAAGACACTTAAGAAAAAATGTCCTCCCATTTAATGATAATCTTAAATTTTATGTGACATTAATGAGTCTTGGACACCCTGCGAGGAAATTTTACAAAATTTTAATAATGATAATACCAAAGCATTTTTAAAAAATCAATGTTACTAAAAGAAAGACAAAGTCTCTTTGTTTTTTTTTTCCCCTCTTGAAAGATTTTACATTAAGATGTGTAGAAAAATGTTCAGGAAAATTGTAGTCACAATATATATGAAAATATCAAGAGGTCCTCAGTTATGATTTGAGACACCTTGACCTTAGGCTTGTCGACCTCTAGCTGTGTGAAAAAGTAAAGTTCTGCTGGTTAAGGCACTGTTACAGCAGCCTGGTAATGCCACAATTCAAACTTCACTGAGGAGTAAGAGACATAAGGGGTATGAGCTCGTGTCACATAAAATCAGTGGTTATTTCATCAACAACAATGATAAAATACCCACCAATCTGAACACATAACTGCTCTCTGAGCCTGGGAGGTTTCAGGGTCATTCAGCAATGTAGGCATCCTCCAGGGTCTCAAGTTTCTTGTTAATGGACCACAATGGCTTCTTGGAAAAAATAGGGTTAATATTTATGTGTTGTCTGAGATTCTAAAGTTTCATGAATTTATCACTGAAGAAACACTTGAAATAGTTGTGCACTAGAATTTCCCTGAGAAATTTTATGTTTCCATTTCCAAAAATTCTTTATGACCATGTCATTAGTTAATAATCAAAATATAAGAATACAATGCATGTATGTGTTGACACTAGAAGATAATGTCGGGTGTCTTCTATTGGTCACTACATTCTTTAGAGACTTGATCTCAAGGCCTGGTTACATTGGTGTATGTAGACAAGTGTGTACTCCTTCTCTGCCTGCCCAGCAATGGCACTATAGTGTCACACTGCCATGCCTAACCTTTATGTTGGTGCTGGGAATCGAACCTTAGTCCTTACACTTTCAAGACAACTACTTGACCAATTAAATTATCCCTTCCGCCCTGATTCTGTCTTTGAATAGAAAATTCTCAACCCTGATTCTGCTTTTGAATCAGCAATCCTACCTCTAAGATTAGAGTCAGGAACCAATGACCCCAAAGCCTTCCAGCACACCTGGCCAAGGCTCCCTCACTTGGCAATTCTACTACAGGAAAAGATCCCCATCTATTCAAAGGGTTCAGAGATGATGATTTGGGATAGTTAATCATTTAATTCTCTTTCAAGCCAGATTTATTTTGTATCAATAGGAAATGTGATTAGTAAATGCAACATTCATTTTTCTCAACTGACTCTAAATTTCAGATATAAATGGCCGGGATTTCACACCATATTTAAGAATTTCCTTTTCCCTTGCCCTTTTATGATTTATTCTTTAAATATACAAAAAAATCAAGCAAAGGCACAAAGCAGGGCTATACTTCTGGCTTTTGGGAAAAATTCGAGTGTTTGAGTGAAATTATTTTGATTCTGTGGTCATTCAGGGTTTTGTCACAAGTTGTTTCTCCTCACTTGAAGATGCTGTGACTCAGGACAGATCAGCAGTACTCCTCTCTGGGCTTCAGGTGACCAGCAGCATTCTCTTCTCTGCCAGTCTGCTTCCTCCATCCCACAGCCTAGCAATCACATGCAACACACAATTCCTAACTGTCCGGTAAAGGCAGACTAGACCAGTGGTTCTCAAATTTTGGGTAATTACCCTTTTCATGGGGGGAGGGGAATCATGTGTCAGATATCCTGCATATCAGATTTTTACATTACAATTCATAACAGTAGCACAATCACAGTTATGAAGCAGCAATGGAAATAATTTTATGGTTGGGGGTCACCATAAAAGGGTGGCAGGATCAGGAAGGTTGAGAATCGCTGGACTAGACAAGGAAAATAGAGAAATGAAAATGTCCTGATGTCCTCTGTTAGAAAAACAGCCAATGAGCTTGCCTGGCCATCCCTCAGTATCCCCATGTTAAGTAGGACCCTCAGTAGCTCAGTGCACGAGGCCTGCCTGAAATCAAAAGACATGGATTTCAGACTTGCTGCACATTAGTGAGCATGTTTAAGCTTTTTTTTTTTTTTTTTTTTTTTTTTAATGGCAGTAAAAATGTAATAGGTAAGGTAGGGCAGATAGTCTTTGGTCCAATTCTCCTGAGTCGCAGTACTCTACAAAGTAAAAATTCAGGGTCTAACTAGAATCCATACACACTTCCAGGGTGACTAAAGGCCCAAAGCAGGAGAAGGCATCATGTGGGAAAGTCCTAGCACATCTGGGCGCTTCCCAGCATCGTCACTGAGAGGTGCTCTCCCCAGAGTCTCTTGCTTAGCATGGTCTAAACTGGAATCATATCTGACCCTGGTAGAAGGGATCCAGTTTCTTCAAAGGTGGAGATTCTACAGGGAAAAAACATTAATGAATAAGGAGGGGGGACAGGTGAGCAGATGCCCAAATCCTGAAAGCTTGCCATACAAATGGGATTCATTTTTCAAAATAAATGCATCAAAAATGTCTGGCATATGCAACTGGAATGAGAAAAGACTTCCTTAGCTCAAAGTTTCATGACTTCAGTCCATCATGCTGAGGAGACTTTGGGCAAAGAAAATGCCTATGAGAACTGGTCCTTTTTCCTCCTTTCATTCCTCCCCGTACCCCACCCCCGGGATCTCTAGTCTAAGCATACTGGGCACACTGCTGTCTGTATGCTAAGGGCCCTTTCCAGTTAAGCTGTCCCCTCTAGAAAACTCTGCGCATAGAGTTGGGGTAGGGGGTGGGGTGGGCTTCTGTCATTTTAGTCTGTTCTCCTCTGATGACAATACTTTAACTCTCTCCTTTCTGTCCCTGTAAATGCCGAGCCCATGGAACCTGAAATCACCTTGTTTCTTTTGCCTGTGACAGTCTTTGTTCCCAACTTGGAAATAACTCACCCTATCCTTTCCATGCTGGCCCAAATGCCATTTCTTCAAAGACTCTTCCTCAATGGGCCATTTTAATCCTTAACTCCTGAGACCACAGCCATGAGGAGTATCAGCACAGCAAAGTCAGTCAGGGAGTTTGACTTGGTGAAGGCAGAAGTCTGAGGGCAAAGGAGAGTCAGGATGACCAGGCAATTTATAACAAGACTATTTGCATGAATCATGGCAGGGATGACTGGTTATCACTGTCTTACTGTCTCTCTACAATAAACAAATAGATGGTAAGAATAGAATTCAAGCCTAAACGAAAAGGAAATTTTATCATTTTCTGTGTAATCCTGGCCACAACACACAGGCATGATCTTACAAAATGCCTGTTGTCACATGATCAAATCGGTCCCTTTATTTTAATATTCATCTCTGTTTATATTTATGAGAGCTCATAAAACAGAATCGGGTAAAGTAATTGATCTCTGTCAGTTTTGTTATCTGTAGAAGGAAAATCATATCTAGAGAGCATGGTAATGAGATATCAAGAGTCAATCCATATAAGCTCTTAGCATTGGGTCTAACAAAAATAATCAATATTGGCAGCTATTAATCCACAGAGCTTTGAAACAGTCAACAAGACTGTCTATCATGTAAAATCTCAGGCCCTATTTTTAGCCTAAGCCCAGCAAAGTCTGAGAACAATTTGTCACGTTGAAGAACATTTTACAATAAACAGCACCTCCACATTTGTCACCAAATTGGAGGGCACAACTTGTCTCTGACTTGGAAATTCAAAGCCAAGCAGACAACACATGGAGTTACAGCAAAAGCGCTTTAGTGAAGGAACAGGAATGAAAACACCAACAACTCCTGCAGGAAGTGGGTATCATGTTAGGTGATATCAGGGCTTGGGGGCCTTGCACACTTATCAGAAGACACGGTCAGGACTTATCACAGATCTCCTTATAAATCACTTTCAGGAGGGGTGATTTTGAAATCAAGACTTGCTCATTCTTTTGTTAGAAACACATTTTTTTTATTGACAACTTGTTATATTTAAGTCACCATTTGCTATGTAGCAGTTAAACAGACCCCCCCCCCAAAAAAAATGTGCTTTCAAGACACATTCCCGAGGAAACGAAGAATGAATGGTTAAGAAAATGAAGGCGAAGGCACAGCCATAGCCCGGATTCCAGTGCATGGCTGAGCGAAAAGTGACTGCTACTGATCGGAGTGCTGCCTTGAGAGTAGCAAGTGGACAGACACTTACAAGCATAGTTCTGTTTGTTTTGATTTTCTCCTGGGATACTGCTGGAAGGACCTCATCAATAAGCCAAGACAGCAGCAAGCTAGCAGGACTCCACTAAAGTCACTCTGCAGAAGGACCAGGTGAAAACAGACAAAGCTGTGAGAGTCAACTCTGATTCAGGTGATGTGATGAGGCATGGCCAGCTACGGGCTCTAAAGTACAAGGCACCCATCTTATATATAT
Source organism: Micromys minutus (assembly GCF_963924665.1). Classification (NCBI taxonomy): domain Eukaryota; kingdom Metazoa; phylum Chordata; class Mammalia; order Rodentia; family Muridae; genus Micromys; species Micromys minutus. Next base: position 67,472,903 of record NC_137976.1, read on the forward strand.
TTTTAAGGAATGCATATCTACGCGCAAACATGTCCTACAAGAAAGAAGATGTTAAAGGTGCCTCCAGGGTTCGGACCTGAGCTTCAGAAAGAGAAAAGCAAACAGTTTGGAGACGTGAGAACTGTGTGGGAGGAGCAGGCTTGACTGGGGGAGAGAGTGGGAAGTAATTTCCACACTGACCCTTGAGTAGGAATCAAGTTTCATCATGCCAGTCCGGGAGTAAAAACAGCTCAAGCATAGCCAACGGCAGAAAGCCTGCCATAATGGGAGCTCGGCCATTCACACCAGTGACTACAACAGACTGTGTGCAGCTGAGGATTAATCAATTATGATACAAAGTAGGATCCGAGGAGACGACCAGAACAGAATGGGACTACAGTTAAAACACAGGAATTTGTTTAAAATGTACATTACGATGCCATGTAAGCCACTCCCGAATCTATGACAATCAATCAATACCATTTCATTTATGATTGCCTTATTGATTGGCCAGGGGTGCCCGACTTGTGTGAGGTTCTGATTGTTACAGAGCTAAGAGAAAGAGAGCACGTACATGGAAGAACAGGCACTTCTCCCCGAACAGAAAGTCAAACAACAGAATTAGATCAAGGAGATAAGCCCAGTGCTTGGGAGGCAGAGGCAAGAGGACCACAGTCTGAGGCCTACCTGGGTGGCACAGCAAGACCTCACCAAAAAGTGAATTAACCAAAAAAGTAAAGGTTTTTCAAAATCAAATGAAATTTGAGAAATGTAGAGAAGCCAAGTGCCTCGTATATTTCCTGTGTGGACATAACAATAGTCTTGCCAAACACGTTGGGCCATTGCAAACCAGTCTAGCAGTCACTCACGAGGTAATTCTACTGCTGGTCTGAATGCCAGGCAGCTGGAAAGACCAGCCCCAGAAATATAAACAGCAAGTTGGAAACCTTCCAATGCCATCAACTTGTTAAAGGATAAATTTGAGTTGGCAAACCTGTGAGATATTATTCAGTAAGAAAGGAAAGAACTATTTATGTACATAAAAAATGGATGGTATTTGAAAATACCAGGCTAATGATACAGTTATATAAGACAATTTATGATTCCATGCCAATAATTGGTATATGCATTGAAGGTAACAGATTAGTTACTATCTACTGTTGCTAAACTTGGGAGAAGACTGCTAAAGATTTGGGGTTTCCTGGAAGGGATAAAGAAGTGACTCTGATAATACAACACAACTCAACACACTCACAAACACACACACACACCATTTAAAAAATTGTTAAAATGCAAATGATCTTAATAAAGATAGTATTCATTTAAAGAGGCACCTATCATAGCAAAGAATAAAAGTTATGCTCTGAGAAATGCCAGAGACTAACCATATGGAAGTTGGGTGAATGGACAAACTTCACTAATACCTACGTAGAAAAGCTGAAAAGGGCAGGTCACTAGGCTTGGAGCAACAGGAGGTCTATAGGAACGATTCTGCTAACAGTAGATTGATTTTTAACTTAAATTTTTATTACATTTTATATGTGAGTACTTTGCTGGCATGTATGTATTGGTTCCACATACATGATTGATTCCCATGATCATGAGGTCAACCTTTATGGAACTGAAGTTACAGTGGGTTGAGAACCACCCCTTTGTGCTGAGAATCAGTCTCTGGGTCCTCTCCAGAGGAACAAGTTCTCTTAATCTATGAGCCATCGCCCTGGCTCCAATGTTGAAATTTTATATTTACTTTTCCCCCTAAAGTGTTCAAGAGCAGCACATTCTAACTAAAGACTTAACAACAGGAAACATAACAGAAATACAGCAGAAACACCACAAACAAAACAAAGAGGCATCATAGCTTCAAACAATTGTATTTACTTAACTTTTTTACATTTATTTATTTATTTGTTTATTTATTTATTGTGGGTCTATGTGTGTATTCATGTGTCTGTGTGTGTCTGTGTGTGAGCGCGTGCATCATAAAAACCGTGTTGAGTGATTTGGGGCAAGAGGATGGACCCTATGCTCACTCCTTTCCCTGCTCTGGGATAAAGCAGCCATACACATTATATTGACAAGGATGGCTGGACTTAAAAGCTATTTCAAAACAAAGCCAAAGAAAGCTGTAGTCCATAGGCCATGGTGGCTCAGTGACTTTCCTTCTTCTCAGAATCACTCTCCAGGAATTCTTAGCAACCTGTTCTTCATGGTCCTTTCGGAGACCACCTGCATCAGCTCTACAGGGTAACTGTGAGCATCTGCCTGTCTTGTGTAAGGCTGGGTAGCAGGGTTGTTAATGGGGTTTCCTGAGATAAAACTGTAAGTAGCATCTGCTACAGTCCAGATGATGAAGGCTTTCCAAAGGATGCTTATTGTAGGTTTGTGTCTAGTTTGATGCTATTCAGAGGAGAGGAAACTTTTAAAGGCTGGGGCCTATTTAAAAGTCTTTCACTCTTGAAAGTCATACCTCTGAAGGGCACTGTCAAACCCAAGTCCTTTTTCTCCCCCCCTCAGGTTCTATTCATGAAGTGATCAAACTCTGTTTTGTAAGCAACTCTCTGCCAAAATGCTTAATAAGCCAAAGAAAACCTTCAAAACCCCGAGTCAAAAATCAGGGTTCTCTCACTAAGTTGATGACCTTTGATATTTTTTCAATAGAACATTAAGACATCACCTAAGGTCATTCTATTTAAACTGATGTTAAAAAATACATGTATGGACCATGAAGAGTACTAAAAAGAACACAAAGATTCCAACACACACTTCACATTTTGACTTCTCCACAGACACACAACAGATAAAAATATTTATAAAGACTCAATAAAAGTAAGAGGTATTATTTTGATTTTAGATTTAGTGTAGTTTCACCTCCTTAAATCTGATACAATATTGTATTAGGCCCCAATAATATAACTGTAAGTATAAGTTTCTAAATCACGAGGCCTAAGGACTATTTTATGTTTGGACAACTGTACAATGAGCTAATTATATAAACAACGACATCCAGGGACACAGGCAAACTCCACAGTGGAAAGAACACTGGGCAGACCTCAAGGACTGAATTCTTATCTCTAGCATTGGCTAGACACTAGAAAAGGTAAAGCTGAGCATGCTGTAGATGCTCACTGTATACAAACATCCTTAGTGCACTTTATATAGTATGTTTTTAAAAAGTTACATGCAATTTTATACAGTTAAATTTTAAGTAAGCTCCGGCAAAAAAAAAATTAATTAATTCAAAAAAAGGAAAAGTAACATATTTTTTTGAAGAACATTCCTTAAATTCCAAGTAGGAAATAGAGCAAACACCATATTACTGGGTAAGTATATTTATAAAAGTTGGATTTTCCATCTTCCAGAAAGTCAAAGACCTAAAATAACAAGTAAATCTTCATTTGTGGAACAATGACACTTTTGGAATCATGCTAGCTAAAAGTAGCCAATTTAACTGGGCATAGTAGCTCTGACCTATAAATCCGAGCACTTGGAATACTGAGGCAAAAGAACCTCTGTAAGTTCAAGGTCAGCCTGAGTGACTTATTGTCTTATTGGCCCTGCCTCTGACCTTCCCACTACCCCCAAAATTCTCTTATGGTTGGAAAAAATCGTAATGGTATTTATTTAAATTATTTGGTTTGTATATTCATCACTGATCAATAAAGAACACATTTCTGTTTTCTAAGAGGACAACTACATTCTTGCCTTTGAAACTGGGCAGTATTAATGGTTACCTTGGCCAAGAAGAAAACAAAATTACAAAGGTGCATGTTTTGATATAGAAAATGGGATTTGTTTTGATATAGAATTAAAATGAAACAAGGGGATAAAATTAATAATTTGAAATGTGTTTTTACATTTTATGTCAACATGCAAAATCTCATGATATTTATGCTCTCAAAATTATTGCAACCCATAAAAACTTTAGATAAAAAAAATGTTCACAAACCATTTTTAAGGTACTAGTACAGGGCTCTGGATAATGACACTTAATATTGTGGGGAGGTGTGGGTTGCCTTAGATCATCTTTTAAGAGCATCAGAACAGCTGTTTGTGAAGCTGAGAGGCTCCACACAGGAGTTTATGCGTCATAGAGACCTGGTTGGTGGAAATGGAAGACTCCCTGTCTCCGTGGGTCTTCCATCTCATGCCTGACTTTGTCTACAGAGTTTCTGAACAAAGCTGCCTGACCTTATCTGAAGAATGACCTTGTGCTGAATAACACAACTCATCATACAAGTCTCTGTCTGGCTCTCTGCCTGCAGACAATTAGATGCTATGTTATCATAGTTCTTTCCACCCGTACCCCTAAAAGCCCTTATATGCCCCATTCCTGGAAAAAAACAATAGAGCTGCCCTTCCACAGTGGTCTCTGCAAGTCCTTCCCATATATCCCCAGCAGTCTGAGCCCTGCTCACCATCTCCGTGCCTTCTGATCTCACAGGCCAGTGGCCTGTGACTCCCAAGGAGAAGGGAGACCCATATTTACATTTTGATTACAAGTCACAGCACAAGCAGGAGGACAATCAAAACAAAGCCTTACTAATAAGTGACAGGGTTAAAATGACAGAAACCATCGTTTCATATGACTTCTGTGCCCATCACTGAGATTTAATGCTTCCTCATGAGCCAATATTTATTCTTCCTGCTTCATGTAATATTACCGTTAAAACTGGAAAATGTTTGGCAACTTAAGACAAAGAAATATGAATGGCCAGAACATGTGTTAAACACGTGAGTAATTAAAAGAAAAATGTAAACTTAAACCACAATGAGATAGAACTAAATTCCACGAGAATGGCTAAAACCAGGAAGACTGAAGATACCATGGTACTGTGCATCCCTGTTAAAAGTGTAAACAGTATAGTTAGAAAAAAAAATGCTAACACGTCCTTTCTTTTTTAACCCACCAGAGCTTGAGAGCAGAGCCTAGCGTGCAGTGGGAAACATCTGAATCGGATCTCAGAACACACATATATACTCAGGAAGGACTTTAGAGGTGCAGCTGAGAGATACAAAGAAAGGAATTCAGTGGTAAGCGAAACCGTGTTGCCCTCACTTTCAGACCTCAGCATGCTTGTGGTCAAGTGTTCCCGGGCCTTTTGTGTGTGATGGGCTGATCTGCCTCCTCTGGGACAAGGGGGACAGCAGTGGGGATGGGATAACCAGCCCATGATGTCCTTTTCACAGTGTCCTTGTGAAAAGTTAGAGGGAAAAGCATTTTCAAGAGAGGTTCCTATTGTTTATCCTTTATGAGAAAGTGTCTGTGGGGGCCGGAGGGCTGGGAATAGAATCAAAGGGGGTACTGCTCAGCACAGGGCTGCACTGGGCACTCCTGACCCCTGCCCCAGCTTGCAGACATTTCTGCTGGACGTTTGTAAGCCCCTAGTTTGAGATGATGATATCTTCCTACTGTTATTTATTCTTTTTTTAAAGCTTTGCTTAGGGGAACATTCTGCCGTGTCCAGGGCTCTCTACTAGGAACAACAGCTGGCCGTCTAAAGGGGTTTCCCCGGGGGCAAATTTTGTTGAATACTTTGGACCCCTAATTTGATGACTGGTTCATTTGAGTTCCCATCTTCTCTTTTATTCTTGCTTGCTAAACATATAATCAACTCCCTCTCTTAAGCCTGAAGTACGGTCATCATGTGTCATTTTTAAGGTCATGTGTGACAATGACCAGAGAAGAGGAAGTCTGGTTGTAGGGATTTAAGGGTAGTTCCCCTCTTCCCATCAAGCTGCTGACATCACTCCGTGCACCATAGACGTGTGCGCTGCTGCATGCCCATAGCATAGGCCACGGATGGTCCATCTGGAAAAGCACCTGACATCCAGACACTCAAAGATGCCAGGCTCCAGACACTTGCTTGCTACGTGGAGAAAAGAGATAATCTTCAAAGCATTTGAAATGGCTTTCCAGGAGTTTGCCACGTGATTTATGAATGAGCAAAAGAAATGCTTGGACCTGGAGTTCACCAAAAAATTCATGGATTCCTAAGGGTCACAACATGCTTTGTAAACTGGCCAGCACCGGAAGAGGAGTTACCCATATGATTGTTTTATTTACATTCTCATCATAATGCACCTTCTGATGGTAGCAGCAGAGCCCACTCTGAATGCTACCTTACTGTTCCTCTGCTCCTAGGGAGGGGGAGCAATGGACACAAGGATTCCAATAGGTATGGCTCTTCTTTAACACACCAGCAATTCTTTGCAGTACACTTGATGCATACCACTGCAAGAAGCTGAAGGAATCTACACATGTTGATTCAACTGGGATATATGGAATGCTACTCTACCATTCTCAAATGTTTCCTTAAGCTTTATAGAAATTGTAGGTCTGGGAATTCCTTCCATACTTCTTCTTTCCTGAGCTGTTATGTATCTCCCAAGCCCTGGATCTAAATGAGAAAGTAATAGTCTGTCTGCGTCATCCTGGAGGGCATTTCAACGGCATTTTAATAGATTACTGACTTGAGAATTTAACACAGGTATTACAGTAAGGGAATGAACCCCACAACATGGCAGCAGTGACTTCAAGCTCTTCATGAGGGCTGAGGTCTAACCAGAAAATGGATGCCAAAGTAACTTTATCACTACATGCTTAAGAACCATAAATCCTTCAAGACCTTCAAGATCTGAGCATCCACAAGCCACACCACCTTATCTGATGCTGCAGGAAACGCACCTGTAAATCAGCTCCCACACAGAAGCACAAGGTTAAAGTTTACTTGAATAAATCACCATGGGGGAAAAGATCCTAGTGTATCTTTAAACAGACTTCCAGTGAAAAGGGAAGGTTTTCTCTCTACAAAGGCTTGCTTATAACAGTGTGTCTCAAGGAACTAAGCTCCGATAGTACAGGGTGCACACTGTGGTCTCTCTAGTATGCAAACTAAGTGCTCAGCGCATTGTGAGACCACAGATCCAGTCCTGACCCTGTGGGCCTCCATGTTATAATTTTCTTTCTCTTTCTTCCCTTCTTTCCTTTATAGTTCTTCCTCCACCCTCCTTCCCATGTTCTACAATGTAGGGAAATTAAAACCATTCAACTGAAACACAGGGGAGAAACAAACAGACAAACAAACACTCTAGTAGCTTAAATGTCAAATGTTCCGAAATCCTCAATGTACAGAAAGGTCACTGTTTAAAGATACAAAACACCTTTTCCATTAGTACCTCGATAAATGAAAACAATCTGAAGCCAACAGGGATACTAAACAGTCCTCCCTCAGCTATGGAAATCTCCAACTCCTTGAATTCCCTAATTAATTAGAAAATGACACTCTCCTTTAACATGGCTGAAAGTGTGACAAAGAAGTCGTGTTCTCTTTCAAGCAGATTAAAGGATATTAAGAAGAATGCAAAGAGAAACTGGAAGCTCCTTTCTGAAGGTTGAAATCACATCCTGGAGCCAAGCAGACACAATGATGAAAATGTAGGCCTCTCCCCAAAGGTACTTTAGCAGTGTTCTGCTCAGGGTGCATCAGAGCTGGGGACCACTCTCCATCAGCAGATGCCCACAGCACAGACTGAAGATGCTATGGTGCTCCTCTGTCTTTTTCGCTTCCCACAGTATAGACACATGGCCAAACCTCAAACTCAAACTACCCTCTTCATAATCACAGTGAAAAGTACATGGCTGGGCTTCCATTTTTAAACTTGCAAATGGAATATGATGCGAAAATACACTAGTCTGTTGAAAAACAAATATTTCAGTTTTTAAAAAATTGGTATGCCATCCAAGGACACCCAAGATCAAAAATAATGTAATTAGTCATTTTGAGGAATTAACTTCCTAAAATAATGAGGAAACAAAAGTTTGACACCTTCCAGTCAGTAGCTGATAAAATTCTCCCATGGCTTAAGTAGGTGGGTGAGGTCACATCAACACTAGTGGATCAAGGGTTCACACTCCCTATCGACAGATTCAAATGCGAAACTGAGATTCATAATATCCAGGGTCAAACTATGCCTTGCCTGTGAAAATACGTCTGTTTTCTGTGATACCTCAATAGTAGAACAGCACTCTCAAGCCATTCCTACATCATGTCTTTCTTTGGGTAATGTCACTTAGCCGTCGAGTGGACCTCTATGCATAAGGTGTGAAGTTGTGAAGGAACACTCATGAAATCACCCTCATGTGTCACGTTCACGCATCAAAACATGCGTGCAAATACAGATGCGTATTACATGCACATATATTCTGCCCCCAAATTAAAAGCTAGGTTTTGTGTTTGTTTTGAAACAAGGTTAAATGAAACAGCAAAGTTACATGCTTTCTAAATATCAGAGTACATTCCTCATAGACTGAGGCAGAGAATCAACACTTGGTGTCTCTTGCTAAACTGGAACTTGTACTGTTGCTAGTCTGTCTAGCCTGTCTCTCTTGGTCTCTGATTCCTTGCTGCTAGAAGGCCCAATGTACACAGCAAGCTTTTAAGTAGATTTGAAGATTTAAAATGTAGTCCTTACACTTTACCCGAAAAACCATCTTCCTAGTCTTTGGATAGCTTTCCTTTAGATTAAAAGGCATTACTCATATGCCAAAGTCCACTTACCTTGTGTGTGTGTGTGTGTGTGTGTGTGTGTGTGTGTGTGTGTGTATTTAAACCTTATACTCAAAAGTGATCAAGGTTATTCCACTTTGATACAAGTGTTATAGCTGAGGCTGTGGATTCATCTGGCCTATCTCAGACAGTACTTGGAAAGCTTAGGCCTTTAAGAACCTGATAATTACACAATGATATAAGAGTAATTTTCTACTAAGATCAATGAGTCAGTGCCAGTATATATTAAAAAGAACTGTTTGTTTGTTTGTGGTTTTTTTTGGGGGGGTTGGATTTTGTTATTGTTGTGGTGGTAGTTTTTTGTTTTTGTTTGTTTTTTTTTGTTTGTTTGTTTTGGTTGTTGTTCCAAAGTTGAGTATGAGAATGATCTGTCATGAAACTGACAATCTGGTCAAAATTTGCAAATGGTTGACGAGACAAATATCGTTTAATCTTCTACTCAATCTACCCCTCCAGATTATCGTTCTGCCTCAGGGCAGCAAAGGTTCCTGAACTCTGGCATCATTGCAGCTTTCTGAATGAAAGGGGAACTTGGCTCCCTCCCGGAGACTCAAAGCTTGTTCAGTTTTCTCATTTCACCTTCTGTATAGTAATTCTCATTTGTTTCTCATTTCATGCTGAGAGGGAACACATGTGATGTCCCAGGAGTAGGGGAAAACCCAACTTGTGATGAGTAGGGAGTCTAGTGTAACTTACATAGTCAGAAGCAGTAATGGTATACTGAATGAAAAGGTGTCCATATAGATTCAGAAGCTCCTTTCACAAAGGATTTCCAAACATTCTTAACAGAGTTAAAGACCGTATTGTAAGGCCCTTCCTAGAGAATACATGATGTAAAAAACAAGGGCTAACAAACAAGCCCCAGGGTCTATACTTCTTCCCAAAGGGAAGTAGCCTGTCTGTCTTAGATCCACTTTATCACATCTGTACCGCCACTGTGGTACCGCCAATGTTGCTTAAATTCTTACCCCCTTAACATGGGCTCTGAATGTTAGTAGCTCATATTATTACATTAGACACTTTTCTTTTACAGATCTGGGAATTTCTTGTATCTGACAGAACATGAGATACTGCAAATAAACCCAGGGTTCATGAAAGTGTAACATATATAAAGACATAAGACAAAATGTCATGGCAGGAAGCCACATTACTTTTGATTCTGCCCTTAGATCTGTCTGTCTAGACAGACTATATTCATTCAGCCTTTGGGAAGCTAACCCTCCCTTACTTGTCCTGGAGGGTGAAGAGCAGTGATATTGGAACTGTGCAAACAGGACTACACTCACCTCTGCTAACAGAAGAAATGTACATGAGTGTCTGACTTTAACAGTGTTCTCTAGGGAAAGCTGTTGTTTCCTCTTCCCTGTTGCCATGTTAGTAGATTTCTTACCTTTGGCTGCAGTGGTGTTGCACAGGGAGCTGAAACAGGGTCGGTGATATAGGTCTTCTTGGGACCACTTACTGGATACATGCCCGGATGGTTCTGATTTCCAGCTCCAGAAGTGGGATACCCAGGTTCCCGCTTCCAAGTATTAGGTTGAATCTGTTGCCCATAAGTAGGATCAGCTTCATTTCTGCCCCCGTAGCTAGGACCTGACCCATAGTAGGGTTCATAATAGCGACCTTGGTTGGAGGCATACCCATATCCAGACTCAGGCTGATGTCCTGGGGGTGGAATATATGCATAGTCGGTGCCAGCACAAGTTGTAGGAGGACACTGTCCAGACAGAGGAACCTGTTGGGTGTTATAGCCTCGAGGCCCTGGACCATATATTTGTCCAGAGGATGGACCAGCCATATAATGTGGGCTGGGTTGAGCTGACTTCACTTGCACATTGAACATGGGCCTTGAAGAAGTGGATGCTGTAGTGTAGGAGGCTGGAACTGGCTGAGGCTGGGGTTTGAGTGTTCCAATTGGAGTCACTGGGATGGGCGCAGCCTGGGATACAGGCTGTAGTTTTGTTGCAGACTTCTTGGTGGCTGTCAGGGGTGGCTGGTGTGGAATGACCATTCTCTTATGTCCCGTGACAGGAGTAGAAACTGGAGGAGGGGCTACTGAAGTACCAGAGCCCTAAAATAGAAGAGAAAAATGACAAAGATAATCAACAACAAAAGAAAATAAAAAATACATAAATGAGTAGTAAATAGGGGGTATAGTTAATCATTGTGTATTAAGGTGTAAAATACAGATCAGATATGGTCCTTCCCTTAAAGAGTTCACTAGCCCAAAAGTCAGTTGTTCTGTGCACTAGGAGTAAACAAGGAAATTTTAAAAGGGGTAAGGAACAAATTCATTCACAGTCCACCGTACTGTCAGCAGGAATAAGCTTAAGTCAAGGAATGAACTACAGAGGCTGAAAACAAAGACAGTGATAAAAGGAGATACAGGAGCGAATAAAAACAAATGTGTCTGTGGAAGAGAAGAGCCAAGACTGCTCAAACAGCCTTCAGATCTAGAGCAGCACTTACCAAATGCACAAACAGAACACTCATCCATTTCAAACTCAAATGGTAACAGAAAAGATTATAAACAATGGTTGGTTAAATTGGTCATGAGAAGAAAGAACTCAGGGAGATTACATTGCTGATTTTGAAATATGCTGCAAATTTTAATAATCAAAACAATGTAGCAACAACAAAAATGATAGAGGTAAGGTGAGACAGGAAAGTAAAAGACACATATCATAAAGTTCAAGTATTTTCTGTATGAGTGCCTGAGAACAAGCACAGTGGAGAAGAAAAACTGAGCTGAAAAAACTGGATTTCAATAAGCAAGAAAGCAAACTAGAGGGGTTAATATACCACCAGCAAAAAAATAAAAAAGACTCTAAACATATAAATGTTCTGCGAAAGAAAACATATAAATTTCATGAGAAAAGTCTTTGTAATAATTTAGACAACATAGCACCAGAAGTACAGACAGCAGAAACAAAATGAAGCAGAGCAATCATATTGAGAAGCTCTGTACAGTGAGCAATTACATCATGTTTAAAAAACTCTCCACAGCAATAGCAATGACATCATATATTTCAACATGTGGTCTACATAGCAATAGCAATAACATCATACTGAAATGTTCTGTACAGCAAGAACAATGATATCATACTGAAAAGCTCTGCACAACAAGGTCAATGACATCGTATTGAAAAGCCCTACACAGCAAGAGCAATGACATCATATTGAAAGGCTGTAGACAGCAAGAGCAGCAGCATCAAATTGAAATGCTCTCACAGAAAGAATCTCAGAGTAAAAGGCAAGCACTGCATGGGAACAGATGATCACATATCCAGTAACAGGCAAATCCTCAAAGATCTATGAAAGCCTTACAACAAAGAAGTTGAAACAGAGACAAAGAGGGCCTACAAAGATGGATCTGTAGTTAAAGCACTTGTCACTCATTCAGAGGACCTGTGTTTAGTTCCTAGGATGCTCAAGCCTGCATCCAAGCACCTATAATTAGTTCCAAGGCATCTGATACCTCTGCTGGCATCCATGGACATCAGGAACACACAAGGTGCTTGTACACATGTACACATTTGGAAAAATGCCCATAAGAATAAACATAAAACAAAAGATACTTTTAAAACAAGTTTAGGTTTTGAAAATGACAATAAAACTGTTTTAAAAAGATACAAAATACAAAACATTAAGAACATTGCTCCTTATTACCCGTCATAGAGAAATGAACACAAAATCCAAATGAGAAATCACATCCTTGTCAGGATCATTGATAGTAACCAAGTAGTACTGGAAGACCAGCACTTTGTAGAACAGAAGGGTGTCTCACACTTGTTGGGAAGGAAAAGCTACAGAGCTGATGGGAAAGAATGAGAAAGTTCCTGAAAACATTAAAAGGGAACAAACATACAGCCTAGCATCTAGTATTACTGAACTGTGGATTTCAAAGATGAGTTTCCTTGCTCATTGTACCACTATTTACAACAAGAAAAAATTTAGATGCCCATTAGAAGGTGACAGATTAAAAAAAATGTGCATATAATACAATTTGTTCCTCAAAAAGAAAATTCTTCATCATATAGCAAAATGAATGAACCTTGAAGACATTAGAGCATGAAAAACAACCCATGTACAACAACATATTGTATTCTTATAAGAAATTTTGAATGAAAATAGTTGAAACTCACAAAATTAAGAATTGGGATTGTAGTGGCAAAGAGCTGATAGGGTTTCTATTTTGAGAAAGTATTATGATCAAACCAAGTTGGAACGGTTAGGGATTACCATTTTTTTCCCTCACCCCTGGGAAGTTAGAACACAAACTCAAGCAAGGCAGGAGCTGATACAGAAGCTATGGAGGAATGCTGCTTACTTGCTTGCTCCACACGTCTTTTCTCAGCCTGGTTTCTTATAAACCCAGGCCTACCAGCCCAGGGATGGCACCACCCACAATGGGCTGTTGCTGACATCAATCACTAATTGAGAAGACGCCTTACAGATCTGCCCACAATATATATAGTCTTATGGAGGCATTTTTCATCAACTAAGACTCCTTCCTTTCATATCATTCTAGCTTATGTCAAAAAGACATAAAAGTAGCCAGCACAAATGGGAATATGAAATAGGGAGTTCCCTGATCAGTTGATTTGTTCTCAGTCAAGCAAGATAAGCTGTGAAGGTTCACTGTATAACAGTTCAGTGAAAGCTTTGTCAGAATGGAAAGGAAAACACAAGAAAAAGGGAAAGCAAAGCCCTGCTCCTAACAGATACCAAGTAGGAGATAAACCCTGTGTTGTCTTGTCTCATTTGTAAGCAATTCTCGCTTGTGTCCTAGGGTGAAGGGATCTACCTCCCTGCTAGAACAGAGCTTCATTAATATACATTGAAGATACTTGGGAAACGAATGGCAGAGAACTAACACATAAAAAGATCTGACTCCCAGAAAAATCACACATACATGTATGTATAGATGAGTGTGAAATTTAAATGTGCTCGATTTTCAAAATGAAAATGTTAAAAGTACGACAAAAATTCAAGAATTCATACAAATTAAAAAAAAACAAAATGAAATGTCAGAAACGTGTTCTTGGAATCACCAAATAATCCAATAAATGGGAAATATTTGGCAACATGACTCTTCAATTAGCTGACTACGTGGAGCACATAAGCACTGGCCCAGCTTAACCAGGAAGAGCTTAATCTACAAACTTTAGACTAATGATTCCTGCTCTTTTTCCTTTCATGTCCAATCAGACAAATTATGTAAAACTTTGGGAGAAAAATTGTACACACCAAAATATACTAGTTTTAACAACACTGATAATAAAAATATCCAAATACTTGCCAGCGTACACGCAACAGAACACAGAGCAGAAATAAGGGAAGAGTAGAGGAGCTTGCCTAGGAAATGCTTTTCTTTTTGAGTACTTAGCGAAGTAATGGATGGCATTTGGCATTTTCATACACACTCCCTTTTGGTTGGTGCTCCTTTCCCACCTCTCCACCATCACTGTTTGTATCCTTCTACTTAGGAGTCCTTTCCACTTTGATGTTAAGTACGGTCCATCACCCTCTCAACTCCTTTCCTAAACTGCCTTGATCAGTCACCTTTCTAGCTACATGACAAATACCCACAATCACACCTACATACATGCAAATATACATAAAACTGAAATGCAAGTTTTCCATATAGAAGAGATCTTATGGTATTTCCAGTACAGATGTAATGCCTTTAGAGTTGGCACCCCAAAACAACTGTCATTCAAGGACACTGTGTGTGTGTGTGTGTGTGCGCGGTGTCTGTGCTTATCAAGAGTAAAACTTGTAAGAAGATTATTTCTGAGAAGTGAGGGCTACACTAATTGACTTTCTAAATGTAACTATGGTTGGTATTACTATTCAAATGGTGTGGTGTTAACCTTCATCCTGGGGTGTGGCTTCTCAGCTATCATAGGGAAAGTGACTTCTATTAGGCTAGTAACTCAGGCACTATATACATTCATGGTTGAGTCTGTGAGATATTCAAAGTATGAGCTCTATGTTTTGCTGCTGCTGAATCATAAAAGAAAGCAGAGCTGATCCACCCTGCAATCAGTTTCACCTCTGCACGTGTTACACTGACATTATTCACTAGAATAAAATGTCTAATGTTACAATTGATTTTCTGGGTTCTACGTACTTTTCAATGTGGTGTGTCACATAATGTCAAACAAGGTCTCACTTACCTGAGCATATACTTATGAATATGTATAGTATATACATTTTAATAATACACTGCTTAAATTAAAACACACACACTCGCACACACACTTTTCTACTGAAAGCTATGAGGACTACCTTCAGCCTGAAAAAAAAAAAAAAAGACCCTTTCCCTATTTAGCCATATCCAAGATGCTTGGTTTATAAAAATAATCAACAAATTTGCCTCCTAAAAGAAATTTAAAATTAAATCTGTGTCTTAGGATTACAAGTTTCCCAGAAAACAATATTTGAGACAAATGATATGTGGGGAAGATAGCCACAGATCAGGATCCCGAAACACAGGTCCAAAGAACAATAAAAAGGACATGCTTCGAACTAAGTGTTGATGAAGAACTCACGCATACAGGCTTCCCGTGTAGGCTCAGTAAGGTGCGCAACCGGCGTCAGAAAAGAAACTTGCAGCCTGCACAGAGCTGTTGTCTTATCTCAAATGGACTGGGTAGTGAGGAGAAGGAGGTGTAGTAGTTAGCAGAGAAGGGAGAGGTGAAGAGCACAGAACCAGGCATCATCCCGTCAGAGGCCCAGAGGAAGATCTGTGGCCGAGAAGTATTGACATCTTTTTGAGGAACACTACCTGTGCCCTTGCGCTTACAATTAATGTGTTGTCTTCGGACTCATTCAATGTCGATAGTGTCCCATAACAATGGCAATAACCCAAAGGTCTCCACTGCTTTCCAATTTCCCCCTGGGCACTAAGTTCGTCCATTCCAGCTGAGAACCACTGAAGATGGATTTAACAGTTTCGTGTCATTAGAAATGATTTTCTCATCTTAACATAAGTTAGTAACCATGAAAACAGTCATCTTGCTGCCCATGGGCTCTTAATCTGTCACAAAATCTCTTTTCTGTGCCTTCTCTCTTCAGGTCCTCATCTACAGCTTGAAAAGTTTATGTCATAGCCCAGAGCAGAAATTAGGAAAACATCGAGAAGTGAATGAATCGCTGTCCCCTTAAGAAAACTGCAACATAAGAACACCTATTTCCCTCATAGAATTGACAACAAATGTTTGGCCACACTGGGAACATGCTTAATTATAGCGGTGACCTCGGCTTAATGACCTCAAGAGACAGATGATGGCATTGTTATCATTCCAAGCAACACTTGCGGTGCAGTTTCTGTTCCCTTCTTTGTTGTTAGCTTTAGAGGGGAGTCCCACCAAATCGCTGAGGCTGGCCTTGAACTTAAGTTCTGAGTTTTAGGACTGCAGGGCATACGCCAGCACACTGAGCTACTTATTTTCCTTTTAATCATGGTTGTATAAATGGAAGTTCTCAATTCTTGGGTTCTCGGGCAAAAAAATGCGTTCGTCAGGGTACAGAGGGAAAAGTTGAAGCAGCCGGGTTACTTCAAATTCCAAGGCAACCCAAGAACCACGTGAGTTTTAGGTCAGCTTCGGGTTCATACTAAAAATCTTTTTTGTTTTTTTGTTTTTTTAAATCTGGGCAGTGGTGGAACACACTTCTAATCCCAGTACTCTGGAGACAGAGTCAGGAGGATCTGAATTTGAGGCTAGGCTGGTCTACACAGCAAGTTCCAGGACAGCCAGACCTTCATGGAAAACAAACCTTCCTCAAGGAAACAAAACAATAAACAAGCAGACAAAACAAATGAAAGACCAACTAATAACTAAATATTAAAATAATATATTCCATGTATATTTAAGCAAATAGAGTGAATTTTTCTAATTAAAAAAGAAACTGCCGCAGGTCAGCTCATGTCAGGCACTCCTAATTGCTATGGCTGCAGTGGGACAAGGTTGGTAGAGATCCTTTGTAAATACATCCTTACTCAGCAGGATATGAAGAATGTGATGAGCTATAGACAGGGATGCAGAATGACTCCTATTAAGAATGGGAATTTTCTTCCACAACAAGGACAGTGGTAAAAAGTAAAGATCCACATCCAACCAGCAGTTCAACTCCCCAAATTATATATCAGTCAAGGTATGTAATGACATTGAAAATGCCCAAATCTAACTGCTACATGGAAAATAAACTTTGGGAGCAGCCATCCATACAACATGATTGAAGTGACAATGGTATCCCACATAGTAAAGAAACAGAAAAAAATAATGTACAAACTGGCAAGTGACTTGTTATATAATAGGGACTAGGGATTTTGCCATTTCAATCACATTTCATGATATATAATGGTCCATACTATTTGACAAATGTGATGTGTTCCACTTTTGGCTATTCATGTTTTCCCTGTGTACCAGTAAGCAGAAATTAAAGTACTCACTGAAAACAACAACCATTTATATAGCACTTCCTTCATGTGAACATCTGTCAAGTGCATTTCATACACAGTCCTCACAATTACCACCGAGGCAGGAACATGACTTTGTATATTCTGGGTGTTCATGGTTCAGCCCAGGCTGTCTAAGACTGCAGTTTGATGTCTTCAAGACTATTCTAAACAAGGCTTGGTAATGCACACTTTGACTGAGGCAAAGAAGGATGAGTTAAAGGCAAGCCTGGTCTACACAGAGACCTGTGTCTCCAAATCAAACAAAACAGAACCGAAGCTAACTAACAAACCATCTCAGCTGATGAAGAGAGAAAGAGACTAAACTAAAACACACACACACACACACACACACACACACCACCACCACCACCACCACCACCACCACCACCACCACCACCAATACTTCATTCAAAAGGCCTTTTCAGACTCTGTATGGTATTCTTAGCTCTACAATTTCTGTGATCAAGACACAAAGACCATTTCTTTTCCCTCCATAAGAACCAAGTGTGTAAGTGGACCAGGAGATGGTGGTACTCACTGCCAGGGTCTGGAAAAGAGCAGAAGCCGTGAACTGGAAAGAGCTGCGGAGCTCACACCTGCCCTAAAGATCCAGATGCCGGACCACACAAGGTGACTGTTGCCCTGCAAACTGGACAGCAAACATTCCTGGTCTGATTTGATTTTCATCAAGATTCTTGACTGTCGTAAACAGGGGAAGCCAAGGATGGAGTTTTACACCAAATATACATGAGGTGAATTCTGCTGTAATGGTAAATTTTATGTTATATATCATCCATCAATCAATCAGAGAGAATAAAAATATAAAAACATGGAAATAATTTTATATTTTAAGATCAAGTAAGAAACAATGGTCCACCTTGTCCATAGATAGAACACCATTGGTATATATCTGATCTGTGTAACACATATTTCTGTAAATGTAAAAACTATGTAAATAAAAAGCTGAAGTAAATACCAATGCAGCAAAAATAAGTACGGAAATGCTATAAGATTTTAATTTCTATGTATAAAAACAAAAACATAAAAAAATGGCAAAAACAGAGGCTTACTGCATTTTAATCGATTCAAGTGTTACTTTGGGCAATACACTCAGGAGAAACTCAGTTACCCTTTCCTGCTTCTGTATATTACAGGGAAAGCAACCTCTTAGCTGGTTCCTTAAGGATGAGTTAAAATAACTGCAAATGTTTCTGTCAGAATCAAATCACATGCTTCCAACTGGAGCCCTGGATTCAAAAGATCACCCCCAATATGGGAACAGGACTAATACTCAAAGTAGGTGCATGTGCACACACATATGCACCCCCCACACGCACATTCATCAGACATACATACAAACCTTCCAAAACCCCTAAAGCTTTCCTGTCATAGAGATGCATTGCATAAATATCTGACTTCTGTTCGGCACATCCACGCTTGTGCATTTCACAGTGCTGTGCGCTGCAAACATACTCCAGCTAGTGATGGGCTATTCTTAATAACTTCTCAGGCAGAAATAGCAGCAACAGTATGGTTTGATGTGGCACTCTAGAGCAGTTGGTCTTAGATGCTTTTCCATTTAATTAATTCTCACCACACTTCTGAGTGGGTATAAGATACTGTGAAGACAGGCAGCTCCCCTGACTAGGACGGTACCAATGCTGCGTGTCAAGTTGTTTCTCAGAAATAAAATCAAGTGGGAACACTTGGGTGCTATCTTAAAATTGTTCATTATTTCCTCCCTGATGATTAAACAGATGAGCCGAAGTCGAGGTGAGGCCTACATACATTTGTAAAGCGAGCATCCTGCAAGGTCAGAGAGCCAGCATTTTAAAGTGTCTCCTGCCGATCCCGAACAACTTTCAAAAGAGATAGAATGTCATCAGTTTGAATTTGGGAAACCTCCAGGTCTCCTATTGGAATAAGTGTATACACTGTACAGCCGACTCTGTCCCTAGCACATGTGTCTGACACTGGACAGAACACCATTGATACAAAGTATTTAGTCAACCTAAGTGCAAATGTCTAGGAATCTAATCAGAAAATTCTGTTATCTGAGCCTTCATCCCCAAAGGCCAAACATGGTTCTCCAACCAGGCTAAAAAAATACAAAAAATCAGTTCAGGATGACAACAGAAAGGAACACTTTCCCCTGTCCTGCAGCAAAGGATACCAGCAGGATTCTTTCAGTGGGCAACCTTGTCAGGAGAGCTGTAAAATATTGACAAATTATTGCTTATGGGAATAAAAAATGAAGAGGAAGACTGGGGAAATCACAACTCACAGATAACAGGGAATCCTCTAACGCTTAAGAGAAAGCGTATGTGTCAGGAATCTGTGAAGAAAGAAGTGTCTGTGTGGTTTGACAAGAATATGAACACAGAGATGACAGAAGACAGACACTGCAGAATCATAATGTGATAAAAAGCCACAGATAGATTTACTTGATATTTTATGTGGTCCTATTCTTTATTCTCAATGTGAAACGGCAGATGTGCTAGTCTGTTTCTCTCTCACCAGTGACTGAGAGTCTGAAGTAAGTAACCTCACGGTTACATCTGCATTCTACCTCATCTCCTCACAGATTTCCAAAAACCCAAACAAACAAACAAATCAAAACAAAAAGAAAAACAAAGCAAAAAAGCAATAGGCGGTGGGTTTCAGATCCCGAACAAAGCTTGTTGAGACTATTAAAGAGAAAAAGACACATTATTTAAAGAGTATGGTAAACTTACAGCTCAGTCACAAGATATTTGTCCAGTTTTCTTCCATAAAGAAAAAACACTCATTTCAAAATGATCAATGCATTATTACGATTTGAATCTGTCAATCCCAATATGTAATCAATGGTGAAGTAAGTTGTTTTTGTTTGTGTATTTGTTTGGTCTGTTAACATGTTTGTTCTGAGAAAAAACTCGTGGCTTGTCCACTTGCTACAGATGGGTAAAAAGCCAGACTAAAAGGGCATGGCTCCTAAGGACAGAGGGTTCCTGCCACAGAAGAGGAGGAAGCGTGAGAATGGCTTCATAAGGAGCGGTAATTAGGGACACAGAAGAGCTCTATTCCGAAAACCTGTCCACAACAGTTTATCCTTGTAAAACAAGCCACGGATGCACATGATGAGCAAAGGCAGCAAAAGTGCTCACATTTCGTTCTGTATAATCACAGAAATGGCTCTGTGTTTTTAACCCTCTGCTACAACAATCAGGTCCTCTTAATTCTTCTCTCGACCACAGCATCCATAGTTACAGCAGGAGTGTACCAGGCACATCTGCCAAACCAGAAAAAAAGTTGCTTTCCCATGCTACACCCATATCTACCAGAAGAAATAACAATAAAGTATAAATAAGCAGGTTCAGCAAATGACCAGAAGACGCTGCAGTGACTACAAGGGAAAGCTGCAGTGACCATGTGGATGGGTTACTGTCTGAAGTCATGTGACTTGAAAGGGGAGATGAAGAGCAGGAGGATCTGGAAGCAAGGGCTTTTCATGTCTGTCAATCACTAAACACTAAGAAATTGATGAAGGTGCAAGAGGTAGCAGTCTCTACTTTCTATACACCATGTAAATAATCCCTCAGAGGGAAACAGGACTTGACTACATGATTTCTAGTACATACACACTATTCTTCAACAACAACACAGATCAAGAAACCAGTCCCTGCTGGAAGGATCATCCAAAAACCCTTTGGTATTTTAACTCTGGTTTTTTGAAAACTTTTCTGATGAAGGCTATTTGACCATTTAGATCATGAGTTGTGGTAAATACTACAGAACTTGGAGAATTATGAGGATTCATGTCCTTTATATGACGGATGCCCAGTGTTAGCCAGGAATCCAAGGATGTTTAGTAGGGCACCCTGCCATAATGTTGGCCATGACTCAAGTAACAGGATGCAGTAGAGAACAAGGGACTGGGGACTTGGCCATAATCGATGGATCGGCTGTGGGGTGGTTTACATCAATGGGGATATGAACAGCTGAACTCAACTGTTTGTCGCTAACTGGTTTTCAAAGAAATGAAGGTGAAATTAAGAAGTAACTCATCTAATTTCTACCCCGTTTTACAATAGTGAACAATAGCTTTAAACATGGAACAATGCAAGAAAACACCGAGCCTGACAAATGCACTTATGCTAATTTTAGGGTTTCAGTTTCCTCTTTATAAAAATAAATGATTTGTTAAAATTGAAAGATTCTTGTTAGCTTAATGTTTCTGAGGGACACCTTTTATCACAGATTAATTCTGGTACCTAAGATCTTTTGAAACAATATTTTTTTAAATCCTCATTTTGATTATATTTTCAAAATTTGCTTTCTTCAAATCTCAAACTACATTGGCTATAAAATGTTTATTCCTACATGATATAACATCATAAGAAAGCAAAAGGATATATACTTGTACATGCACCATGATTAAAATCTAAGAAAAAACAAAACAAAACAAAATCTTTGGGTCATGACAGTGGGAAATAGCAGTCCAGACATTCTGATTTTTCTTCCATAAGTTTTTTATAACATTGGTATAAATTTGTGAAAAATAATAACACTAATTATAAGGAAAACCAATCATATTGTGGCATAGTTCTTTCAGTGAGCACAAACTAGCACAAAGCAAAGAAGTACATTATGTGACCTTAGAATTCCCTTTACATACAAAGCCATCATTCACTGCCACCTTCTAAATGTCAGAGACGTAGCCTGCCACATGGGGAAGAGTGACTCTTGGCCTCAGGCTGCTCACAGGTAGTCAAAAAACAGCATAAAACCAATGGAAACATCCCAGATTCCGAGAAGTTGGTCTGCTTACATGCCAACCCACTTAGGCTCTAGATACATGCCAGATATCCTCAGCCAAAACACACTGAACTCAGGAGCAAAGGACAGGCTTCCATTCTATGCTGACTTGGCAAATACCTTCAGCATGCTCCTGTCTTTGTAACTTGGCTCCTTCTCAAAATTCTAATTAAAAATGCTTCTTAATTTTATACAACTAATTTCAAACATTAGCATATTCCTGCAAATTTCTCAGATAAGCATACTTAAGCAGGATGTTTATATAGCCTTGAGTTAAAAAAAATGGGATTTTTATTAGTTATAGTTGCATTTGCCTGATAGACCCTACTTAAGGAGGAAAGACAGTGTTGGCTTACTGTTTCAGAAGTTACCATCCATTGTGCAGGAGAAAGCATGGTATGCAGGTTTCCATGGCAGCAGAACGTGGTAGAATTCTAAAAGTGAGGAACATTTGGCAGACTACTCAGGCCCAAACCAGAAGTGGGCATTACCATCCCTGGGACCTACCACAGGCATCCAGTCTCCATAACTCAAGGGATTCAAAACCCTCCCTAAACAGTGCTACCAGATGGGGAATACATTTTTAAAAGCATAGGAACTTACAGGGAGAACATTTTACTTTCAAGTTCTGATACTATACTACTCTACCTCTGAAACTCATGAGTAGGACCCTGTTCCAATGTTTCTCTTTTTATCTTTGATTCTTAAAACACATTAGCACATGATACAGGTAAAATTAAACATCAAAGCATCTCTGAGAAGTGAATGAATAATTGTTAAAATGCATGAATATACTCAGGTATATATTTCATTCTAATTGGCTTCTTATTCTCTGATATGTGCCTATCTGTGGGTAAACTTTATGGGGAACTTCACAAAAATACAAAAGCACTACAACAACTATGACAATGTTTGGTACAAATACTGGAAAAAGAACCACAGGAGGGATAAAAAGGAAAACGCAAAAAAAGGAAGGACCATCAAATGATGCCAGGTATCACAGACGCATAGTAGGTACATACTCTTTACTGGTAAATTGCTTTCTTCAGTATGCCATTGGGAAAACATCAGTAAAAAAGAGCAATGAAAGAGCTAAAGATATGACTTCTCCAGAAACACACCTCTAACAATATATCAAATTATCGTCAACCTTACTTCTTACGTACTACAGAAACTCTTATATCAGCCCCCAGTGTTCATTAACTCAGCCATGGGCTAAATATCTCACTATGCAACTGTCTCATGTTGAATATCAAAAGTGTCTAATCTCAGAACAGGGATATTTTGGGATAAGCATCTCCATCTATGAGCAGTCGCTTGTTACTGATTTTATCACTGGTACTATGGTTGCTGTTGCTGTTTCTGCTTTCTCATTAATCATTCCTTTTAAAAGATCCATTATTAGGGAGTCAACTGCTACCGAAGCTGTGTATAAGATCAGCTGTACTGTAGAGGTTCCTCTGCAACCCTGTGTCAGGCACACCAGAAAAGATTAAAAACTCCAGGCAAGACAGGCAGATATGCTAATGGAGAAGCAAAGATGCTGAGAATCGAAAGAATCTGTCTGGCCAAACTGTTCCTGATGTTTGTTGTTCATACAATTTCCTCATACAAATAGGTTCAGAGCAAAAGAGACCCATTAATGTGGCAGATGAGACAGGACTCCATTATACATGTTTGAAAGTCTTTGCTGAGAAAAATATTCAACTAGAGCTTCAGAGAAAAAAAAAAAGAAAAGAAAAGTGAATCAGGAATAATTCCAGGACAGAACAAGGGACTAACTACAGGTTGGCAGACAGATGCTCACAATCAGTAGTCCACGGATCTCTGGGACAGGGACTTGTATCTTTCACTGGGAGAAACCCAAGCACTGCAGTATCTGTGCATATGCCTGACCAATGCAGCTAGACAGGCCACTCAAAGGAGTTCCTGTTGAGTACATAGGCAGGAAGGAGAAATATCAGAGAAGATCAAAAAGAGGTTGTTAAACATTTGTTTAATCCTCCATTGACTGATTAAAAATAGTTTCACTTAAGGGCAGAAAATGGCATTGGTTTGCATTTGTTAAATCACTAAGCTAACAAGGTTTCAGTGGTACTGAACAGCGTACATGATGCTCTTCGAGAGCATGGGTCAAGGTAACAGAATGAAGTTCTAAGGATCTAGCATCAGGAGTTACACTTGCACCAGAAGCCTGAGCTCAAGCTAGCAAGTGGAGGAGTCCTCCAGCTTTCTACACCCTAGTCACACCACAGACGTTCCCCATGAGTGGCCAGCTCCTGTTTAACACTATGGGTGCAGAAGCACAAATGATTACACACACACACACACACACACACACACACACACACACAAACACACACACACACACACACATACACACACACACACACATATGTTGTACGTTAGGTGTATGTGTGTGCGTATGTGTGTGTGTATACCATATATATTATATATATAATTTGTTAAGAGCAACGCAACCTACAAATACTATCATCTAATAGTCATGTTTATCAGATGCCTTTTGAAATATACTTAGCTAGATATTAGATATTACAGTTACTAATATTAGTTAAGGGAGCCTTTCAGCACTAAAGACCCAAAGGAATGATTTTTGCCTATGTAAACAGGGATGCTTAGTGTACTAGAAAAGTGACATTGCTAAAAGTACAAAGAGAAAAACCTGAAATATCAAGTACAATAACAAAGGGAAAATGAAGTCTGACAACGCTTTGTAATTGTGTCCATTCTGTCCAAACTGTGATGCAAACCACTTTTTGCACAATGTTAAAGTGATGGTTTTTCAATGAGTCTGTTTTAAAATATAGCATTACATAGTGTACTTCATGAAGCCTATCTTCTATCTATCTATCTATCTATCTATCTATCTATCTATCTATCTATCTACCTACCTACCTACCTACCTACCTACCTGTCCGTCCGTCCGTCCGTCCGTCCGTCCGTCCGTCCATCCATCCATCCATCCATCCATCCATCTATCTAATTACAGATAACTGAATAGTTCTAATTATGTAAGTTAAAATAAAAGTCAAGTCTCTGTGAAAGTTTCAATGGTTATACAACATCTACAACTCTTATAAACAGAATTAAAAATTCACATTAAAATTGTTAGGCATAGCATCTTTACAGACATACAAGCTTTTGATTTTTAGTTTATAAGCATGCAGCCATTGTTCCATAACAATGTCAATTTAAACATTACCAACCAAATTACACAGGGTTTCTTTTCTGTTGTGTATGTAGCATTCATGTGCATAAGCCAAATTCCTATGAACAGATCTATCAACCTGCTTCTGATAAAGATGGCCACACATATGTTGGAAGCAGCAAATTTGCTTTCATTTACCATTAAACAGGGAATGTGTCATTATCTTGCAGAATTTAGAGCTAAGCTAAGGAGGAAACACAACCCAGGTAACTTACCTATTGCATAAATATGGCTATATACATTCCTTATTTTGTATTCTCCTACTCAGAAAATGTGGCTTCTTGTGTGTTTTGGAAGGGGAAATATTATGTCTGTAAGTGTATGCGCAAATATGCTTACCCAACTGTGTGTGTGTGTGTATATGTATGTGCTTGTGTGTATGTGTGTGTGTGTGTGTGTGTGTGTGTGTGTGTATGTGTGTGTGTGTCTGTGTATGGCTTTCTGTGTGTGGTTGTGTGTGTATGTTTGTGGCTTTGTGTGTGTGGTTGTGTGTGTATGTGTGTGGTTGTACTGTGTGATTGGGTGTGTCTGGTTGTGTGGCTGTGTGTGGCTATGTGTTGCTTTGTGTGTGTGGTTGTGTGTATATGTTTGTATGTATGTGGTTGTGTGTGGTTATATTGTGTGATTGTGTGTAGCTTTGTGTGTGTGGTTGTGTGTGTATGTGTGTGTATACATTTGTGTGTCTGTTTGTGTGTGTGTGTGGCTGTGTGTGGCTTTGTGTGTGTGGTTGTGTGTGGGGTGTGTGTATATATGTGTGTGTGTATGTGTGTGGTTGTGTGTGTGTGTGTGTGTGTGTGTGTGTGTGTGTGTGTGTGAGTGTATGTATATTCCTATGTCAATCTGAAACTTACTGTTTTGAAAAACCTTAGTCTCTCAATAAACCTCAAATGCAGCATTTTAAGTAGACTGCATATAATTCCTAGGATCATGAATCTCTACCCCATTGCCTCTATCCCCATGTGCAAACCTGGCTATTTCCATGAGTTCTATGAATCCAAACTCAGGTCATCATGCTTGCTCAGGAAGCACTCTACCCAGTAAGCAATCTTGCCAGCCAACCAAAAAAGTCATAATGTAAAAAGAAGAGACCACATTTATAAACATAGGTTGCTGTACTATTGCTTGGGACTGGGCACACCATCATGGTCCACAGTGCTTTTGATCTGTTGTGGGTTTTGTAATGGTCTTCCACTGCTGCAAAGAGAAGCTTATTTGATGAAGGGTGAGACCTGGACTTCTTTGTGGGTATAAAGTTAAACTTCATAATGCAGTTAGGGATTATGCTGGCCTAGTAATGTGGAGGCAGTTGTTTCTCTGATGATCTCGCACATCTGATATCAGGCAGGATTTCCTTCCTTTTAAGGGAGCCCCAAGTCGAATTAGACTGCAATTGGTGACCTTCAGGATACACGCACCACTTCTGCCTTTTCAGGAACACGGCCACGCTGGCCCTTGTGGATCACAGGCATCACAACTGGATGGTACTGGTGCTTCCAAGGCAGCGCGCACAGCACCTTCTGCTACTATAAAAGCTAGACCCTAAGGAAGGCTTTAAGTTAGAGACAGGCTGTGTCTTCCAAGTTCTGTGGCTGAACTGTGTGTTGTCTTCAACAAAACGGACTTAACTTCAACCTCTGAGAGGAAAGCAGAGGGTATATTTGAAGAACAATCAAACAGGATAAACTTTAATAACAATGAATTCTAGGGGATCCACCTCTGCTGTAGACACCCCTCTGGAATCCAGATCGAAGACTACCCAATTAGGGCAGGACCACTTGTGAAGGGTAAGGGCTGCCTTTAATTTTACTAGATAACCAATCTGATACAATTAAGGGACACATCAAAGGGTAAAGGAAGGGCAAGCAAAAGACAGTGCTGAAATAAACACTTCACTGGAACAGCAATTACCCTCTGAAGACAGGGGCTCCTTACTTCATTAAGAGTTAAGGGCACACACACTTGTGATGCAAATTATTTCTGTTCAGCTGAAACTGGGGGGTGACATTTAAAACAGTCTTTAAAAGGACAGCTTGGTAAATGTTAATTTATTAAAGCTCCATTGTCATAGCTATAGACATTGTTCTGAACCAACAGATGATTTCAGTTTAACAGATATTATTTTTTAACACTAAACTTCTTTTTTCTACAAGTAGCACCATTTAAGATTCTTTCTTCACAGGACAGCTAGAGAAATTTAATTATCATGTTAACACATTGTGAAAATTAAAACAACATCAAGAACAGCACAAAACCAGAAGCATGACCTCCCATTCATTAGGAAGCATCACGGTCCAGTGTACTGTGGACTTGGGATTATCATTGTTTGTATTACACTGAGTTCTAAAAAGAGTCAGAGGAGGGCAGAGGCACAGAGCAAGCCGGGGAATTATTCTCTGAGCCTCTGAACGAGTGAGGATAGCAAGGAAAGAGAAACCTATTCCATTCTAAAGAAAGCATTAATATTAGATCTCCTTCTGACTTACAGTTATGAGTCTACTGTACCAGGTAATTCTTGCCCACAATCAATTAATCTAAATTCAGAATTCAACAGGCACAAATCACAGATCTGCTTTAGCAAAGGCTCTTTCAGAGCACATTGCCTTTTTATGAGCCTATTATATGAAAATTATGTTAATTTCTTAATAAGGTTAAAGTAACAGACCACATTATTAATTGTATTGCAAATAAAATATTTAATTAAAGATGCATTATCCGGCAGAATTTAGCATCTGGTCCTCTGGTTTGCAGACAGAGTAGGGTAATGGAAATAAACAATTACTCTAGATTGTCTCCCGTGCTCTGCTCCGCTCCTCCAGTGACTCAACTACCTTTGCAATATTGATAGCTTCTTCCATTTTAATGAAAATATCTAGGATGAGCATACAGACTGGGGATGTCACAGATTACAGTGCCCAGCATTCTGTGGTTCATTCTCTAAGCAGGCAGGTAATAAGCAGGTGTTAGTGGGAGGGGCACTGCTTTCAGTACCCTTTACAACAACTGTTTCAGTTTGCAAAATGTAGACTGTTATGACATTCATTACTTCAACATCAAGTTGTGTTCTGTGTGATCCCTGAGGTCTTCTAACGTTGGTAAGCTGCAGTCGTCTGTACGGACTAATGAGACCTCTCTCCACAGTCGCACATCATACTTACTGCACGTGTACTGTTCCCTGCAGGGAGTCCTCTCCTCCACTAAGCCACAATTCTATCTCATTACCATCGCTTCATGAATACTTTTTGGTTTAAATTTTGCTGTTGGCATTTAGCTAGGAAGAAGGCTCTTCCATAATATGTATAGAACCTTTCTCTCTTAAAAATATCAAATCAATATGTCTCCAACTTAAAAACACTGTAGGCAATTTAAATTAAGACAGCTAATCTCCATGGCAATAATAAATAATACTGTGACAACCAGGGTACCACTGCCTACTGTTCCATTGTGGCTATAAAGACATTAAACCGACCTGGATACAAATATCTGTGAGTTACAATCACTTGCTCTACATAAAAGAATATCAGACGTCTTTATATTGCCTCTTGCCCCAATAGACCATCTCCCAAACACTGTATCTTTTATTGAAGATGCTGCCCCAGATGAGTCTTACATCTTCCCGTAATATGGACAAGGAGGATATCCAGTAGTGCCATTTAAATGATGCTTGCCAACACTGCAAGGACCTTTACCAATGTGCTTACATATTTTATTTCAAATACATCTAATACAATGACCTTGGTAATTCATATGAAAAGCACGAGCATTTGAGTTTTCTCTCCTTTTCTTTCCCCACACTGTCCATGTGGATATGCACTGAGAATTAGCAAGTTTTCAACTGTAAATGGTTTTGACACTTTTTACTTCAGAATTCAAAACCTAGATATGAAGCCTCAGGGTACAAGTGGTATAGATAGTTAACTACAGGTCTAAAAGAAGCCCTGAATTCTCAGAGCGCATCCGTTCTAGTGAAGGACATTTCTATCTTGTCTCTTTGGGTGAGGGGGGCCAATGGTGGTAGAGTTGAGAGGAAAAATCTTCCCTTGCCTATTCACAGTGAATGCACTCCGTCCTCATGGGGAAGGCTGGGAACAAGCCTCAGAATAAAGGGTACAGGGAGTAAGAGAGGGAAGCACCTGACATAGTCCAGATTAAATGGGATGATTAGAAGCAGAGAGCTCTTGAGTAACAGAGCAAGGGACATGCCTGTGAAGAATCCAGAGGAAGTTGTCTTAAATATCAGAGCATTCATAAGTGTGAATACAAATCATGGTGATGGTGACAGCTGTCTAAACTACCATAGAGTCTGAAGGAAAAGGACAGAAAGGCCAAGCCTAGGAGTTTTAGCTAGCATGGGCAGCACTGCCCAATTTCAAAGCAAAACAGCTCAAGGCAAAAGGCTCTGTGCTGGGTTACAGAAGAGTTAAATTATATTTATTATCTTTTTAAAAAATTATCTTTTTTAAGTTGGAAGTAAATTGATGGAGTGCCCATAAAAAACCAAGCAATTGTTTTGTACTCCTCAGAGGAAACAAAACTACGAAATAAAAACTTCATGCTCTGAGAAGGTACATTGCATTTCAGTTATATTAACTCATGTCCAAGTTATATGCTGCAGAAACACCACAGGAAAACACTTCCTCACTGAAGGGGCAACTTATACAACAAGAGGAACATAGCCCATCTTTTGAAAAATAATACAGCTTGTTCTTTGACATTTCTATGCGTGTATAACATGTCCTCTAATTGTTTTCACTCCCACCCCGGACTGCCAGTCCCTGCTCCCCACAGTCCTCCCCAGGTTCATGTCTTTTATTTGATTTTGGGACCCACAGGGTTTAACCAAGGCAGTGGCCTGCATATCGGTACGACTTCTCATATTAGAAAGGATGTCTGCTCAAGAGTTCTGGGAGTACTAAGAAAGGACTCAAACACAACGTGAAAGATAAGCCAGAAAATGGGATGCAGAAAGCAAGAGCTTAAATGCAACGCAAGCAATTAACCAAACCAGTCCACCACAGGCATCATTCCACCAGAAACTCCTTTAATCCTTTCCGGTCATGACCAGATTCAGGCACGAAATTACCTTCCCAATCCCCTCCCCCAGACACACACACACACACACACACACACACACACACACACACACACACACACACTCCAATCCAAAAATGGAATGTAGACTCTTTCCTGATCTAAAAGTGGAAAGAGTATAGCCTGTTCTTTAAAGAAATACCACCCCTTCAGTTTCCTGTTATCAGCGAGCCTCTTTGTCAGTTTCGAGGGGAGATTAATCACTTTTGCAACCCACTGAAAGAGTTTTCTGGAAAGCATAAGAACCTGCAAGTGTAAATGACAGGATGGTTTTTTTTCCCTGCAGCTCAGCTGCCTACAAATTCTCTCATCCATGACTCAGCATGAGGTAAAAGGAGCTAATTGAAAAGGGCATGCTTCCTTATAAAAATTGTCAACTGACTTTCAACATGCAGAACTGTTTAAAAAAAAAAAAAAAAACACCCAAAGCTTGACAGTAAAGTACAACAGCTTTCCATGAATGCTCACACTTCCATACCCAGAAACTTCTGCCTGTCCTACTAAGACAAGTGTGCTTGCCTGCCCCACCCAAGCTCTACTTCAAACACCTGCAGCAGGAGTTTAGAATTCTCATGCCCCGTGTTAAATTGTCACAGCTATACAGAAGTTAGAGGAGGGAATTAGGCTTATCTTTGCTGAGACCAACATTTGAAGAGGAAGGACAAACATACCACTTTGAGTTCCACAAAGGAAGAAAATTGGCCTGGGACTGTCCCTCCTCATAAAATGTCACAGTATTTGACTGCACAAACATCCCTCCAGAAGGAGGCAGCTTCTCAAGGAGCCCTCATAGAAAGAGAGTTATATTTTATGTTGTCTTCTACAAAATGAAAGCTGTGGTCAGCTCATGGGAACCCATGTGCAGTAAGTGAGGCAGTCACATTATGAACAGATCTCAGACATTCACTCATGTCTAACATGGCCACGGCACTTAGCAACACAAGGAAGTCTAACAAAAGGGCAGGGTCAGTGGGACAAGGGTCCTTTGGAACTTACAAAGGGTGCAGTAAAAATGATCCTTAAAACAGGAGACAAAGTACCCACAAGATGGAATGTGTGTGCTTCGGAAGTGTGAGAGCCAAGGATACAGAAGAGTACAACAAAGCTATGACAAGGAACCAGGCAAGAGGAGTAGGCTGAACTGTTCTAAGAGAACTGACATTTGTGAAGACAGCAATGAAAGTCTGGGGGCATGAACAGGGTTCCATGGACAGAAATGAGCAAATGAGAAATGAGCCCCGTGTGTTTGTGGAAGGAGGGGAAGAATCCATGGAGGCATTTTGCCTAAAGAGAGATACACTACGGCTATTCCTCTCCTAATCGTAGGGACACAAGTGAAACCCAAACTCGTTTCTATTGTTCCAGAGTCTGTTTTCCTGAGCACTGTAATGTACTACTGTGCTAAGATAAAGTGCAAGAGGAGGCATACAGGAAACTGCATGTGGAGAACAGATTGGTACATGAACAGGATGGAGTGGGGTGTAGACAATTAGTTACAAGAAATTCATTTAGAAAGGTTTGATCCACATAAAGTGTACCTCCAGAAAGCTCTTGTGCTGAAAGCTTATCAGTTATGAGAGGTGACAAGATCAAAAACATGATATTGAAATGGAAGGATTGACCTTTCGGGGCATTGCTGGATGTACAACTAAGAGGCAGGGCTAGCAGGAAGAAGTAGGTTGTATGGGGTGTTAAGGAGACTGACCTCTCCTTCACCCTGCACCTCTCCCCCTTCTCAGCCCTCCTCTAAGAAGCTTTGCCCCACCCACCACACCTTCCTGTTGCCTTCCTGTTGCCATGATGTTCTGACCCAGGACAGGCCAACAGCATTGTGGGCAGACAATTTGTGATGTGATGTGGCAAAATAAATCCTTCCTCTTTTGTTTCATGTATGCTGTCATGATGAAAAAGAGCTAACAAATAAAACCATGTTCCATGTGATGACACAGTAATCTGAAATCTCTGGCCCATGGTGAAGACAGAGATGTCAGCAATGCGTCAAATATTTAGGAAAGGAGACTATCTTCAGACAGGTGGAGGCTAAGAAGAAACAGGTCACATCATGTGCATTGGAAGTGCAGGGAAAGGAGAGCCTGTTCCTATAATACCACAACACTGGAAGCAGAGGGCACTAACAAGCCCACAAAGGATGCCCTGACTCAAAGGACAACAACATTTGGGAGGCACAAGAGGGACAGCTAAGGAGATTCCTAAACTGGGATTGTTCACAAAGGTGGGAAGCAAAGCAAGAGTGTGTCCTGTGATAAAGTTAAGTGGTCTGTGAGGTCTGAAGGAGCCTCCGGTTTCACACTGGGCGGGCCTGTTGTGAAACTCTGAAAAAGGCCTACTAAAGGAGGATGAGAAGGGCCAGAAGAACTGAGCTGCAGAGAGAGGGGGTTGGGAGGGAGGGAGGGGAAAGGAGAAGGAGAGGGAGTGAGAGGAAGGGAAAAGGGAAGGGGAAGGAAGATGGAGGGGAAGGGAAATGGGGGGGGGGACGGGGAGAGGGAGAGAAAGAAACTAGAGCTGTTTGCATGATGTTAACTTTATGAGTACAGAGTTCAAATATGGGGAAGCAAGTACAAGACTCAGGCTGTGTTGACTGTAGCCAGCAAGGACAGAACCTTAGTTATGAGCCCATCAAACAGGTGCCTGACATGCTCTTACAGGATTGGCTGCAATCAGGAGAGCAAACCATATGCCGTGTGCTGAGAGATGCAAAGGAGATACTGTTACTTATCACAAGATAACAATGGTAACAGTGTGGAAGATGGGCATCACCACTTACATCACCACTCCTGTATCTGTGACTCCAGAAACTTGGAGGAAGACAGGGTGGAAAGGCTCTAAGAGCCCAATTACCAGGAAATTGGCTGTAATTGATAATGTGGAAGGGGAAACCTTTCACAGGTTCCTATACCAAAGCAAAATCTACAGACTTCTGGGAGAGGGAAGATTAGGGTCTCCCAGAATGAGTCCTTCAATGACATTGGTCAGCCATAAATCCATATAAACAGAAACAATAGAAGGGCGCAGCATGAGGTATCCATATAGCTTTGTATTCATATATATGTGTGTTTGTGTGTGTGTATGCAATAGAGTAATAATAATAAAAAAAAAGAGGTCATCAATTTAAAAATGGGGTCATGAAAGAGGTTGGAGGGAAGCTATCTGGGAGGGGCTGGGAGAAGACGAGGAAAGAAAAAAATGAGAAAATTCTATTTCAATTAAAATTTCACTAAAGATTTTTAAAAAGATAATCTTTTAATTCAACTGGTATAATCTAAAAGGAGAATGTAAGATTAATGCTAAAGAGAACACACAGTTTGCAACTGAGAACGGGCAGGGACACTGACTACCAAGGCTTCTTTGCCATCCCAGGTCATAGCATGTGGGAAGTCGATCACCATTATGAATGGGGCTCGGAGACATCCTCTAGATTTGATTAAAATACAACCAACTGTCCTTGAGAGAGTGGTGGGCTGGCAGGACCTGACTGAACCACTTGTACCACACTACTCTGTGGACTTCTGAATTCTTGCCAGCCCACAGAATCTTTCATAGCTAATTTCAGCACATACCTCCTGTTGGCTTTGTTTTTCCTTTGACAAAATTTCTGTAGACCTCATCAAGCCTTCTGATCTTTGACTTTGTGTCCCTAACCCTAACCATAATATACACACTGATGTCCCAAGACTAATTGCTCTCCTGCTATATGAACATTTTCACTAAGTAAAGAAGGCCAGTTACTTCTGAAGAAACGTGACTTCTTCCTGAGCAGAAAACAGCAGGAATGTATCTCCCAAGGGCCGCACCTCATTGTGTTTCTGAAACTTTAGGAAATTTAGAAATAATAAAATTGGATCCTGACTAATTGAAATTACTTTTCCCATTTATATCTAATTGTGTTACCTTAACATTTTTTTTAACCATAGAGACATGACAAATACAGTTTTTTTATTTTCTGCATTGACTTAACTGCAAACAAAGAGTGTAAAGGATTTAAGAGCTTTACTATGACATCTTAGGGCTGAGATTGACCAGAACCAGGTTTAAAATTCAGGCTTCATGCTCTTTTTCCTCATTTTCTTTCCTCTACATATTTCTACACAAAAATGTTTAAAGTACATCCACATGCACACACATATTCCTTGTAAATGCCCAGGGGATGCTTTTGGCTGGGTTTAGAGATTGCTCTGGCCGCAGGAATTCATGTAGGAATGCTGTTCGGCAAAGCCCGCCTTGTCTGCTTTTTGGTAATACTCAGTGAAGGCCAAGTGCATATGAATTATGATAAAATTATTCTTACTCTCTTATCACCTCTCTCGTTTTGGTAAGTGATTGACTATTAGACATAGGAAGTACATGTCACTGAATAAATATTGCAAAGTCAAGACCCCATCTGG
The DNA here is from genome assembly GCF_963924665.1 of Micromys minutus. Lineage (NCBI taxonomy): Eukaryota > Metazoa > Chordata > Mammalia > Rodentia > Muridae > Micromys > Micromys minutus. The sequence goes on from NC_137976.1 coordinate 67,507,439, forward strand.
GCTGGAACTGAAACACAGGGATGATCATTTATAGCAGTAATGGCAGCTTCATAGAGCCTTGGAAGAATATCTACCTTTACCCACAAATACTCCAAATGCTGAGCCTGTACTGCAGACACTAACAGCTCAGGTAGCTGTGATCAACTCTGAAACCCAGTGAGCCGCTCTAAGCTGCTGCAGAGCTAGCTTGGACTGTTACAGCTTGGGCTGATTATCAAAGCATTCGAAGTGTGTATGGGGGGTGGGCAGGGTCTGCATTTAAACTTATCAGAGAGAGTCCAAGGAAGAAAGAAAATTAACTCGTACCATAGCAGATATTTACAGAAAAGAAAAAAAAAAAAAAAACACAAACATTTGCTTTAGCTACTGGTGAGCAATATCCCTGACTGAGAAGAAGCCAGCCAACCAAAATTTTCACACAAGTAAAAGTGAAAATATTCCCTATTAGGGAAAGAAAGTGGGGAGAAAAGAGAAGGGGAAAAAGAGAGGAGAAGAGAAGGCAAAAGATGGGAAAGGGAACAGAAGGGAAGAGAGAAGGGAAAGAGGGGCAGGGAAGAGAAGGGAGAGGATAGGGCTGTGAATTGTTATCTCTGGGGAAGAAGAAAGAACTGTTGCCCCAAATGCTGACATTACTGTTTAAAATCAAAATTATTTATTTGTTTTAAATATACTAGGTCAAGGCTTTATATATGCAAGGACAAACCACTTCCTTTAAAATAAAATCTCACCTTAGTTTTCAACCATACTATATTTAAGGGCTAGCTTTCACAGTTTCATCTGTGAAAGGTACCAGGTAATGCTTTTCTGGAAAGAATGAATAAATGAATGAATGAATGAGTGAGTGAACAAAAAAATACGAGATAGAGAGATGAAGGAAGAAAAGAAAGAATGAATGGAGGGACTTAAGGAGAGAGGGACAGGGGAGGGATAGGAAGGGAGGAAGGGAAGGGAGAAAGAGAGGTCAAGAGGAAAGGTGGCAAGAAGAGATTTGGGGAAAGAGGGAGTAAAAGACCTAGAGAGGAAGCAAATTATAGTCTGTATCTTTATAAATATGGTGAGTCCTACAATGTCATATATACTACAAGTATCTAAATATGTATACATACTCAATGAATACATGATAATTATAAAATTAATAAATATGTTAAATTACATATTTTAATATACCTACAATATGCTATAGTTTAGATCTTGGATGTCCCCAAACACTACATACATTAAACCATTATCCTAAGGATGCTGCTGCTGGGAGAGTCATTTGGCAGCTTACATACAGAATGAGGTTATATCTTGAAAGCATGCGCTGTGTAGGGCATAAGGGGCACAGCTCCAACTCCATTTTCATTTCAGGTCCCTGAGGCAAGCAGCTCTTCTTCCATGTGTTCTCTGTAATGTTGTACTGTCATTATAATGGGTCCCAAGCAACAGAACCAACCCATGATGAACTCAAAATCCTCCTCACAGGCTGCCTTTCTCAGGTATATTGTTCCAGTGACAGAAAACCCACTATCACAACATTTATGTAGAAATTGATAAAGAAAAATTTGTAAAAATTCTACATGCAGAATGGCAACCAAACAGGCACATTATAGAATTGTTAGGTATATGTACAGACAGAGAAAGGACTCCATTTTCCCAAATCTTACAACTATTAGCAAGTATTTTCTTCTCATGTTCTCAACTTTTGTGTAATACATACATGTATATCCAAATATGAATACACGTCAGATGCCACAGAGATTTTCACAAGGAAGGAGATATAGATGTGTGTGTATGTGTGTGTGTGTGTGTGTGTGTGTGTGTGTGTGTGTGTGTGTATAAAACATGTTAGTCCTCAGTTCATTCAAGCAATAAAGAATTTGCTACAATCAGAAAAATAACAGAATTTGAATCTTGAGTTCAAGTTTCAGCAATTACAGGTAAGCTGTATTAAAAAGTAAAAGCTGACTAAATCATATAGAAATAGAAAATGTAAGCCAAGAGGGTAATATAAAAGAGACAGCTAGTGATCCTTTAGTCTGCAAGGGAATGCTGGGAAACAAGCAGAGTTAGGGAGTTACATCCCAGCCCCTGAATGAGGATCTCAAGTCATCTTGAAAGGAGAAGGCTAACACAGAAAGTAGAATGCTTTCTGATGATGTGTGATCCTCTTTGCCAGCCTAAATTACCATATCTGGAAAGCTGGTCAGTGATGATAAACACGGAACAATGACTTTCCAGGCCACAGGGAGAGGCAACCACGCCTCTCTCTTCCCTAGTCCTGTCATTTTACACAAGTTACTGCTAAAGATGCAGTCTGCAGTATGATAATTACTCTTCACAACTGTACCAGCTTCAAGAGGTTCAAGGCAGTGTTGCTCATCCTTTCCTGAGAGGTGAGAGTCAGATGTTGAAACACTAATAGGCTGACAAGAGCACCAAGCTGTACCATGTCCAAAGCCATCTCTGAATATTCCTGCATGTTAGCAGAACTCTGCCTCTAGTTCAAGCTTACAGTTTGTGGGGAGTAAGTAATACGAACATGATGGCCATTACCAGGTAGCAGGTCATGTTGTTATACAGATGTAAACGCAAGGCACTACAGACCTGCCACATGCTGCAGGAGTAAGCTCACAAACCACCTGCATGAATCAAGAACTTTCTAGCAAGCTGGTACTACCAGACAAAACTCTGTCCACATAGACCTGATTGCTCAGCTCATGTAATTTAAAGTCAACTTACCGTCTGAACCCAAAAAATTCTTGGTGCATGTGTGTGTGTGTAAAACATGAAGTTATAAAGCCTATGGAGCCAATATGACGCTCCTGGACCAAATAAGACCTTCAAATGACAGCATGGAAAGAAAAAAATCTGCACAGGGAGCTGCAGCATCAGCAGATCTAAGCAAGGTCAGTGTCATCAGGTCTGTGGGCTGGGAAGAGGCAGCTGGAAGAGAGGCAGAGTGTCCTCAACCTTTTTTCCAGTGTAGGCAGCTCTACCCATTGCACATACCAATGGGCTGAATGTATATTCAAAGTTCAGCCTCTAAAGCAAACTGGTTCATCAGATAAAGAACATGTTTTTGTTTCTATTGGAAATATAGATTAATGTGACACCACATGGCTTGAGACATGATAAGAATCCTGTAGGTTTATGTTAAGGTGATACATGATTGGCAGGGAAAAAGGCTAGAGGAGCAGAAGAGGAGGCGGGAGGTGGAGATGGATGGAGATAGAAGCAGATGTGTATCTTTCCCTAGGTGCATTTCTAGCTTAATGAGGTTTTTATGATTATTTCTAAGGGTTTCTATGGGTCTAATTTATGTTCTTTGGATGGGCAGTTTGTATCTTTGTCTACTGGTTGTAACGTTATTGTGTAGAGGGTTTTTGGATTGAGAACTTAACATATAAACCTGTTTGATAAGTTGATGGTTATAAGTCATGTTTCTAGTGGGCTGTGGAGAATATGAGCTAAGTTCTCAGCTGGTAGAGGAGCAGCCAGGGAGAGTGGTTTCAGCTAGTTGCCCTGTGGCTCCATAGGGGAACCAGTAGGCAAAGTTCCAGACTAAAAGAAAGACAGCTGAGAGGGTGGTGTGGAGACTGCGTAGTAGAAAAAGAGCCCGGGTGCAAGGCTCCACACTGGAGTGGCTCCTGTAGAGAGAAATAGAGCAGGACTGGTAGCAGCCAATTACTTTTTAATATTTACCGCAACAGAATCCAGCTCTCAGCATCTTTCAATCAAAAGTTGACGTCATTAGCAACACTAGTTTAATAAACCCGGGTGATGGTGCTATAATTGGATTGCTGTTCTAGCAAGTGAGTTTCCAGGGTAACCATGTTCTTACCACAGATAAAATCCACCTGAGAGCACAAAAATGAAGGGTTTGGGAAGAGTCAGCAACAAACAAGAGGTCAAGATTTTAGGCTAAAAGGAGCTTTTCCAAAAGTACATTAGTTAGGGTGGACAGAGGTCACACTTCTCAGGCCTGCCACATGCTAGCTGTGTGATTTGAGAAAATAAACTTAAGACCACACTTCTACATCTACAAAATGTACAAGCAATGGTGTTAAAACAGGGAACTCAAAAGTAGCCAGTACATTTTAAAAAGTGGAACTAAATGTATAAATAAGCAAACAATCCAAAAAGCCAAGTCTAGACATTCAGTGACCTGCAGAATGGAAAACAAGTTGTGCATTCTCTTTTGAGCACATTAGTGGGAAGAAGGCCCTATAGAAAGCCTGAAGTGACTCGGAAAGCCTCTCCTTCCTTACTGAGGCTCTTGTGTCTGCCTCTGAGGCCTCTACTTCTGAGAACAGGTTGCCTAATGGGCAGTTCTGTAAAACTTAACGGAGGAAGTCTGCAGTTTTTCAGGTAACAAATTAAGGTTGGGAAAAGCATCCTTGCTGAGGGTGTGACAGCTAACTGGAGTGTTTCACAGTCAAATACAGGAACCCATTGAGTACACAGTCCCTCAGGGGAAAGACTCAAGGTGCATAAGATGGCTGTGTGAGTAGAGATGAGTAAGAAAAAAATAAAACAAACCAAAACACACACACCCAAGGGGGAAAAAAAAAACAAAAGCTCTCAAAGCCTTCATTTGAAGAAAAGGACAGAGGAGGCATGAAGATGCTCAAGGGCTTTTTTGAAATATGTATCATAGGAGGAGGATCTTTCTGCTCTGTCTGTCACTATTAGAAAAAGTACCTGAAGTGCAGGAAGGTTCACCTGAAGCTGTAAGATCTTTTATCCTCCACTCTCCATCCCCAGATCAACAATTAGAAAGGCAAAGGGATACAGAATGGAAGAAGCTTCTACCTGTGCTCAAAACACACAGCTTTCAGTCAGCCACAGTAAGGCGGTGAGGCAGATAAAGTTTGAGAGCAAGAATATCCACAGTCAAAGTTTCTGTTGTCCTGAGACTAAACGCTGAAGCAGGAAGAGATACTATTCTTGCATCAAGTGAGAAAAGATGGTAAAGTGAGATATTAAAATGCAGCACGCTGGAATAAGTTTGCCTCTATAAAAACTGTTATGTTCTCTATGTGATTTAAATTAATGCCTATATTTGTGAGAGATAAAATTAAAATGAAGATAAATGCTGCCAGCATATAGCGTGCTCGCTGGAGCAATAAATAAGGCACGAAAGGTACTTTGCATTTCAGTCACATCTACCCAAACAGGGAGCCCAAAGCACTTGAGGAACATTTGTTAATTAAATGCTGCAAGAGACTCGTGAGGAAGGCATACAGCTACTATATGTGCCTTTTATTCCAGTTTGGGATGTAAAGTGGCCTAGGGACCTTTGGGTGCTGCAGGCTTACTTTTGGTATGGCTGGGATGAATCTTTTTGGGTATCAGGGCCCAGAGAGACTTCGTTGCCTACTGTGTACGATTGCAGACCTCGGGCATCTCTGTTTATTATCTTAAGTACTAGAAGAAAATACTAAAATTTTAGAAGGCAGCATGATCGTTTCCATGCACATTAGGAATATGTCTGGCTTTCTTTCCCTTCACTAATAGAGAAAGTAGCTCATAAGGGACTGGACTTTCTCAGTATTTCATCTCAGGGCATTTCTATCTTAGCCAATAGATCCCCTTCAATACTATGCTTTCCATTTCTCTCAGCACTTCCTTAGCATTGTGACCAGATGATCACTGGCTGCCTGCTCTGTTAGCCTTGTATAACAAGACCAAGAAATGTGTCACTATCCAAAACTCTGCTTGACAAGAAGTAAGATGACCCTACACATTCAATAAAGTTAGGGTGAGCACACTGATTGCCAAGTCTACCTCAGATGTCAGGGCAGGCGCCGTATGCTTTCTACATTTACACGTGTTAGAAATTTCTCCAAATTGAACATTTAAATGGAAATCTGGGTGGCGTTATCTATCATGAAGAGTACTGTACCGCTGACCACTGTCCTATCTAAAGAAAGACGATAACACAAAAAAAAAAAAAAAATAATAATAACACAAATAAATGGTTAGGGCTTCTCAGCCTTTGGCTAAGATCAAGCAAAGAGCCACATGTCACCTTTCAAGTCTTCGTTCTAGCTCAAGGCAGATGGACATTCTTGGAAGACTACGGGATCACATAGCTCTGTGTTTAAAAAAGAACTTTCAACTCTGTTTCTTCTTATGGTTAAAAATAAATGCCAAAAAAGGATTAGAGAAAACCCCTGTATAAACAGACACAGTCTGATCGTGTGCCTAACATTTCCAAGGCTGTAGATTGACTACCAGAATTGAAATGAGAAAAAACAAAACAAAACAACCTAAAAAGTGAAACAAAAATTGTGGTCACTGTAAAGTGAAGGGAGGAGGGAAATTCTTGTTGTGTCTGGAGATGCAGACTCATGTGATGTTTGTTGAAGTAGATTCACAAAAGGACACGTGACATTTAGAGAGCATACAAGTAGGACCCAATGGACAGTGACAGCTCACTTTTGTTGCTTGACACACAACGCTTCCTTAGCCGTTTCATCTTCACTTTATTGAGAGAGATATGTCAGAGAACTTCTTTTGGTCCCTCCTGCTGACTCATGCTGATTTGGTCAAGGCTTGGCTGTTCATGCTAAATTTTGCCCCTCTGTTGACTCGAGTCTGGTGATTCTTGAACTGCACTGTTGCTATCCTGACGTTACTAAGCTGAACTGCTGGTATCCTGACAGTGAAGATGGGACTCACCCAAAGAACTACTTAACGGGACCACATCTCCATTGTCCTCTTACCCACCACTTTTAAGTAGTGGGTGCGAAGGGGGATCAAAGCATTGGTGAACTGTTCTTAAAGTGGGTTTTGAAACAACCTAAGCCTACAGTGAAGCATGAAACCTTCAGTACATCCACTGCCCAGCACTCCCTGGCACGTCAGCTGACGTCTCTGAACACTGGTTTCTCTTACTGCCTAGGGTAGTGCTTTATGATGCCCAAAGGACACCATGCACCCATTCCCATTTCTTATTTAATTTTTAAATTTTCTTTTCATTTTTTGTTCATTGTTTTCAATATATCCTGACTGCAATTTCCCTCCCTCCACTCCTTTTTACCATCTCCTCCTCCCCCAGATCCACCCTCCTCTGTTTTCCTTTCAGAAAAGCGCTGGTGTTCCAGGAATAATATAAGCTGAATGGGATATAACAAATAAAATAATGCTAGGCCCAAACCCTTGCATCAAGGCTCAGCGAGGCAATTCAGTAAGAGGGACAGGGTCCCAAGAACAGGTGAAAGACTCAGAGATACTCTCCACTTGTACTACTAGGACTCCCACACAAATACCAAACTAAGAACCACAGCGTATATACAGAGGACCTAGCCCAAATCCATGAAGGCATTGTGATTGCTGCTTCAGTCACCATGAGCTCTAGGAGCCCTACTAAGTTGGTTCTGTGAGTCATATTCTCCTGATATGATACTACACATATGCAGGAAATGCCCCAGGATGCTAGCTATTGTTAAAATTAACTAGCTAGAAACTATGGATGATCCATTCAAAGTATTTCTAGTTTCCTGACAACTTAATGGCTAGGTGGAGTCAGATAACCATCTGCAACCAAAATGTTGTGAGCCAAAGGGGCAATTACTTACTATACATAAGTAGCCCAAGCCACAGCAAATTCCAGATACCGTACTTTTGCTTGGGACAGGGATTAACTTTTCGAAATAATAGCTACAGAGACAATGTAGCAAAGCCATTTTTAACATATGGTAAGCAAGCTTAAAAAAAAAAAAAAAAAGAAGGCAGTCTGCTGTAGGCAGGTAGCAGAGCTTTTATGACTGGAGTCACTTGGGCTCTGACTCGGGCTCTCTACTTTAGCATGACTTCCATGTGTCATTCACTTTCATAATCCAGAAAAAAAAATCTGTCAAGAAATAAACATTTGTCGGACATAAATTTCAGACTCAGGTAATATAATGTGTATATATATATATATATATACACACACATATATATATACATATATATATATGGCAAATCAAGCTGATATAGTCATAATTCAAGTTCTTCCAACTTCTAATAACTCCCAAACACTCTTCTGTAGCCTCGGAGTTGAAGGCCTAAAGGATCCTTCATCTTAGTAATGCACCTACCAATACTGATCTCTAAGAAACTGAACATTTGAGTGATTATTGTAATGACTCATCAAATGAAAGGCACTGTTTACTATAAAATGTATTCTTAGCTATTACAGTTCTAGAAACAAAATCAGTACCATTTAAGTCATGACTGTTCCTTCATTAAATTTTTATTATATTCTTGTTGAAAGACATGGCTTGAAATTATTTACTCATGCTGGTTCTACTACATTTGTGTCACTCCCATGTTATGAATAAATACATAAACAAAGCAACCCGTGCTAAAGAATTCTTCACACTTAGAGTTCAGTCTTCGAGTCAAGTTTTAACCGAGAGTTACAGTAATTCTATTTTTCTCTATAATATTGTCATCAAGGCCAACAGGAAAAATGGCAATATCTCCCACTGTCACCAGGAGTATGTTCTCGGCGAACCTTAATGGTCCATTTTAATGGTCTTGCATAGTCAGTGACTTCTAGATATTTTTGGTACCCGACTCTAAAGAATCAGAAGGAAATGGAAAGAAACTGAAGAGAGAAAGGTCTTATAATTTCTGGAGTGCAAGCATGTGAGGAGCACTGTTCCCTAGAGGATCCTGGATGGCAAGATTCACTCCCACAACTGTTTGAGTTGATAATAGAGCCTTCCACACCATGCACTCATGACTTCTTTCATGAAGCATCTAGCAATTAAGGCATATGTTGGACACTGTTGTCCAGTGATGGACAGTGTTCCTCCATGGGTATCTGACATCTTTACAACTAGCTTCTAAGGGCTAGATAGCCTAAAAATTATGTTAGGGGGTTTCTTTTAATAGTAATTAGTCCAACTTTTATTCTTCGTATATTGTTTTTGTTTGGCTTGGTGGAGAAAAAAAGTCATAGCAAACATAAATGCATTTCCTCAATCTTTGAAGTGTCAACATTTATACACATATCTATTCTGTTTAAATAAAATAAAAAAGATAAACCATCTCAGTATTACTGCCGTCTTGTTGATCAAGTGGGTGGACACTGTTTTTACTCCGGGAAGTTCAGCATAGAGTCCTAGCTTAGGAAAACATTCTTGTTTTGGAGGTCTATATACATATAGAGAACAGGGCTTTGTCACAATTATGCCTACAAACACATACCTGTGTATGCACACATGATAGTAAAACAGATTTATTGCACATATTATTTTCTGGGATTATACATGAACATTTTCCTTGAAAATGCAAAGGAAGAAAGAAAGAAAAGCCATCACTTTTGTCTTCGGATGGCAAAATAAGCTCGATCCAGGCAGCACCGGATGGGCCTGAGTCTGCCCCGAGAGAAGAACTCTTCTCACACCTATCCTTCTCCTTTTCTAGCTCTTCTTCAGCTGCCCTTGTACTTAGCAGAAATGAGCAATTACTAAGGAGGCTCAATACAAAGCTTTGAATGTAGCTCTTTATATACTTATCAAAAGAGTATAATAATTTGCTATAATTCTCCCTCCTGATTATATACAGTAGCTATTTCATTCTCTAAATAATATCTTATACTTTTTTTTAGAAGTTGGTTAAATTGCTTAGGAGGAGAATATTAGGCTCAGTTTCTTTGACGGGTAATACAGTGGGACTGACTGTGTAATTATCTCTACTGGGCTTTCACCCACCACACAATGGTGTCTACTATATCCATTGCTTTCCTGTTGAGAGCTGCAGCTAATCCCACTAACTAGCACGTAGGAAATTAAGGCAGGCGAATTTTATTTTTAACATGGAACTGGGAGGATAAGAGAGAAAAAATACTAGGATTGATTAAATCTGTTGCATTTGCGATTTTTATTTTAAGGCATTCCAGATCTCTGTGCTGCCAAGCAGGCTCAGCAACTCAGGCCCTGCAGTGACTTTTCAGTGTCCTGTCTGATGCTCCCTGCCTGAGACCAACTGTCCACCGAGGTCTCTGCAGCACACATTCTTCAGACTGGGCAATTGCTTCTCTACTATTTATGGAGAACACTACTATATCTTAAATTTTGAAGATTAAATCTGAAAATGGAAAACATTTCATTTTAAAGATACTAACTATAAAAATATCAGTGGCTTCTAGAATAAGAAAACAAACCAACCACAGAAAGCAGGCCTTTAACAAACATGTCGAGATTTCACAGGACTCTGAAGATACATATGGAAGTGACATTATACACACTGAACAAGTTGTACTTATGAATAGAAATGCACAGAGACAACTACCACCACCACCACAACAAAAGCATGAAGAAAAGAAAAGTTTGAACCAGGGGTTGGAGCACTAGAAAGGTTTTGGAAGAAGGAAAGAAAGAAGAAAATGATACAAGTGTAATCTCAAAAACTGTGGAAGATCATACTGGCATTCTCTTCTATCTGCCTTACCTATAAGATATGCAGAGAACTCAGGGGGCCTAGGGCACGCTTACTCAGATATTTTTAATCATCTAACAAAGCATGTAACACTCTTTACACTAAATTATGAAGCAAGTATACTAATTTCATTCACCTTAGACTCAGAAGCTCACATTATAGTAAACTCTTGAGTTAGTATGGTTATTAGATTACAGCAATGCCAAAATAAAACTGAAATTAAACTGAAATCATCTATTTAAAAGCCTATTACTACAGATAAAGGTCTTTTGGACTTGTGTGAAAACTGGAGTAAAAGAGTCTATTTCTAAATGTTTCCACAACTCCTCGTGTATCTATTATCATAACCCATGACCTGTTCAAAAGCAAAGTGTGTGTGTGTGTGTGTGTGTGTGTGTGTGTGTGTGTGTGTTTATGTGTGTGTGCATGTATGTCCTTGCCCTAGTATATTTCTTCCCTAGTATAGGTATAGTATCAGTATTTTTAAGATTATATTGAGTTGCCAATTTATGTTTAAGCATCTGAGCTAGACTGTCTTGGCTCAAATACCACATCTGTGTACATAAACAGAAAATTAGGTTATAACTTTATATTACAATTTTCCTAACTATAAACTATTGAGAAATAACAATCCAGCATATTCTGAAAGATTTAACTGATTAGATCCATTTAATATTCTTGAAAAATGTCAGTTATCATTTGATAACTTACGTATAACTTCCTAATGTAGGAACCAATTAGCTTCAACTGAAGAAGGGCTAAATTGGAACTGTTTTACCCAACATTCGACCTGGATGAGTACTGCATGTCTCCATAAGAATAACACAACTGTCTTTCCTTCATAACACAAGGCCTCTCTAGTTTAAGCCCACCACAAGTTACCTCTCTAATTCACAAGCAGCTGTTAGCACAGACCTTCAGTGTTCCAGAGCTCCTCTTCAGGCATGCCCCTACTTTCCCCAGCAGCCTACAGGACAGGGTGCACAATACACAAAGTCACTGCACTGCACTGAACCCTCACCAGTGCATTCTTTCAGATACATTCTTTCTTGCCACTTACTCCATTTTCTAAGCCCTTCGAGTTCTTCAAAAATCTGGGAACGCCAATCTTTTGTACACATCTTACTCTTAAATACTATAGGACCTTGAGCCAACTTGGCATGAGACAACTGCCTAGCTTAACTGTAGCAAACTCTCGGGCCTATCCAACAGGACATAACCTCTAGCTGGCTTCCAACTTCTCTGTGACCTCATAGAGGGCACAGTCACACATACCCAGAAGGAAGACAGGCTCTCTACCCACACAGCTACTGTCTCTTCTACCTGTCCCTTTTCTTCAGATAGCTTGATCTACTTTGAGCCTTAGCATACTTTTCCCCAGAAAAGTATTTCCTACTCTATTCCACATACTTCCAGACTACAGATGCCACCATAATCTTGTAGAAGAGACTTTTAAACGACCTTCTCAACCTTCCAAAATTTGACTACCTGAGCTTCCAATATGAACACAAAAGAACAGCAATTGTCTCTTACACTTACATTTATCACAGCACAGAAAAATGTTAGTAAAAATGCCATTACAAGTTGGGTTTTAAGTCTAGCACAATGTCTCCACCTCATGTCAGGTCCTTAATAAATACTTGTTAATTTAATGTACTAATTGCTTCCTAAAAGCTAATTTGATTTACAGAAGTAAAAGTGAGTTGTATTGCACACTGGAAAGACAAATGAACAAACAAAAAATTTAGTTATCAAATTATCCCTCTAAAGTTTAACCTCTCAAATCTGTTTTGTGTTTAACAAAGGCATTATATGCCTTGCCTCTACTGTGGAACCTGGTGGTCCCAAGGTGTTCAACAATGTTCTTTATTATGTAAGAAAAATTATGTATGGGTCTGTTTCCTGCTAAGTTCTTCAAGTAAAATAGTTGTATTGCAAATATGTATAAGTACAAGATTCATTCCCACAATCAGTGACTCAGAGGAACTGGCTCATCAACGGAGTTAACTGATACCAGTAGACCTTTAAAGACCCGTCTTCTGCTTTATTGACATCACCAATACCTCCTCACATAAACCTGGTAGTCTTTGAAATTAGGGGTAGAGGCATGAGAAAGTCTAAGTCCTGGTGATGGCGCTAAAAGCTGTATGTGGAAAATATAGGTCACAAGCTATTTTTATTTTTCTAATTGCATGCGTTATGTCTGTGTACCATGTGCATGTTTGATGTGTGTGCAAGAAAGAAGAAAACATCAGATCTTCTTCTGGAGTTAACATCTGTTATGAGATGTTATGTGAGTGTTGGGAATCCAACCTGTGTCCTTAGGAAGAGCAACCCAGTCTCTTAATTTCTGAATCATCTCCCAAGCACCAAGGATTGATATTCATTAGAAGAGAAACAAAAATATCTTGGTTTGATTTGAGATGACTTATTTCAAGACAGAAGTGGAATTTCCAAAGAACAGACAGCAAAGTAGTAATAATACAAAGAATTATAGGAGATAAAAAACTACAGTGGTTTCACTAATGGAATCATTCCAGATGGTAGAAAGAATATTCCCTTAAGAAACAGTAGCACTAGAAATTTGGATTTAGAAGATTTGAAACTTTGCTCTCAGCTTCATGGATATCCCTTCACATATTCACATGCACACAAAATAAGTCCATTCAAAATGCAACAAAAAGTGAGGATTATAATGAGTCTGGAGTCATGTTTGCTTCTACCCCTGATGCAATTTAAGCAGTGAAGTGTTCTTCACTAAACTGCATGGTGCTTAGAGTCTAGACAATTTAAAAGCCAAAGAGCCAGGCAAAAACTTTTTTTAAAAATGACAATCTTAAGAAATGCTCTTTTTCTGAAATAGTCTTATAACAAAAAGTTACCTCAAACCCATCAAAACTGTCTCTTCATTCCTGCTCCTATGCTTGAAAATCAAGATATGTGACATAATAAATCATGTGTGAAAACCACACACACACACACACACACACACAGAGAGAGAGAGAGAGAGAGAGAGAGAGAGAGAGAGAGAGAGAGAGAGAGAGAGAGAGAGAGAGATCATCCTTTTACATTGTCCTAGGAACATGCACAAAATAAGCAGTGCTCCAGTATCTCCTTCTTCAAACATTAGACAGCTCTGGTCCTGAGAATATAAAGCAGAAGATGGTTAACACAATTTCCCAGCAAAGGGAAACGTCAGTCCTCTCTGTCATACAACAGCTCATGCACAGATCACTTTAAAGGCTGTTCATTCCTCATATGGAGCCCCATGCACACCATCACTGCACAGGACATAAAGTTAACTAGCACTTTGTCGCAAGGAAATAGGTCCACACTGACCAAGAGTTTGAATGGTTCTCAGTAAAGGGATTTCCGTGTGTTTGCTAAAGGCAAATGTTTGAAAAACAACAAGCTTGAGTTGTGGTAAAAAGTTCTTTTTCAAACATTCAGGCCTGTATGTTGATTTTACACCTGATGGCTTATGTTTTATTATTTAAATTCCTCAAATATAGGAGGAGACATTACAAATTTGTTTATAAAAAAAAAAAAAGTAAAAGTCACTATCAAGAAATTTTAACCCGGCTTGAAACATAACAGTCAGAGGACCAGGAAGTCTGAAGTGAGGCTGTGTCTTCCAGTAATAGCCGAGTCGAACCCGTACATCTCAACAACATGGCTTCTATGGGTAACACTTGACATCCCAACGTGGATGGGGGAGAAAGCACAGGGCCCGGCCATGAGATGAAGAAATCCAACCAATTAACAACTGCTGAGTGGGAGAACTGGGCTTGCCCAGAGATGAGCCCATTTATTGATTATACAATACCAATGGACGATTGTACATGCAAACAAAACTGAGCAGAATTAGCATGCAGAATCTGCACAAGTATCCGCAGTGGTTAAAATGGGGGTGGATTTGGAAGTGGGTAATATGGGAGTAGGGCTTGAGGGGAGGAAAGGAAGAATAAAAACAACATAAAATTGTATTTTAATAAAATAAAAATTATATACGAAAGCATTTAAAAAGTAATCAAGCACTACTGTGTTCATTGCTGTGGTAATGCATCCCGTTTTTCAAAACGTAATGTGTATACATGGAGAATTCATATATTTCAAAGTATACTGCCATGTGAAGGAATGTTGTTTCTTGTCACATATATGCAGATATGCATGTGATAGAAAAGGATATTCTACCCCTATGGGAGTCACACTTAACGGAGAGAATAAAATGTTGAAACACCAAGAAAGCAAGACTTCCTTGCTAGGGTCACGGTACAGGAGCCTCCACTAAGCTCCTTTGAATATTGCTCATATCGTTAGTGAAAGGAAGAGTTATTATGTTATCCCTTATAGAAGTTATTAAGATGTGTATTTTACTGGAAAGGCAAGACCCTGTAGTGATCTTTTAATATCATAATCTCATTTTTGAGGCTATTTTGGTCAAGCAGCATAGATTAGCCAAAATGCTACCCACCAACACTCACCTTCTGATGAGTATGTGTGCACAATACTGCAGTGGACAGTCAAGGCTGACAATTCTGTCCTTCAGGCCCCACCACCTCTGTAGTAAAAGTTCACCTTCCAATAGACAGTATGAAAAAGACACCCAATAGTTGCAATAAATCCAAAATGCAATCTAAATGCTGCTGGGAAAATGAGGATCTGCAGGCCAAGAGGAGAGGAAACAGAAAATGGAGTGCCCTTTCTCTGTGTTATAGAGCTAGTTAAGACACACAACCAAGGGGAATCAAGTCTACGATCTACTTCACCCTGACTTCTGGACTCTTCCTTATCCCCTGGCTCTCTGACCACTGAGAGCTACTCAGCAGTGCTCGCCTCCTCACCAGCCTCACGTCCTCACAGGATGACCCACACCCCAAGTTATATTCTCATTTCCATCGCCTTAGAGCTTTCGGACGAGATTGCATAAGGTTAGATATTTACACAGACCTTTCAAATACTACTGTGTTTACAGAAGAAAATGTCTTGGATCTTGACAACAATCATTCTGTCTAGGCTTCCCTCATTGTTCACAGGAGAAATGACATTTGCCTCTTAGGGGATCTGACAAGAGCTAGGGCAGCTGTGCTTCAGCCCTTTGCAAGCCGACTTTAACTTCAGCCTGCAACGTCATGCTCCTCTCTGTTTTCCTCAAGTCTAAAGTATATGAGAGACAATCTCATGCCAGGAGAGAACTTCCAGTCACTAGTGCTGCTGTAACCAGAAAGGCAAGACTACATTCGCAGAAATAAAGCAGTAGTCTTTCCCTCCAGCTCAAGGCCAAATCCCTAAGTTTCTTATAATGCTAGGCTTCCACATTGATGCCATCTGTTTGAAGTCTCTATTTATAAACATAGGTGGAGACCTATGTGCTCTATTTTTTGAAGTCACAACAATGAATATTCTGTTAAAATTTGTTCCTCTGTATTTCATACTGGTTTTTCTGCTAACCTTAAATTAGAGACAGTGTCGTTTTGTTTAGCATGAGTTCAGAGCATTGAGAAAGACAAGTAACTCAAGACGGACTTGATCATGCCATCCTGTCCCAGGACTCAGAGCATCCTCATTTAGCAGATGTGTGCCTGTTGTTTCCAACAGTCCGTCTACACTGCCTGGGTATCTCATTCACCAGCCTCCCAGGACCACATAGAATACTGTTCCCTACTATACTTTTGAGGAAAGTACAGCTATTCAGCAGAATTTCCTTTTCCTTTGGTTAATCTCTTTAATATCAGTGTCTGCAGATGTACCCCTCCATTCTCCAGGAGCACAGGAATCTAGCATTGTTGAGGAAAACCTCTCCTATTCTATTCTTGCCTCTCTTTAATGCCTGTTCTAAACCTTGCTTCTCACAGGCTCCCTCCTCTTCTTACCCTCTGTCAGGGCCTTCACTTCGAGAAGCCTTGCTTTTTCCAGAGAACAAAGGTAGAAGAAATTTATATCTGCTGTCCTCCCCTTTTCATTATAAAAAAACCAAAGCTCAAAAAGAACTAAGTTGGCAGAAATTTCCATTATTAAATGAGACATAAAGTGTAGGTTTTCTGAAAGTATTTTCTTTACCTGACTATTAAATATTTCAAAACATTCAATTCAATAAAGTTTGGAGGCTAACCATGATGGAGAAACATGTAAACTGTGGAGTTTCTCCCACACCCAGGGTTCTCTTTAAGGGAAGAGCCTCTGGAAACTGTTTGTTTATTTAAATAAATAGACTGCCACAGCTGTGTGACAGACAATTCTGAACTCTGGTCACAAGTTATTGGATTGGAGACTACACCAAAATCAGACCAGATACTCATGGACTCTGTTGAAGGATGAATCCCTTCCCAACTTGTACTTGAGAAAAACCAGCTAAAATCATGTCCTTAGTGCTTCAGGCATCTGAGTGTAAGCATCCAGAGAAAAAGAACCAGGAACAGTGATCAACTGGGGTAAGCCAGAGATAGTACAATGAAGCCACAAGGCCTCAGAAAGATATTTTCCTTGTGTCCACAAAAGAACCTCCAATAGGAAGAAGAGAAGAGGAGTAAGGGAGCTGACTAAATTCTTGCCTAGTGGGGAGCAACCAACGTGGAAACCCTGTAAATTTATCAGAGATAACAAAATTAGCTATGTGGCATCTTCAATTACATACCAAACCTCCTGGGCCAGGTCTCCACCTACCATAGGTGGTGAGGAATGAGGAAGGAAGAGGGTATGTCTCCCTTGCCAATGCCATCCCACAAAACAGATGGCAGGACCAGCACTCTTGTGATCATATGATTGGGATCAGATCACTCACAACTCCTGAACCAGGGCCAGCTCCACTGTGCTTCCTGGGGGATGTGTGGGGCCAATTCTCACAAGTACCTCAGCTGGATGAGGGCAGGGGAAGCTCTCCTGCACTCACTCCTCCAGGGCTAGCTCTCCCATGAGGTCCAGGCGAAATATGGGGTCAGTTCTTCACAGTCCTCAAATATGAACACGTTCTTGGGTGACATCCCAGAACAGAAATGTTCATCTGGCCTTTGGTGGTAATAGATTCTTGCTGCTACAGGGCCATGGATCCAGATATGGACCTGGGTGGCAGGACATGTCACAATCCCACTATGGTTCCAGCTGGCAGTATGGGCTACATTAGTCTGTCCCTCACTGCTCTCAATCTCTAATTCTGACTCTCTTCATTCTTCCCAGATCCTTCTGTTTTGTTTTCTCTTCCATTTCTCTACCAGCTACTTGCTCCTGTTAGTAGTGGCTGTGGCGTCTCTGTGGTTGTCTCAGGAGTTGCATTATGGCAATAAGCAGGGTTCATCTCGGACATGGAATGCCACACTGGCCTGCTCAGTAACTGAATGGTGGTCATCTCAGGCTAGCTTGTTGTCCAGGTGCCAAGGTGCTGGACTGGTGCTTGTTTTGTGCTCACTTCTTGCCTTGGCAACCCATGTGACCCCAGGCATGGGTAATCTGTCCCAGGTAACTCTTGCTGAGCCTTAAGAAGCCTCAGGAAGGGCTCGTCACAAATGTATATTTTTTAAGTCTGATTAGGTTCAACACTTCCTTATTACCAAAGAATTAGCTCAAAGTATTGTTCCCACCAGTACTACATCAACATTTTTAAATTGTGAGAGCTAGGTCTATCTGGAGTGATGCCTTTTAAATAAAGAAAACTATTACAATAATACTATACCCCTCTTCCACGGCCAGTTTTTCTATTGAGATCAGAGTGGATTGGAAGATAACCCATGTCACAACCATTTGTTTAGAGAAGAGCCTTCTTGGACTGAACAAGACACTGTGAAGCACACAGCCAAGTAGAAGCCTGGGCAGTCATCAAGCCTCAGCTAACTTGAGGACTGTGGTGTGCTAATGATGCTACAATCCAACTGCAAATTCACAGTTCCAGAGAGACAGGCAAGCAATGAGGTTTCACACTATAACAACTAGGAGAAGCTGACAACAGAAAGATGATACATTAAATGATTTTAAACTTTGTATTAAGAGGTTCTGGGTAAGTGTTAAAACATACATCCAGATCCCTTCTAACTAACAAAAAGAGAAGGGAAAGAGTAAATCAGAATGTAGATAATAGCAATACTCAGTTACATACTCAACTATGTATTATCATTACTAATATTAATTTTAATTAATTAACTAATTAATACTAAAATTAATAATACTAAGGTATTTTTATTATGTCTATTATGAACATATTAATCTGTTACAAAGGGTCACTAATTACTACCTGGGTGGGGAGAGTTTGTGGGAACAGTGAGGTGTGAGGAAAAGACTTCTCTGTTCTCCATCTGTGCTCAAATGCTCTAATGTAAAAAGTATTGAATATGTCATGATGCAAACATATGTTTTAATAAAGCAAAAAGCCAGGATGTTCACAAAGTGGACTAATACATCACATATGGGATCAATGAGTGGTCCTGACAGAGCATGTGAAGAATCACTAAATTGACTGCAACAGCAATGAGGTAAGCTCTGCCACTCAGAATTAGGACCTGACATGGCTCAGTCCACTGCAGCCATGCAACGGAAGCCTACTCTGTGCACTGCCAAGTACCACATAAACTCCAACAACCTTTATGACTACTGCTCAGATCTTCTGACCTCCCAAACGCTCCGGGGGAGAAACTGCTAAATTATGATAATAGATCATTTGTTTTCAACTCTTCCATTTGAGCCATATGGTTTTATCTCGTCTGTATTCCTTTACCAGGGTCTGAAATTAAAAACAAACATCAAACAAGGCCGTAGGATTTTATTTTATCTGCCACATATTGCTGTCATTAAACATACTTGAAATGAGTGGGTTTAGTTCAAGTAAAACTGCTTCTTTCCCAAACTCAACAAACACGAAGGGGGGAAAAGGAAGTGCATGTTGAATTCAGAAGTGTAGCACGTTACATTTCAAGGAGATCCATCTGGCAGGCTGACGTGGTAATAAGTTCCTGTAATTGTCAGGTCAGGCAGATTACAGATCCAGGCTGTCAATTCTTCAGCTGAAGTTTTATTTTGCTATCGGTAGCTCATTATGAAACACACACAGAATACTGTTTGTTATTCTGTGTAAGAAAACTGTCTTCCTTCCTCCTTGGCACTGATGAAGAAAGGCAGAGTGTGCTCCTCTAAGGACTGATCACAGAATTTTATCCACAAGGACTCCACACTGTGGAAGTTCAAGAAAGAACATGAAGTAGCATCTCACTGACAACTTCAGCCCAGAGGAAGAATGGACATTTGTGACCACAGATGACACTCAAGAGAGTGAATGATGCTCGAATGCTTGAACACTCTTAGCTAACTGTAGCCTTCTCAAATGTCTGTATCTACTTATTCGGTCTCTACTCAATTCTCTTTGAAGCAATAGGACAGGACATAAGCAGTTGGAATTTGACAGAGGTAGAACAGAAAACCAGTATGGACTCCACAAGGACACATGCAGTCTTTAACTCCAGCCCACATGGCTGAACTGCCAGGTTAAGACCCCAGAGAAATAAACATTGTGTTAAGAGAATGGCAGAAAGCAGACTTTCTTATGGGCTCAGGGAAACTGTGGAAGGCTCTACTTCATTTTCAGGTAAGAAAATTGAGGTTTCCTAAAAAACTGACACACTGGGGTTCTTTCAGGTCTAATAGGGTTTACGTCTGAGACAGTAACCTGCTCAAAAATCCAGGCTCCCCAGCACTGATAAAGCATATACGGAAAAATGAGTTCAACTCTTGACTGGTTTCTTCACATCAAGACATGTATAAGAATGCCCTTATCTTCCAGGAGACTTTCAGGGGCAACAGGTAAATAATAATTTGCAAACTCCAATTACTTGTTAAATTATATTTGAATTATATCTATCAAGCAGGAAACTTACTCCTTAAAGCTGGACACTGAACATTATGTGGAAACCACATACTCTAGGTAGAGAACCTACGCTGTTGCAAAGATGTAGGTCTGTGTGACCCCTCTGAAATACAGACGAGCCTCTTAAATCTCCCTGACTAAGAATATAGACACGCCTTTTGTACACACCTGTAATCCTAAACAGTGATGGCTAATTGAGGGGAAGACAAAGTGAAGAATCAGAGAAAGATTTAATAGAATGAGTCAGAAATAGGATATGCCCAACTCTCAGGAGAAAAGCTATTTAAGAGCAGTACAAGGAAACTGAGAGGATCAGTAAGTTCTGTTCAGGGCAGTGAGTGCATTACAGAACATCAATGCACTCCAGTGAGTGCAGCAGGGTGCAGGGCAGTGAGTGCCGTGAGCAAGAGCAAGGTGAGTACAGTGGGGTTCAGTGCAGTGAGTACTGTGAATTGCAGTGTTATGGGGGGTGCAGTGAGTGCAGTGGGGTGCTGTGAGAGCAGTGAATCTATTTAGTGTTGTGCAGTCGGGGTGCCATAAGTGCAGTGGAGTACTGTGTAGCAGTGAGTATAGTGTGATGAATGCAGGGAGTGTGGTGAACTACATTGAGTGCAGTGGGGCTCAGGGCAGTGAGTACAGTGAAGAACAGTATTTGTCTCAGTACATGAAGTTTAGTACAGATCAGCACAGGCATTTGAAGCCAGAGAATGAGAATGGGCCAGATGATTAGAACAAATTGCCAGTTAGTTTGAGGCCAAGCAGAGCAATTCAGTGAGAAAGTGAGAGAAGCTAGATTGAATCAGTCAGCTTGGAGTTTGAGCCAGAACAGCTGAGTTGAACCAGCTGGCCTGAGTTCAGAAAGAGTTAGAAAGAGTGAAATTATTTAGCAGTAAGCCTCCAAGATGACAATTACATTAGGTAAATAAATGTTACTTTTCCATAACTTTTTACTCTAGAAGAGGAAGAGAAGAGAAAAGAAATTGGATTCCTTTTTTGGAACATCTAGTACATTGAGCCTAAGTAAATAGTCCTGAGTAACCTACACAGCTCTGGAGAGAACTAACTGCACAGGAATGCCATTGAAATATGAAGAAGCTGACATAGGCCAAACAGTAGGTTAATGTCAGAGATGGAGTTTGAAGGCAAGTCTGCAGGATTCCCTTTTAGATGCCTACTCCTATAGTACATTAAGTAGAAGACAATGAAGCCGTAGAAGTATAATGAATATACAAGCCACCCAACAGCACAGTGTGACCCAGAATGCCATGAGACCTGTCACCTTAGTAAATTAGAAATGCTGCACAGTGATTACTGCAGACCCCTTTTCCTGTCTCATTAGTGACTTGGAAAGTACTTTGGTGGTACCATAAGCCAGGGAAAGTTCAGAGAAGTCCCTGGTCCAATCAGGGCATGGGACCTGCATGGACTGAGTGTAACTGGGGGGACTATGAGACTTCCTCCATGCATTCTCACCCTAACCCTGCCCTCCTAAGGAAACATACACACTCATTCCTGTCTTGCTTATCAGGGAAACCATGGTCTAGAAACATGAAGTACGCTCACTTTGAGTGGTAGAACCAGAACCTAAGTCTAGCTGCAAGAGAGAGAACAAGGGCTCTTTCTCTTTGCCCTTGGGAGGTGCTATTTACCAAGCAGGTCTGCAGACAGAAAGGTCTCAAGGCCTGGAAGGAAAAGGTCATGAAAGGAGCTATGAACAGCCAGCAGGCAAAGAAGAAAATGGTTTGCAGAACAGAGCCACATTCATATTTTCTAAAGTGGATTTGTGTGAGAGGTGTTTTTCTTTTCTCTAATGAGAAGCTGGATGATGGTTGGGACCTTTTCTTTAGTACAAATACCACTCTTCCTGGCACTGACATAGAAGAAGAATAACCAACCATTGGCAAATATAACTAGAGGGGTTTTTACAGTGGGACTAAACTGAGGCCTTGTCATTCAGCTTTGGGTAAAACCAAATATATGATTGTAAAAATATCAAAAGAAGACATAACTCTCTCAAAGGCTTGGCTTACTGAACATGTGCTGTATGCTCTAGTTGGAGGCTCTACCTCAATCCATAAGTCATAACCATCCAACTGTCCAAGTGACCCCTTGGTCCAGAGGCTCCCACAGTTTGTGCACATCTGATCCTCTTACACCATAATGAGATACTGAAGAAGCCACGTTACATATAGAGCTGATGCCACATTTAGGACCCAGTTTTCACCATCATAGAGCAGGCTTATGGAATCACACATTCTGAATGCATGAACAATGAGATGCCTTGTACTGTGATGAGGGCCACTCATAAGATGGAGACCAGGCTACATGCCATCAGAGGCCACCACTCCTGTGTCTCACTCCAGCATTCCCATGTGCTACACTGGGAGCCTGAGATGCTGCGATTACTACCTCACCTCCTGTGGTGCATCTGGGAGACTGTGGCACAGACATAGGCAAGGATAGGTCTAAGGTCTAAGTAGATAAGGGTAGAACAGAGTAGATGTAGAATTTAGATGTCATGGTTTCTTGTCTTTATACTATCTCCCTATCAATAGTTTGAGACCATTATTTAATATTGTTTTACAATAAAAGCACACCTTCCTTCCACTGCGTTTACAAAAGAGAGGGACTGCTAGTGATATAAACGTGGCCATATATTCAGTAGACAGAATATAATCAAACTATTTGCATAGTCCTGTGATTTTTTCCTAGTCCACTTTTGCTCTTTAGGAAACACAGGTTTTTATTCAGCTATTACGTAAGACAGCAAAACAAAAAAAAAAAAAAACAAACAAAACAAAATTAAGTAAACCAAAAAAAAAAAAAAAAAAAAAAAAAAACAACAACAACATAAAACCCAGAGGTTAAAATGTCAAAATGACCAAGACCTGGCAGTCTACTGAATATAGTCTATTTTCTAAAACTGAGGAAAGTTAATTAGGTTCCAGACAGTCAGACAACAGCTGGAGCCGGGCCCTGCCCTGGGCTCCAAGACTGTGGCCACCTTCACTGAATGACCACTTAGTGCCATGGGCTCCTCTGACAAATCAAAAACAATGTAATGGAATAAACACAGCAGAAGAACATGGAGAATGTGCCATAGTAAACACCACCAAAGGTCTAAACTGTGTGCTTCAAATTTCGATCTTTATGCATTTGGTCATACAAGACAAGTGACTGACCAGGCCCTCTACAGCTATGTTCTTCCTAGCTTCTGAAATAGACTGTGCATGGGGCTTCCTCCCACAGTGTCTTTGCCTCTGACACAATTTCTTCTGTTTTTCTCCACTGAATCAAAATATTGTCTTAGACCTTAGAGAGTCATTAAGTGGCAAAGTTATAAAGTTCGTTTTGATGACTCCAAACCAGATTTCAAGAGGAGAGACTGACTCTGAGCCTCAAATATATCCCTTTTCAGTTGAAACTGGAATTCTAACAGTATAAATATAACATATGAAAAGACAAATTCTTGATCATCTTTTCTCACTTTCTCCTAAAATAAGATAAATTGAAACAAAGTTAGGATGACGGCTTATTGGATACGAGAAGTTACTTTTAAAGCAAGAAACCTGCATTCAGACCCCTTAACACACACACAAAATCTGAGCATGGGGAAAAAAGACAAGTGGATTGCAGGAGTTCTTGAGCCTGCTGCTCTAGCAAAAACGAAACTTCAGGTTTAAATGACATGCCCTGTCTCAAAAAATAATGTTGACAAGGGCTGAAGAGACAGCTCAGTGGTTAAGAGCACTTGCTGCAATTCCAGAGCCCCCAGGTTGCATCCTAGTTACAACACAGTGGTGCATTAAAGAGACTGCAGTTTCAGAAGATCTAATGCAATCCCGTGAACTCTGTGCGCACCAGGCAGGTATGTGATGTGCAGAAACAAGCGCAAGCACACAAGCAAAAAATGCGCATTGGTAAAGTAAAACAATGCAGAGACAGATGCAGGAAGATACCCAATATGCTCCTGTGGTGTCCGCATGCATGTGTGCACACACAAGACACAAACATGCATATGCACCACCCCACCACAAATAAAACTTTAAAATAAATTTCAAAAAGAAAGCATCCCAAAAGTGGAAACCAAATACCTGCTCGTTCTATCTGCTGTCACCTCCTAAGTGGCTCACTACACACATCCCATCTGACTCAGTAAGCGGTTCACTTCTCAGATCTACCCTGTCTGCCTACCTTCTTGTCGACTAGGCCATCAGTCTCGGATTTGCAAACCTTTGCATCTGCCTGTCCACAGCCTGCCCCATTGCTAGCGTCCTGACAGCTTTCACTAGGTACTTTGGACTGGCATTGCCTGCTGCTGCGTATTCTCCAGTAGGAGGCCGCAAGGACTAGACCACTTCTCATCAAAGCCCGATATGTTCTCCAGCTCCCTCTAAAACCCAGCATCCCGAGCCCTGTGCAATGACCAGGAACTGCTGTCTCTCTCACTGCCCATTTCTTAGCCTCTTGACTCAGTGTGCAACAGCCAAACAACACTGCTTTCTGTTCCAACCCATGCTATCATCTATACCATCCTTTTTCTTCTCTGATTCCCCCAAAATAACGAAAAACGAAGAGAGAGAAAGAGAGAGGGGGGGTGCCTATCTGGAACATTCTCTGACATGTGTCTAATAGCTTGTTTCAATACAACCTAGGTGATGGGTCTCCAATGCCACATCATTCTAAGTCTCTTCCCAGAAACCCCAAGATAAACAGCAACCATCAGAGCACCCAACTGCCTCTCTTTTACCTTCAATTTTCCCTCTAGTATCTCCTTAGACTTCAGTATGTAATTGTCTGCGTTTCAATCCTCCCTGGCAAGAAAATGAGCTCTTTAAGGACACAGACTTTGCATCCTGTGTGGTTGTACCCTCCCCATCGGACAACCGTCTGCCGCCCAGCAGTCTTCACTAAGTACATCATAAAAAGAGACAAATGATTCCTTGGGTTACTTCTGTTGCAGTTCCAGAAACAAGATATGACTGGAAGAATTTAATATCATAAAAAGCCACAGAGTAAAGGAATCACCTTTAAAAGTAGGATGCAGTTTTACTCAATAAAAGCAAAGTATCCTGTTACCACAGAGTTTGATTGTGAGTCGCAGAATGTAAAACTTGGACTTGGTTGTGCTGGAATGGAACAAGAGTAAGTGGGTGATGCAGGCTTCACCCCGGCACTGCCCCTCAAGGGCCTCAGGCAGCTTAGAAAACTGTGGGACTTCCTACTTCTGGGATTTGGTATGAATTCAACTACCACTCATTGAAAAGACTGTGTCTTAGGTTTTGTTTACGGGACATATTTCACTGTTATCAACTCTTTTCACAAGTTAAGAAAGGAGTCACATTTGAAATAGTGTGGCATTTCCAGAAAACATTATGCCACATCAGTAACATAGAAACTAGGCATAGAAGGTTCTTCCTCTTCACACAGCAGTGGGCGTGAGATATCATCAACTACAACATAGAAGGGAAAGTATTCAGGATGCTAAGCTCTTCCAGAGGGGAGGGAGAGCCTCCCATTCACACATGAAGAACAAACGGCAGGTTTCCTTCATTGCGCTCATTTCCGATGCTTGCTACAGACGCTTCCAGATACAGGGGAGCGATACTCTGTGTTCTCCTCAGTAGTAGAGATGACCTTTCAAAATGCACCCCTCCTCATCCCCCAGTCTGCAATCCCATGGAGATCAAAGCCAGCTTGCTATTATGCAGTAACATTTCTGTGATCAGATACAGTGTGGGCTCCACGATTCTATCTGTGTCAAGACATTTTCACACAAGTGACTCACTAGGCAGAGACTTAGGCAGGGCACACCACACTCACACCTTCTCTTTTGAGGTTGAGCCCACCTCTGTAGAGTTACAACTGAACATCCTGTTTAGCTGCTTTGCTCTGCAACACAACAGTGTAATTGGACCTGACTTAACATATTTTCTTCCACAATCTATCACAAGAATCTTTCCATCTATTTCTGTTCTTCAGCCCATGTGGATGACAAGTCATTCTTAGATGAGCATACAAGTTAACCACCTACACTTACATTAAAGGCATCAGGAAACAGGTGATGATTAGACTTCCTAAATATGTTCACAATCCCAGGGAAAATGGCTAACATTCCTGGGTTGAATATATGAAGGTCTTATGCTGACTCAGTCAGTGTACATCAGCTCCAGGAAACACAACAAAGTGGGCTGCACTGTAAGAGAAACACACGACCAGGTTGTCCTTGTCATGGCTACAGGCGGTTGGCAAACGCTAGGGCAACTTCTCATAATGTCAACAATACAGTTTGCCTATGGCTTAGTGAGTACTACCATGGTCCATAAATTGGAAGTTTGGTAAATGTGATACTCTTGAGATAGGGATCTTCAGAAGGTGGATCTTGTGAAGAAAGTAAATCATGAAATGAATGCTCTTGGAGGCAAACCCTTTCTTCCGATGTATGCATATGGGCATTACGCTCCTGAAAGTGCTATCCCAATGATGCTATTTGTCTCGAAGTAAGAGGGGGAGGAACAAATACTTTGACTGTGCTGTTAACAGAGCTATATTGCTTGCATTTCAACCTCCAAGATTTTTTTTAGCCCCACACCTTTTGTTACAGTAATCAAATGTACTAGTAGCAACCAACAAAAAATTCAGAAAGGCTTTAGACTGTTAGTAGTAAAGACCTGCATGGCTGACAAAACCCATCCAAGGAGAAAGAATAAAATGATGATGTGAACATTTACAGCATATAAGATACTGAAATGTATTCCAAGAACAGGGAAGCAAGGTACTTCGTTTTCCCATGGAAACTGATACAAATCACTGTTGGCTAGCATGGACCTGCTACTGACCTTAATGAGATACTGCACAACAATCTACCTATTCCTGCACTAAACAAATGTACTCTCTGTTACTATCAACATAAACTCAGTATGCTTTAGATAAAGCAGAAAGACTACTTCCTGTCTGAACACTTCATCTCTTTTTGAAATGTACCATTTTGGAAGATTATGAAGCTAGCTGGGACTGTGATAGGTAGAATAACAACCTAATGACAGACAAATTCTTTTCCTAGATATTGAGGACACATTTATTTATTCACCAAATGAACACTGAAGATGTGGTTAACCATAAAGAATCTGAGATGAACCAAGACATCAGAATTCCCCAGGTAGACCTAATCCAATGAGCCCCAAACAAAATACTCCCCGATGTAATCAGATGGAGCCATATGGAAGAAAACATAGTCACAGAGCGGATTTATTGCAGGACTTCCAGACAGTGGACTAGGCTATAAACCAAGGAATGCAGGCAGGCCCTAGAAGCTGAATAAGGAAGGGATAAAAACTCTCCCTATTCATTTTAGCCCTTTGAGACCTAGACTAAACTTGTAAAGCCCATAACTAAATAAAATTAAAGGTAAGAAAAATAACATTCTTTTATGTAATCATGTTTCTGGTGTATTGCTGGAAATTCAGCCACATACCAGTCTCATCCCACTGGCCAGCCATTTCTCCTGGGTCAGAGAATTTCATATGTACTGCCCATGGGTCTATCAGACATCATTTAAATCAGCACTGTACATGACTTCCAGTGACAATAAGCACAAGAATTCTCAATACTGAAGTTTATCCCATGTTGGTGACTGGCCAGTGATATGTAGAAACCACTCTAAAGTGGAAATTAGCGAGCTCTCCTACCAACAGGTTCAGCAAAGGTTCTCAGATAGAATAATTCAGAGAAGTATGAGGTAATAGAGGTAGAAAACTGTACAAATTATTTAGTAAATCTCTTTTTTGAAAGATGGGCTCACTACAATCTGTGAAGGAAAAGTCTTACGGACACAACATAATGTTTTACTTTACTTGTTAATATCTCAACAATGAGCAAAAATTCTTTCATGTCATTTGCAAGAGCTATGCAAGATGATAGCAGAGGTTTTGAGTTGATTGATTTATTATTTTTTACCTCTCCTGTTCCACTATTCCTGAGACCAAGCTAAGGTGCTCATGGCTACTAGAAATGGCTTCTGCTTACTCTTTTCCTCTGACCCACTAGTCAGTAATACAGAATTCTTATGCTTGAATGGGTAATAGAAGCCAGGCTCATGCACATATTATGTCCTTGATAAAAAATTACTCTCAAAGCCATCACTATCGCCCTCAACTCCCCCAAATACTGAGGAAGTATGTATGAAAATAGCCTTCCTAGGCTCATATGTTTGAATACTTGGTCGCCAAGTTGGTAAAACTGTTTAGGAAGGTTTCCACGGTGTGGGCTTGTTAGGGCTAGTGTGTCACTGGTGGGGGCTTCAAGGATGCAAAAGACCTTTTAACATTTTATAAGTTGCTTTGGCCATGGTGTTTATCAGAACAGTAGAAAAGCAACTAATTCACAAACCAACAAAGACCCCTTACTTGTGAGTATTATTCTCCATTCAAGATTGTAAGTTCTCTGAGTAGAAGGCTCATTTTGCACAGCCTAGTTCCTAATATAGCATTTCTCAAATACATCTTTAGTTGAAAGACAAATCAAAACATCACTAATATTTGTATATAGTAGGTGGCTTATAATTAACCCAGTTTATTATTGGGTTTTGTTTTCTTTTAAAGACCACTCCATTAGTTGATAATTTGAACACTTCCTCTTCAGATGGAAGTACCTGCAGTTACCTTGAAAATGACACACAACCCAGTTTTCTTCAGTAAATGCAAAAAGTTCCGAGATGCTTATCAAGGGACATGTAGACAAAAGAAATACATTGGCAGTAGCTAATGCTTGTGTGTACAGTAAACCAGTCTTTTCATAAATTCCAGGTCATTCATTTAAGACACAGCATTCTGAGATGGTAGCAACAAGCCCTGTTCTCTTCCAGGAGCGACTGGAGGAGACTTCCTCCCTAGACACTTCCTGTGCTGTCACTAATCAATCGCTTTTCCAGTCAACTCACTAATAACCGGATGTGCCAGTGACCTAACCAACTAGTAAAGTCTTGCTTCCCTAAGACTCCAACCAACAAATAGCAAAGATTAAGGCCTCCACCCCTGGAGTACTATCAAAATACATGTTTGGATTTTTAAACTCCATCATGGCATTGCTAGCGAATGCCTTATACTGAAGTACTGCTTTAGAAAATTAGCATAAATAGCAATTGTTATGGGGTGAGTTTTGCTAATAAAATTGTGGAGTATGTGGTACGGCAATGGGCGGGACGTTCCAGTAAGATTCCTATGAGGTACAATTATCTCTGAGGTATGTTGGTGAATACCAAAAGCATCCCTTGTAAGAAAGTGGATACATAAGACCTCCAAAGAAGCTTCCCAGCTTATGTAGTGCTGGAGAAATGACTTCAAAGCAGTCATCCACACTCTATACTACTATCAGCTTCTTCCTGCTCCCGTTCCCATTATTAGATACAAATCTCTCCTGAATCTTCTAGGATAAGACACATATCCAGGCTGACAATTCCAACGTTAATGATTCACTTTTTTTTTCTACCTCTTGTCTTCTTCATTACAATAGCTTAAAAATGCATTACCTTTATTCAATGCACCAAAACAAAACAGGAATGATAAGGAAAAGCTGAGTGAACCAACTCATGGATGAAAGAGGTGTACCCCTAATTTCCGACATAATAACTTGATCTATGTAGCAGGTAAAAACACCATCAATCCAACATCAAGACACTTTCTTGATGTCCCCAGGAACCCATTAGAAGGTGGGATACACTCCTGCGCACTCTGCCTTTGATTGAAGAGATACGGAAGACTGTTTGTCTTTCCCACAAAGTAAATCTGCCTAGGATATTTTTGTCAATGTAGAAACAGTGGCACAAAATGGTGAGTTTGTAGGCATGGTGGGAAATCTCTAGCTGATTCCATAAGAACAGTGGCTCCTTTCCATTATTGCTAGAAATTAAAGGGTCCTGTAGTTTTAAGGCCTCTTGAAGGGGGTGCTGCTCAGGTGAGTATGTCATGAGGATGATAAAGTCATGGATCCACTACTAATGATTTCACAGCAAAAGGTGCAGAAGGAACTAGTGAGAGGAGGGGCCTGTGTGAATGAAGGAGGTCAGTGGGGGCAGGAGGCCTACTTCTCGGACGCTGAGGTTGCATATATTGGACCAGCCCAATTGGGATCAAACTGATGGGGAGACACCAAGGCCTAACACTATTAGTGATGCTATGGTGCGCTCACAGACCAGAGCCTAGTATGACTGTCCTCTGAGAGGCCCTATCAGCAGCTGACTGAGACAAATGCCGCTACTTACAGTTAACCAATGGACTAAAGTTGGGGGCTCCTGTGGTTGAATTAGGGAAATAACTGAAGGAGCTGGAGAGTGACATCATAGAAAAACCAGCAGTCTGAACCAGCCAAGACCCCTGAAAGCTCCCAGACACTTAGACACCTACCAGGAGCAAACACAAGTTGGTCTGAGACCCCTGACACATATGCAGCAGAGAATTGCTTGGTCTGGCCTCAGTGAGGGAAGCTGTGCCTAATCCTTGAGAAACTTGAGGTATCAGGGATCGGGGAGAGTCCTGATGGCAGGGGATGATAGAAGTAGAATGAGAAGCTGGAGGGGGGAGTTGTAAGTGGGGAAATATTTTATATTAATAATAATAATGATGATGATATTATTATTATTATTATTATTATTATTGTTGTTGTTGTTGTTGTTATTATTATCCTCAGGTACTTGTTAGCTCCTGCCTTGAAGAGACTGAGGTATATGCACAGTGGAGGGGTAGAGGGTTGCATAATAACTTAATATTGTACATATTTTATTTCCTGAGGTTATGTCATTGAGTCATCACTGTATAGACAGCAGGCAGGAAGGCAGAAGAGGGAATGGATTGTAGGTCTCTCTCAGGACAGACCTTTAACTGCCTGAGCTTCATCTAACCAAAACATTTCCAGTGCTCACAACCTGATTGGTCAGGTTATGACACAATGGCTCCAGAAATGTAGTGCAGTGAATCTATTGCTGCGTGTATGGCCCCAGCCCCATAATTACCATCTGTCACGTGCCTGCACATATACTTCTTTGTTCCAAGCCCATTACAAAGTTGGCAAGGGTGCACTGTTGAATGGGTTCGTATGATTTTCGATGGAATCCTCTGAATAACACAGGGGATAACTGGAAAATGGTCATTAATGGTCTTTCATTAAAAGAAAAACAAGCTGAGAAATTGACTAAAACAAGCACTCAATTAACTGTGGCTTTCTGTATTTGTAGAATGTACTTTTGTGTAAATAAAAATTCACGACCAAAATGTTAATTACTTGAAGATATATCAAGGGGATACAAAGCACGCAGTGGTGAGAAAGAACTGACATTTCCTCAAGTTCACTAATTTCTAATTATAAGCCAATGCCCCCGTCTTCTTCGGTTTCACGAAACTTTTATTACTCAGCTGACTTCCATAATTATCCCTAGATTATTTTAAGCATTTGACTTTATAGGCATAAGCATTATGAAGACAGTGAATTTACATGAGATCAGTAAAACATTAACGTCTTCCTTCCCTACAGGTAATTTGTCTATCCTCACCCTGGACAGGCTCAGAGCCATCTCTCCCCAACATAACACAGCTGCTGTTTCTCCCATGCTGCTGCCAATCCCGAAAGGAGGGATGCAGGACAATGCTAAGTGACTGTCACAGACTGACTTGGGATACTGAAGGAGACACTTCAGCCGTGACCTGGGGGAGAGTTAAAGCTACAGGCTCAAACTGGAATATCTGGATTCTAATTTAACGCCTGTCCCTTTTGAGCTGGTCATACCTTGACCAAATTACTGAACATTTAAAATTTTCACATATCAATTTTTAAATATGCAGTTATGGTTCTTTGTACCCAGGAAAAGATGGTTCTCTTGTCTTCGTTTTTTCCACTCTAAGGTGGAGGCATTAACCAATGCTGAGTGCTGTATGGAAGACTGGGACATGGTTCTTGACATATAAGTAGTTTTCAAATATTCAAAAAACCCTGGCATACACAATGGCACTGCTTTGAAAGCATTCATAGAAATACCTAGTATTAGACCTCACTCTATAGCACTGAAACAGAAAGGAGGTAGAGGCTAGCAATACCTGCTTAACAGCCTAATAGGCACTGTGATCAATAGGCTTTCCCCATTGCTTTATGTGGTTTGGCCTCTGGATGTGAAAACTATAGAAAAATTAAAACATAGCAATAGGTCAATGGTTACTAATGTAGGGCAAATTCCAAATGAATCGGTCATAATGTGAACGTCATTCACTGAACAGAAAAATGACTAGGTAATCCACAAAAACAAATGGGGTGACTCATTTGTCAGAAGATGGTACAAGCTCTGGCTTTTAAGACCATCCATTAGAAACCGCCAGCACAGCCAACGGGTTTGGGTTAAGCCTACAGACAGCTGTACTGTCCTTGAAAAAAATCTGAGGATGATGGTCAGCTCAAAGGAGTGAGATAAACTATTGCAGAATCTTGGATAGAATGCCACAGACTAAATTTATATATCAATATCTTTACAGAAAAGCAATAACAATTTAAAAATAGGCACCCAGCTCCCAATAAGATTTGCTAATGTATATAGTGCTAACTATATGCCAAACACTGTTTTAAGTGCTTTGCACATTGTAACTCATTATAAACTACTATTTTGACAAATATTGTCCTCATTGCCATCCTATGATTATCCTTTGACAGGAAGAAGAGAGATGAGGCACAAAAGTTTTAAGTAATTCATCCAGGTAGAGTCTAAAAGGTGACAGAGATAAGTTAGAAGATAAAGGATGCTGGTTGTATCTACCATGAATTGTACCACCCATCATTTCAATTATCATGATACATCTCAGTAACAGTAGAAGGCTACGTTTAGTTCATCCTGTGCCTTCAACCCCAGCACTGAAGAATAAGAAGTAAGATCTCTGTACATTCAGAGCCTGTCAGTACTAAAAAGTGAGTTCCAAAATAGCTTGGGAAACACACACACACACACACACACACACACACACACACACACACACACATACATGCACGCACGCACGCACACACAAACACAAACACACACATGGAACCTTAAAGATAATAATTTTGGGTTCAAATAATCTTGAAAAGTATGACTGGCTCTTATGTTTTCGACATCTATCAATGTAGGTCTAAAATAAGTCCCATTAACTATAATAATACCTAAAAGGGGGTCACCTTAGTGAAATAACAAATGCTCACAACAATGCCCATATTGAATTTTAATACTGGGCAAAAGATATACACATTCCGGACCATCATAGGCATGAAATATCGTCTACAGTATTTCAATCTACAGTGTGTGTTAACAATACTAAAGTATAGTGAGGGTTAGTAATTAACCACTTGATTATTTTTGCCAGACCCAAAAGCTTCTTCAGTGGTTCTCAACCTGTGGGTCATGACTTCTTTTGGGGGGGGGGATCAATCAAGCTTTTCACAAGGGTCACCTAAGATCATGGGAAGAAATGATATTCATATTATGATTCATAACAATAGCAAAGTTACAGTTGTGAGGTAACAACATGGAGTTTTATGGATGGGGCTCACCACAATGTGAGGAACTTAATTAAAGGGCTATGGCACTGCAAAGCTAGAGGACAACTGTCTTAGATAAACAATGGTACTCAGAAGCGGGATCGAGTCAGAAGGTGTGACAGTCATGTTTCATCTGAAACCCTTTTCTTTGCTTATCAGTTGCTGCTATTCAGTAGGGCTGTCCTCTGAGATCGTTGACAGTCTCTATCTATAAGAACTCGAATAATGATACATGTACAGCATCATCAAGGCAAGTTGCAAGTCCCTGATTGAGGGAAGGAGGTAATTGCCTTAGGACAAAAATAGTCAACCAGAGTCCTGGAACAAAATCAAGGATCGTTATTGTTCCATACATTATAGCAGCAAACAAAAAATTCTAAGAATGGGAGTTATTAAAACTGTGGAGTGGGCATGAGAAACCCTGAGATATCTTTGTCAGTTATATCTGATTTTCTATTTCCTGCGTGAACTTAGGTCCCTGCACTGACACCTGCCTCATGTGCTGATGTTGGTGATATCACCAAGAATGACAGCATGAATTATATATGATTGTGCATCCCCAGTAAACAAAAGCCTATTATCCTACATTATCTGCTGGATTACTAACTCAGGCCAGAGAGAGGGAGGGAGGGAGAGAGAGAGAGATACAGAGACAGAATCAGACACACACACACACACACACACACACACACACACACACACACACACACAAAGAGAGAGAGAGAGAGAGAGACAGAGACAGAGACAGAGACAGAGAGACAGAGAGAGATAGAGAGAGAGCACAAAACCTTAAATACTTCATATAAAAAATGATCTTTTTTCATACACTAAGGTGAGCTACAGTGAACTTCAAGTGTTATCACTATTAGATAATTACTATAGGATTGCCACAGGTCTTCCTAGTTTTTTGGGGGAAAACCTGGTCTTGGTCGTTTCTGAGTGTGGAGGAAAGCCAGACTGTGTATACAGATGATTTTCCCCATAAGGTATGATAAGTGTGATCAGCGTTTCTATGATCTTCCTGGAAAATTTCCTCTTCCTTAAGTCCAGGCAGCAGAATCCTGTTCTTTTTCCTTCTGCCTACTCAGTAGACTACGAATTCATTAGAGCAGCTTGTTTCCCAATGCCCTTTGTGTCTCGTAGAACCCTCTACAAAACAACATTTCTCTTCACATCCTTCTAGGTACAGTAATTCATGTATTATTAAAAAAAGAACCCTTAAAAAGTGAACTTTATGCCTATAAAGATGAGTCAGCAGGTAAGAGTGTTTGCTGATGATGAAGAGGATCTAGACTCAGGTAACAGTAGTAACATGGTGCTTTAACCACGTGTCGCTCTGTTTCCAAGTATCTAACCCACTCCTTCTGGTCCCCAAGTACACCCAGTAAAGACACAGCGCATGCACATATACAGAGGCAAACAATCAATACATAGGAATAAAATTAAATATTTTAACATAAAATTTAATGGGACTAAGTATATCAGAGGAATTATGCAGTTTATATCAATATTTCTAGAATATTTTCAGCATTCCCAACATAATCAGTTGGGTGCTAGCAGGTCCCCCACTCACCCTTCATCCAGACACAGGCACAACATGATCTATGTGTCCTTTGTCTATAGATGGTCCAATCTACATATATCTGGCTGCTTTCAACACCATCATGTTTGCAAAGTTTCATGTACCTTATACCATCATATTAAAGTGTTTGGATATGTATTTTTTGATTATGCACTAATCAGCATAGATATTATGGATAATATTGCTAAGATTACACAATGTAGCCAGTTTCTGTGTGGTCATATATGTGAGTTCTCTTGGACCCATGCATGTAAGTAAACTAGTCTGATTGTGTTGCTATGTTGCTTAAGGCTTTAGAAGCTGTCAGACTGACAAGAAATGCATATACTTTTTACAGTACACCAGAGTTATCCAACCACTTTACATTGTCTTCTCCTGCTGTCAGCCTGTGGAATGCTTTCAGATGATGATAACAATAACATCTGATATTTTATTGAACAGATAGTGGTATCTCAGAGTCACAGTGATTTGCATTTCCCTGATAACAATGGTTTCACATCTTGTCCTGTCTTTGTGAAATTTTTTCAGAAAACATTGTTTAAATCTTTTGTCCAACTTTGAATTAGCCTGTTACCCTTATGGAGGTATCACAATTGAATACATGTGGAATTGAAACTCTTTCATAGGTATGCTATATGAGTAGTCTGTACTAATCTGTGCATTAGCTGTGCATTAGTTGTTCAATTCTATGATGGCATCATTGTCATCTTATTCTTTTCTTTGAATAGTAGTTGACCCTATAGACTCACAGATTTGAATGCTTGCTCTCCAGGGAGTGGCACTATTAGGAAGTGTAGCCTATTTGGAATAGGTTGTTGAAGTGTGTCACTGAGGGAGGGCATTGAGGCTTTAGATACTCAAGCCAGGCCCATGTCACTCTCTCTTCTTGGTGCATGTACAACTCTCAGCTCCTTTCCCAAAACCACACCCACCTGCACGCTGTCATGCTTCCTGCCATGATAATGGACTAAATCTTTGAACTACAAGAAATAGAGCTCCATGCACGTGGTGTCCCTTCACAGAAGTAAAGCCCAAAGTAAGAAGTATGAAGAATAGAAATGCTTAATTCCCATGAATTCCGGTTTCTCTGTGTTATCTTAATTGTTTATGCTCTATGAGCCACATGTAAGAAGCCAGTCATTAATCCAAGGTCACAAGCATTGCTCCTATGTTTTCCTTTAGTGGTCTTATAGTTTCAGGCTTTGCATTTATGTTAGTGACCTACCTTACATTAAATTTTGTATATGTCATAAAGTCTTTTAGATATGGAAACCTAGCTACTCCAACATGATTTGCTGGAAAACTATCTTTAAAACCTATAAATATTTCAAAACTATATTGAAAATCAATCATCAATAGCATAGTCGATCATTTCTAGACTCCAAAATATGTGGTCCTAATACATTTACTTATCATAGGCCAGTGCTTGACTCCTCTAGATTTGGAATAACACTTGAAATTAGATGCTATTATTCTAGTCCTCTTCCATTTTTTTATCTTAAACTACCTTATATTTGCAAACACATTGAAAATGCAACTGAATTCCAGGATGAGCTTATCAAATCCTAAAAAGCATCAGGATTCTGCAAATATTAGGTTGTTTTTATGGGGAGTCGCTGCTAATAAGGAGCCTAGCATCCCAAACAATATATATATCCCACTATTTCCCCAAGCACAGTATATATCAAAATAGAATTAGAAAATTTCCAGTTACAGCTGGAATAGACGGCTCACAAAATGACTTCATGAAATTTATAAACTACATAACATTGCATACTTCAAATAATCCAAACATCACATTCATCACTTCACTGGAAGCCACATATTTTATTTTCCCTAGGATGCCATTTAATGAACTTACTGCTTATAATCTATGTATATATAAACTTAGTTATGAGTCAATTCTTACTTACATGAAGCCTACAGGATGTACAATTTCATAGTCTTACATATCTAAATAAAGTTCACTCTCACTTAAAGAGCTTAATAGCAGCACGAAAAACATAGGATTTACCAATCTCTCTCTGACTGGATTTAAGAGCCACTCTACAAACAAATTAACGCCATCACGATCGGGCTAGGACACAGCATGGCTACACAAATTACTACCTCTAGGAGGAAACTTACAATGTTTGTCTGATAAACAGACACAGTAGTGAAACAACTCTGAATAACTTATCTATAAATTAATGCATCTGTCAGCCCTTTGTCAAAAAAGCTTCCATTTGTAGTAGACAATATTGTAACACCCACAACAGGTTAAAGTGCAAAGAATAAGAGACCATAAAATTACCTCCATTAGTGAAAAATATGTCACACCCACTCCTCAAAAAGGTGTAGAATTTATTGCAAAAGCGGGGATGGGTTTACGAGCCAGAGCCAGTGGCTGGCCATGGGGAAAAGTCTATTGTGAACACTGCAGGGAAGTTGAATATATGAACTCACAGTGGTTGTGCTAGCACACACAAGACATGTGCAAGCTGAAGCAAATCCCATCAGGGAGAAGAAAGCTGGACACTAAGTAGCAACCCTAACTGAAGAGCTACTGGTAATTGTTAGCTGCTGGAGAGTAAGGGTTAGTTTGCTCTTAGAGTGAAGCCCCTGACACAGCCACCATGTTTCAGTGGACAAGGGAATTTAGGTGCACAAAGTAGTTTTGACTAAGGGAAGAAGCCAAAGAGTTGGGTAGGAAGGAGATATCTTGAAAGGTTTGGTAAGGGGTGTGAGCATGACCAACACGCATGAAATTCTCAAAGAACTACTAAAAGGCATGGCAAGAAATGTAGGTGAGTGGTGCCCTATGAAAGGGCATACAGTACATCTCTCTCCCCCTCCCTTTCATTCTCACTCTCAAACCCACCCCTCCCCCACACAAGGCTCTACATGTATTTCTTTTTCTCAGCCCAATAATAAGAGAAGAGGCATCATGTATGTGTGTAACGCTCATAGTAAGATCATCTTCTCAACATACCTACGGCCTTCAAATGACAGAAGGTAATGTTGAAGAAAACTAGGAAGTTCGTGTCGACCAGCGGTCGTCATAAAGTTGTCCTTATAGAACCACCATTCAATTTCATGTTTATTACATAAAAGTAAGACACAGATGGGGCTCCGTGGCACCTCACCCAGAGACAGGATTTCTAGCATATTTCTAGGAGAGGGCTGGCAGATGACAACTCTCCTTGGTTAATTGAACAAACAGGAACTTGAATGTTTCTTTTGTGTTAAGACAAATGACAACTTGACCTTCCCTGGAGGTCTTCTGGAAATTATCACAATTTTTTTTTTGTAATTCAAAATTAATTTATCATTTACATGGACACATTTGCATTGCATATCCTCTAAGGTAAGATGTATAAAGATTTTGCTTTTCACTGTGGTTCTTTATGACCTAATATACTAAAGCACATGGCTTTCTCATGGCTTTCACATATACACAGTAACTGAAAAGTTAAGGCATACAGAGGTGACAGTAATAATGCATCCAAGTTGTGAGGAATCAGGTATGTCAGAGTGACAAAGCATAGCTAACTTAAATTTCATATTATAAACTACAGTATCAACTCAAAAGAGTGTTTGGGTTTCCCAGCGATTGTTCTTCATCATGAAAACAACTTTTGCAGTTAAATTCTAATGTGGGGAGTTGTTTGGATGGCCAGTGAGCTACTCAAGATGTCCAATGATGACGCATAAGGTTGGTGATTAAACAGCTCCAACCATCAGTAATCAGTCCATAGAAACCATCAATATACTTTACTTTGGTTATAAACCAAATAAAGGAAAGCATGTCTAAATGGACACAATAGTGACCTTAGGCAATTAGAGACTGTTTTCTCTGAAAACACACACACACACACACACACACACACACACACACACATCTTACTTGTTATCTGGAGTTGTGTCTACTAATCTTATATGAAAAGGTGCAACTGGATTTGCTTTGAGTTCCTTACTTGTTGTTCAAAAGAATAGAAAAAGAAAAGGACTGTGTTGATTCTGAGCAATCCAAAATAGACATTTAAACAGTGGGAGAGGAGGAAACATTAGAGAAACCCGTTCTGACAAGAGCAGTCTAATTTTGCAAACGTGATGTGTGCTTCTGAATGGTCATAGGGCTAATTATTTCCACTAAGATGCTGCTATAAAATAGGAACATTTAAGAAAGGGACAGCTTTGTGCATTGCTTTGTAAACTTACGACTGGGTTGAGTGATTTGGCGGAATGGGCCAAGGACTCATCAAGGTCTAACCCGAAAATCCCAGAGAAAAGCAACTCTGAGACCAGCTGAGGTTCCGCAGCAAAACCTCCTGGACTTCAGTGGAGTGGGTGCTCTGTGACACCTGTCACAGCCATCTGCTCCCCCAACGACATTACTGTCTGAGGAGATAGCCTACACAGAATACTTGAAGTTGGCATTTATGTCTGTAGGGATACAAGGTAGATTGGGCAGTGGTAACATTTTATTCTAAATGTTACATTTTATCTCATTTACCATGAACTCTAACAGCTACATTTGACTTTGCTGATCACATATGACACAGACATAAACACTGTCTGTTTTTCAACAGAAAGAAAAGATGTAAATGTTAAGGAGGTGCAATTATATGCAATCTAAAAATTAACTGCCCGGCATCAAACCCTTAGCTTGCAACTCTGAGTCAGCTAACCGCTTGTCCGCCCCAGGCCATTGTTGTTAACTTCAGGTCTTCTGGCAGGTACAGACTGGTTCAAAATAATCCAGATCCTCTAAACACAGGCACTGCAAAATGCACATCCCCTTTTCTTCTACAGGGCTATTTTTCACATCTCATTTTATTGCATTTCAGCTAATATCTTCCACATGACATTTCTAAAGGATTTCGTCTTTTACCACATTCTCAAAGGCAGCTACAGTAAGTAGATCGTGTAAATATACAGAGGAATCCATTCCCAACTAATCAAGTTCTGCTCCTCTACGTTTCACAGGAAAATGTGAGACGGGTGGATAAGGCACTATCCCAACCAAAGGAAAATACCACGTTCATAGCACAATTCCCAAGAAGACGCCAGTCGCCCCTCCCCCAAAGTAAAATCCTTTGTCTGTAAGGACTGCGTGCCTCCCCACACAGTATTATGCATAGTGCAGTTGAAAACTCCCAGTAGTCAGCACGTTTAGGGTTGAAGTGAATAATATGAAATGTTAAACATTTAATTACTAATAAATCTTTCCTGCAGCTGCTCCTGACTTTTGCAAGCTACAACTTGGGAGCACAAGGGAAGAGACTATCCAGGGCCCCACAAAGCTCCACCCTGATTACTGTACCTAATACCTCAGGCCACGTGAATTCCTAATAAACATCCTTTAGTGCAGCCTCTCCACCCCTGAACGGTTTCTCAGTTTGCCTCCTAAGCTGCCATTCTATGAAATGCGCCCAGTGTGGGAGGGCTGAGGCTGCCATGAAAGCAGACAACAATTGGCCAAAGAGAAAGCTTAGCAACTTTCGGTCCCTGAAAGGATGAGTTGGTGTTTTTCAGGACAAGCAGTCTTCATAAATAGTGGGTGCAACCTTTAAAACTCCGTGTTTGAAAGAAAACCCCAGACATGTGCTAATAAATAACCTTTAAATAAAGTAATGAAATGCATGGTTGTGGAAGGGTGTTCTTCTAGCTTTACAGACTTGGAGACAATGAAGCCAAGGGGTAGACCCATTATAACCTTGGTGTCTAAAAGCTCTTCAACTCTTCCCTGTTACTTGACAAGAGAAAATGTACTTGTGTTCTCTGAATGTGTGGCTCACCTAAATCTTCACTTTCATATGCATTTCTCCCCACGTGACACCAGATGAATAACCAAGGGCTCAATTCAATTCTGAGGCCATGTGCCTTCGTAC
Source organism: Micromys minutus (assembly GCF_963924665.1). Lineage (NCBI taxonomy): Eukaryota > Metazoa > Chordata > Mammalia > Rodentia > Muridae > Micromys > Micromys minutus. The sequence continues at coordinate 67,548,702 of NC_137976.1, forward strand.
AGACCATACGTTTCACAGGCTGTGCATACACAAGTCAATTGCAAAAACTGAGCACCAGGTTGTTTGCCTTTCTGTGTGACTTCCATCCAACTCGGTGGTCCCAGAAAATAAAGTGGCTAAAGGAACTCTGGGAACATCTTCACTCAGTGGACAACAAAATACAGATGCCATAGTAAAGGACACAAATGACACGGTACATATAAGAGGTGTTCTGAGCTAGGTCTAGAAAGGTCCTATGCTCAGAAGCTTCTGTTCTTGGACAGCTAAGCATGGACACGCCTCAGTCACTTCAACAACTACTAAGTGTTCTCAACTCCATCTTTAAGATTTCTATAGCCTTCATCAGAGGCATCTAGTCAACCTCTGGGCTCCTCCCGACCTAAGAGGATGGAAGGTAGAGCTGAAAACTTCAACCTTTAAATCACAGCTGTCTTTTCAGTGACCCTCATGCAAGAGCTCATCAAGTGTCACCCCATAATGAAAGTCAGTCCTGCCATGGGTGAAGGGATCTCCAGGGTTCGGAGCTATGCATCAGGACCAGAGTCCATGGGAAAGCAGTATTGAAAGAAAAGCCATTCCTCTATCCTATCACTTTATCTGGGTATTAGGAGAACTATCAGAGAACATCTTAGGGTGCATGCTTTCTCTACCATTTCTCAACCCCAAATAAGACAGTTTTTAGTTTTGCAATATTACACTAGTCTAACTGACAACAGTGAAATCCCTTTGAATATTTTCCAATGTATTTATGATTGAAAAAATGTTGTGAAATGTTCAGCTTCAGTGGAACATTAATACAATCCAATAAAAATGCAACCTACATGCCATCTCCAACGCTAACAAATACCACATGGGAAGAAAAGGCAGTCTAAGAACAAGAATCAGGAGGTGCATTTTAGAACGGATTCTTTGGAGAAGGGAAAAGATAATCCTAAGGTGACAATCAACCCTCATCTTCTAAAAGACACACATCAGCTTGGATTCAGCGTGGTTCCCACTAAGATTCTAAGCTGAAACTGTTGACCACGGACATCCACGAGATGGGACAGGAATCTGGAAAGATAACATGCGATGATTTCTGGTTTCCTTTGCACTTCCTTTCTGGTACATCTAATCCTTTGATAAACCACCAAGACAATGCAAGGAAAGTGCCATGAAATGGTGTTTTGAAAATAAAGTGACAAAAATGTATTCATATACTTTTATGCAAAAATGCTTAAAATCTGCACATTTATCTTTGTTTTTTAAAATAAAGTTGTTCAGTTTAAATAAAAAAGAAAGCAAAGATACACACAAGAGCTATGCTTGCTGGCTGGTGCTGTCACCGAGAAATGCTCGCTTATGGGTCAGAAAAAATGAAAATAGTTACTCAACCAAGAGCCATACTCTTTCCCTACGGTGATAAAACATCTGTACCTCTATGTTTCAAATTTAGCCAAATGTTCTGTGAACCGCACAAGCTCTACTACTCTATGATCATCTTGGGCCTGCCTTTTGCCTAGAATTTCTTTCCATTTCTCATGACCAATCTTCTAAAACGTTTCTCTAGTATGCAGTATAAAATATTTCCAAGTTTTAACTCTTAATGCTAAATTGTGTGTTTACTTTCTTGTAGTATTTTGGGTGTGTGTATCTGTGTATGTATGTGTGGGTGAGTGTCCAAATATGTGTATCTACCATGTAAACTCTCAAAAGTTATGTAGAGGTATATATTTATTATATATGCATATACCTACATAAGGATAATTTATATATTGTATATTATGCATGTACAATATATTATTCTTGGGAATGTTGACAAAAATATTTTTATATTGATTTTTCTAGTTTATACAATATAAACATATGACCTATATCATGTCAAGTTTGATAAAAGTATTTTACAGTTGAAATACCAGACATATAATATAAATGGTTTATATGCACACACACACACACACACACACACACACACATACACACACACATACACACACACACACACACACACACATACACACACTGCAAATTTTAGTAAAGATAATCCATCTAGACCCACCACAGTCAGAAACACTATTGCTCTCTCGCTACTGTTTCCTCTGCACTACTAGGTCCTCAGCTCACTAGATTTTTTTAATTCAGCGATTCTTTTCTAAATCCTACATCATTTACCTTACTATGAGAAACAATCTATAATTCAAACAAGAGATTCTTTAATCACTGTTATAATTTCTGAAATCCAGTGTCCTTCGAGAACAGATGCAACCAAGGCCCATGTAGTGAGATGCTCACTAAATCTGAAAGGCCCAGTGTTAACATCCTGTTTACTTTTTTTTTTTTTTTTTTTACAGAATGTCTCTGAATAGTTCCAGAACATAATGAGACACATGGCAAAGTTAAAAGCACAGCAAGGTGCTTCCTTGTAGATCACCTCTCTGTCTGACATCAAAGTTTAGGAATTCCCTAGAGCCAGGTCACAGTGACACATGACTTTATAGTTCCAACATAAGAGTTAAAGCCACATCATCAAACAGACACAAGAAATAATTAGAACTACCATTGGGCAACCTGAAGCTGGGAGATACTTCTATAAAAAAAAGGGGAAAAGGCTTTGGCAAAATTTGTCCAGAGCAGAGGCACCTTGAAAGCTGTTCTGTGAATCTGCTCCCTGGGACCTCTTCCTGCACAAACATTACACATTATGCATCATTTTCTGCAGATCATAAGTTAAGTAGCCGTGCACAAATGATTCAGAGGCAGACTTGGCAATCACAATGACTACTGAGGAGCGACAGACCATAAACTCTGTAGCCTACTTGTGGTGGTCAGGTGACTCACCAGGTTTTGAATTTAAAATCTGTTTTGCCTCAAAAATAGAAAACATCAAAGTTAGATATGAGAGGCCATTCTCTGAGGATGTTTCGGGTTCCTTTTAAGTCCAGCACAATATGGTCTATAGCAGACATCACCTGTTCTTGGCACACATCTTAATATTTAAGTGTGTGATTATTGTTCTCACAGCATATAATTATGTTAGCCAATAAATACTGACATATCCACTTCAGTTGCCTGGACTGAAGAAAATAGAGAAGGATGAGCAGGAGCTCCTAATTAACTCTTGCTTTCCTAAATTAGAATAATTGGAAAGGATAGAGTAGACTGTGCTTTGATTGGAGAATGAAAGGGGTGCACAGCGAGCAGACATCAGTGTAATTATCAAACTATTTAACTTAGAGGTCATCCTACTAATTACTTCAACCTCATCAATGTTTTGCTTTATAGTGGGAAAGGGCTTCCTAAGGAACAATGTCACTTATACCTTTCTAGTTTTTTTTCCAATAGTAAAGCAAGTAAAATAAATAAATACCAAAGTCTGAAATCTTGTCTTAGAATACACAGTGAAACAATAGTCTAAACTTTGGGTACAGCTAGCTGTATTCACATAGTAGTCAAAAACGTCTACTACTTACTAGCTAAGTCTTGATTGCTTTGTCTACAAAAATAAGTGTACTACCTGAATATCAGAGGTAAAATGTAAATACCCTAATCCAGTGAGAAGACACTTGCATGTGCTTCATAAGCAGGGAACTGTCAGTAACTATGGGTGTGCATTTAGAGTAACAATGTTCAAACAGTTAAGACCACTGCTAAATAAACCAATCAATGCTCACTATTTTATGGGAAGCATGTGTAGACATGGTCCCATAAAATCACATCAAGGAAAAACCTCCCAGCATAGTCTTTTTTACACAATGCATCTTTGGGGGTCCTTTGTCTCATAATGTTTTGCTGGGGCTTGACTTTTCTATTCTTCCTTCCTTTCTTCCTTCTCTCTTTCCATGTCATACACAATCTTTGCATATATTATCATCTTCTGGTATTGTGTTTTTATTGGATTCTTTTGTGTGTGTGTATGTGCATGTGTGTGTGTGTGTGTGTGTGTGTGTGTGTGTGTGTGTGTGTGTGTCTACATGAGTTTATCCTGCTTTTTCTTCTTTAGATACCTGTTTGCTTTCTGAGAGAGAGAAAGAGAGAGACAGTATGGAAGGGAGTGAGGGAAGAAGGGAAGGAGGATTTGGGTAGAAAGCAAACTGGTGAGAATCTCAGAGGAGTTAAGAGAGAATAAACTGTAATCAAAATATTAAAAGAAAAATTCAAAAAAAAGAACAATAGAGAGCAATAAAAGAAGTCCTCAGGAGCTGGGGCTGGGGGAACAGACTAAACAAAAGTCCAGTTTGAAAGGAGCACATAGAAACAATTTGCAGAACGTAACTGAGTCTCGGGGCAGCAAGTGGCCTTGCTATCCTAAGAAACTAGGTATGTGGCACTTACTTGATTGTGTGGAATTATACAATTGGTTAAGGTCAGATGATAGCATAAGCATCATTTCTAGGAAGTGGTTCAGTCCGTCCTCTGCATCTTTCAGAGTTGGTCTTGCTTTCTCCATTTCTGTGCAGAATGAATTTTAGCTCTCCCCTGGTTGAGATCCTTAGACAACTTCTTCCTCTCTATAACTGACAAGCTAAGATCTCAGTTTAGTATCAAAGCTCATCAATACCCTCAAGATAAAATGGTAGAGCCAAACTCTATTGGTACAGTGGCTTCCCACAGCCCTGGATGTGGTCGCAACCTGGCTGAAGTCTCTGGCTGCTGTCTGTATGTCTCCAGTGATACCACAGCACCCAGCCTCTGGCTGAATTAACAAACCTTTGAGAAAGACTGTATAGGTTCTGCCATGTTCTTACAACCCTCCCATCCTCTTCCCATGTGCTTGTCATAGCAGCTGCAGTTTGTCTCAGGCAGTGACAGGAGTTACTAGACAAGTACTACTGAGGCCGGTGACTCTGCCCCCCACACTGCACTTCCTTTTTCTGCTGAGTTCCCCACAAAAGCCACCATGCCTGCACTATAGGCAAAGCTAATCCAATGAACAAGAAATGGAGTCCACATACACTGCTGGGCCTGAAGGAGGCAACACAAATATGCGAGAGTTCATCTCTTTTATTCTGTTTTGCCTTTTGTCCCCTACCTAAGTGCCAATCTCATTGCATGAGCTGGGAAGGGGATGGGGTATGCCTAAGAAAGACACGTCAGTCTTCCACGAAGCTCAGTGATGGGTGATGGACAGCACAGAAGCAGTCCTGCTCTATAATTGCTAAGGAACGCTGACAATACAATGGCTCTCACTCACCAATAAGAGGAAGACACACGGAGATGTTTGTGCTGTCAATTAGGAAGCCAAAAGCATTTTAAGGGTCAAACCACACACTAGCAAAAGGACCTGCCTAACTTTGGCATCTAGAATCTGGTTAACTGGCAACAAGGAACACAGAAGCAGTGCAATAGATGTGACCATTCCAATACTTAGCCAGAAAGGGGATACTCTCCAGAGATGGAACACCAGCTTCAAAGACACAGATGATGAATGAAAAGGCAGAGATAGATTCAAGCTCTAAAGTAGGCAAAACCAGGAAAGGAACAGTGCACCACTTGCGGTAGAAACACAATAAGTGATTTCACGTGGATGGTATATCAGGATCTCTGATGCCCGTTTAACCCACTCACAAATGCTCACAGCAGTGCCATGACCTCAAAGACAGCCTTGCCTGTATACTAGTGAGTTTTAGGGCAGCCAAGACCTACTCTCAAAAAGAGGGTCAGAGGCAAGGAGGGAAGACAAAAAAACAAAGAAGTCAGTCTTTCTGTTTAGTGTGGAAATCTCACTGTTAGCAGACTCACGACCTTTGTAACATTGATCATTACTTCTAACAGCAACACAAAAGGAGAAGTTTCTTCAACATGCAGCATGACTTTATGAAGATGTATGCTACGTCATATATGTAGAGACCTCAACAATGCATGATGAGATAGATATCTACAAAGAGAGGCTTCAGAAAAAAGGCACAGCATTGAAATTAGCTATGCTGTCTTTAGGACCCTGGAGTATGAAGGAAGACGCTGGTAATACAAGTTTAAGAAGTTACTGCTAGTTAACTAGTATGAGCTGATAGTCATGTTCTTAGCATGACAGTACATGTCTGGTACCACCTGGGAGATTTTACCAGAGGGTGGTGACTTCATTGATAGCTTATGGCACACAATACGACGCTGTCAGATCAGGAGGCGGGGCCACTGGCTAGAAGGAGGTACACAGAAGAATGAAAGGCTCTCAGAAAAGAACTTCTTTTGTCAGATAGAGTGAAGACAGTGTCTGGCCCAGCACCCACCTGTGAAGGCCGAGGCTTGTAAGGTGAGCTGCACTCCAAGTCAGCCAAGATGCTGGTCAAGGAGTCGATCTCTGCATCCAGGCTGGAGCGCCTTTCCTCCAGGGTCTTGCCTCCAGGATTTCCCTGCTAAAAACACACACATTCAGATTCAGTAAGCCTCCATAGATAACATCATGGGGTCAAATTTCTCAGGATAAAATTTGCTCCCTTGTACTGCCTGTCTTTTGTTTGTTTGTTTTCTTTTTTCTATTTTTATTTTTTAAAGTTTCTTCAAATCGTAGTAAGGTGGAAAGAAAGAAATTAGCACTTTTGACAGAGAACAACACAACACAAAAACTTACAATGTTTTTTTTTCTACACTTGTATACTTAGACACTTTGATGAAGATTCGAGTACAAGACGTGATGCCTCAATGGCTGCACTTTAGGATGAGTACAGGCGAGGGAGGCCCCCTGCACTCAGAAGTCCTGCTGATTCTTTAGCAGAGAAGCAATGGTTAAGGAGGAAAACCACAGCCCAGTATGAAACTCCACACTGGGCACCATGAAGCATGAAAGACTTGTCTCTGGACAGTGGCAGTAGGTATGTCCATGTGACGGGAGTCTAAGCACAGCTCATAACACATGAAGCAGAAAGACGACGCTTAGGACTCTGGTCACAGAGCTGCCCAGGAAGCACGCATAGTGAGTATTTGTGAGGGTGGGAGCAATGGGACTCGTCTACCAATGGTCCATGGTACACACTCAGGATTACGAAGAGGAGAAGTGGGAACAGTAGTATTGTGATGGCTGTTTTCAACAACTGTGAGCAGACCTGGGAAAAGCCTACAGCTCAGAGAAGGAGACAGACAAGGTGATGGCCCTAGATAGGAAGAAGAATGAGGCAATAAAGTTACAAACTTGGAAGCAAACACTCTTTTTTATTAAGTACGTGGGATTGGGAAAACAGCAGAAATGCTTTACCTATTACGCGAACTAGTTTTCTTCCTTTTCTTTCTTTCTTTTTTCTCTTTTCTTCCTTCCTTCTTTTCTTCCTTCCTTCCTTCCTTCCTTCCTTCCTTCCTTCCTTCCTTCCTTCCTTCCTTCCTTCCTTTGAGTGCTTTGTCTACCACACCACTTTCTCTCTCTCGGCCATAGACGTTCTTTAAATATGGTACCACAATATGAGTGGATCTCTGATATATGAGTAAACTCAATGTAGTCAGCACAAGGAGAACTCTAATTCCCCTTTGTCTACATCAGGAAAACTGAGAAGATCAGCTACATGTGTATTGAGAATTGGAGATGAACTCCTAAGATGGTACCACAGATTAATATGTCTCTTCCTTGTGTCTGAGACCTCTTTAAACATGGGCACATGTTAGCAAGTTAACCAAAGAAGTTAAATATGGGTGCATGTTAGAAAGTTAGCCAAAGTAGTTAAATATGGGTGCATGTTATCAAGTTAACCAAAGAAGTTAAATATGGGCACATGTTAGCAAGTTAACTAAAATAGTTAAATATGGGCACATGTTAGCAAGTTAACCAAAGAAGTTAAATATGGGCACATGTTAGCAAGTTAACCAAAGAAGTTAAATATGGGTACATATTAGCAAGTTAACTAAAATAGTTAAATATGGGCACATGTTAGCAAGTTAACCAAAGAAGTTAAATATGGGTGCATGTTAGCAAGTTAACCAAAATAGTTGTCTGTGATTTTGCCCCCTGGCATATGCGGTTGATGCAATTTATTCTTTAAATAGCCCCAATCCACTCTATTTTTGTAATCATGTCAGCTCATATCTAAACATGGTCTTCTTTGGATAGGGGTCTTCTCATCCTTACAATAACATAAGATTGAAGAAAGCAAAGATGTACCTTGTTTTGGACAAAATAATTTCCCACAGTCTCGATCAGGGCCTGAACTGTATAAATGTTCAATAGGTATTTTTTTAATTTATTTATAAATAATGACACTGTCAGTGTTACAAAAATTTTCTTTATGTAACCATTTTCATTTCAATTGCTTTTGGGTTAGGGGCATGAGATATAATAGAAAGCAGTAGGTTTATATATGAGATATATATGTATCTCATATATATATATTCTAATATATGATCTAAAAATTAAATCCAACGGTTGAGAACAAGTACACCCGAGTGTACATCATTCAGATGGGTATCAGGCTGGCTAGCACACATCTCAAAAGCTGAAGGACTGCCCTGGAGCTCCTGCACAAGCGCACACTGGGGAAATAGTGGTATATTAGCTTGGTTGTGCTTTGTCAGAATGTGAGCTTCAGTCTTCTCAACTTTTTAATTTAATATTATTTTCTTTATTATTAGTGTTAGAGGTTCAGGTGTGTGCTCATGCATGAACACGCTCATGTGCTCTCATGTGGACACATGTATATAGGCACCAACAAGCCCTAGACTTCATTGGAGGTCAGATGGTAACTTTATAGAATTGATTCTTTTCTTCCACTTTTATGTGAATTATGTGACCTGTACAGCAAAAACTTTTACCTAGTGAACCACCTGACTGGCCCATTATTAAACTATCAAGGTTGATGAGTATTTGGTAGAGAAATACTAATGTGCCTCTTAGAGAATCTGCTATTTACCCATAATTCAATAGTATGGAAATCTCAAATTGAAAAGAGAAGAATTTTTTTTTTTTTAATTTTTGAGAGGTAGGAGCACATTCTACTTAGCAGAAGCTGGCATCCAAAGAGAAGGCAGAACACTCCCATCCCCAGGATAAATACTGAGAACCAAGTGAATTTGTTTTCTTGTCTGTGCTCCTAAAACATCATAAACAAAAATCTGAGGAGTGCATTTACACAGACAGAAATTGGTAAGGATGCTGAGTTGGGGTCTGGTTCAATGATTCCCAGAGCTACAAATTCTTCACTTGGAAATGGAAGAGACCATCCCCCACCCTAACTCAGACAGAGGTTAGCTTAAAAACTCAGATAAGAAAGTGGATGGGGACAAACTTGGTAAACTGTAAAGTGCTACAATCATGATGATTTTCATAAATAGCATTAATTATGACAACCAGTAACTATAAATCAATAAGCATAATAAAACTATTGTTAATTCTTCTCCTTGAGGTAAGCATCACTCATTAAGTATTCCCTTGGGGTACCAGCAAAGGGACAGGATATAATCAGTTCTTCAACTTCTGCACTTTCCTATAACACACAATAAACCACTTATGACCTGAGTCATAGAATTCTAACCACAAAGACCCAAGTCACAGGATTAACCTGAGCTATACAGTGAAATGACTAATAGTGAAGTGTGATCAGTCCAAGCATGTAGAGCTCCATTGGCTCCAGTCTCTTATGCTCTTTAGAGAGATGGGACGTATACCCAGTTCCTTTTGTCAGATTAGGTTGATGCAATAGATTAACAAGTACTAGCCTCATTCTAGTGGCTTCTGAAGATACAACCCCCAGCTGCCCCTGCCTGACCTTATATAATAGCTTTGTGTCTACATTTGATCCCCATTATGAAAAAGGAACAGACACCTTCTTCTGCCAAGCTGTCTTTTAGATCCTGGCTCCACCCCTAGAGTATAGTCAAGGTTCCCACACAAACCCTATCCTTAATACGCTCATCTGCTCCCAGAATCTTCAGATTTATGTCCTTCCTTGCTCTTTGCAAAAGAGTCTAAAAATGCAGCCGAAAGAGTCCTACACCTTTACCAACATTCTCATTATGGTTCTACCAGTCAGATAATGGTAACACAGCTTACCAGAGGCAAACAAGAACTGGGAGGAGCCCTTGGCACTTTCATAAGGTTTGTTTTAGATATCTCAGGCACTCAAACAAGGTAGCCAGTGTAATAATGGTTTTCCACCCTTTCCAGTCATCAGCAGAGAGATCCCAGGGTGTGAGTCCTGCTTTCCTGTGAAACAATGCTATGTCAGAAGGCCTGCACGCAAGTTGATTAGAGAATTGATCCCAAAACCTCCCGTTGCAGGAACAGGAGGAATGAAAGGCAATGCACACGGCCAGCCTGAGCTCATCTGCAGTGTGGGCCACTGCTCGTGACTCCTAGGACTGCATGGAACTGTTCTGATGAATTCCCTTCAGATCTGTCAAGCTTCTGCTCTTGTCTAAAACTGCTGCATGACTTAAAATTTTCCCACGCTTCAGTCAAGAGATGGGAGTGGTTACAGAGAAGACGCCTCACAGTGAGGACGGCAAAGGAGGACACGGGTCCCCACGTGTCACACCCATGCAGAGCTCACTGCAGTAGTGGCTACACTACAAGAATGAGACAAGAAGACAAAAGCCAGGGCTGAAAGGGAATCCACGCACTGTGCACCCTTAACTCAACTCTCCACAAACTTTGCATTAACTACCAGAAGAGTCCTTTCCATTTGTCCCAGAAATATATGTAAATAACTAAAGCTCAAGGAGCTACATTTGAGGCTTATTATGACATTTGGGGGAAAATGTAATTTTAGGTAGTAGAATTACAGGGAGATGACTCCACCCTGACAAGTACATAAAAACAGAATATGAAAGACAGGTTCCCATCAGAAACATATGGCATGCAAGAGAAATAAAGCCAGATTATACCAAAAGACTAAGCAAGGTGAACTGTCTTTTAGCTCATATGTTGCTAACCAACTAAGAGAAAAAGACATGGGGCATTGGCACTAAGGAAAGTAGAAATGTAACATTTGTTTGTCCATTGCTTTTACTTAATATTTTCATTGGAAATTAAGCACTTTTATAAAATAAAATTCTGCTCATAGATATATTCTCCAAATTCAATATTTCATCCAATTTGCAGTCCATTTCTTTGAAATATACTTGCTGCTGCAGCTAAACTATTAATAAACACGTTCACTCCCGAACTGATACCATCTCAGCCTGCTGGATCTTCAAAAGGCCAGAATATTGTCAGTATTATCATGGCCAAGAAACTCAGCATGTTGTTTGCACGACATACCTTTATGTTCACATCCTACATACATCATAACTGCATATCCACCCACTACATACTATATACATGCATATTCACATACTACATATTTTCATACTCACATACAACATCCCTGCATATTCACATTTTTGTTTCCAGTGTCAGCACTGGTTTACCTTAGCAATCCTCCCATCTCCGATTCTTAATTTACGCTCAAAATAGGATCAGAGGCCACACTCTTAAGTGTGGGATCTGTTTATTCCCATAAAGCATCAAATGCCAGCTTTCCTGGTCCAGGTCATCTTATAAAAACTCAATGAAGTGAATTTACTTGATTCTTAGATTCAGATCAGACAATTTGGATATAAACTACAAGAATGACACAGGACTTTCTAAGCATATCGCACCATGAAGCTTGTCAGCTGACTTAGAAATCCTATTTTGTGATTCTAACTTAGATGGTTGACTTAATTCAAGCAGGTTCTACCATTCTTTACTACTAGTGTAAAAGTTATATAAATATCCCCGTATATTTAAAGTCAATATATGAAAGAAACTACTTTGAAACTTTGCCGAAAATCTGCCCATCAAAGACCTTCCACCAAAGGGCTTTGGTGTCCACTCCCAGTCCTTGCCTAACACAACTATGGCTTCACTGGCTGCAGACGAATCAGACTATTCACTGTTTATCAGAGTATGAACTGATCTGATGTTGCATAGCACAAAGGTTTAAGCATTCATTTCATTGTGAAGTGTAGGAGCAGGAGGAAGTAGTGCATTAGTGATTAGAGAAAAAGACAGAGACAGAAAGACAGGGAGATGCAGACAGACAGATATGTGCACATGTATTTGTATCTCAACAATTAAAGAAAAAACAGTCCTTGAATTTTAAAAAAGGACAATTTATAGTCAAAAGGAGGGAAGGAAAAAAAAAAACAACCATATCATTATTTTCCAATTTTAAAAACTAAAGGTATTATTATAAAAACTTACCTTTGGAACTTGGTTTCCTAGAATCATAGTCAACATGCAATATCACACCCAGAAGACAAAAGTCACTGACAGTTAGAAGGCCCCAGGATCTGACTAAGCATACTAGTCAGGCTTAGTCATGACATGACTAGGCACATCACAGAAGTGGGACTTAATAACCCAGGTGTGTTTGTAATTTCTCAATAGCAGAACTAAAACAATCCAAAAACTTCTCAAATAAAGTAAGGTCAAATGTTCCATAGGGTAATGTGTAAATTATACTTTAGGCTCTCAAGAAGTTCCTTAGGCAAGACATAAAGAATGCCAACTGGGTTCTGACATGCAATGACCTGGATTGCACTTCTCTGTAGGAACACTAAGAAAAGAACAGCTTCCCAAACAACTTAAGAACAGGAAACACGTTCATCTTAGAAAATCAGGAAAATTATAATGAAAGCAAAGCATAATCATGTTTCTGTTATTTTCTTTACAGTCTATTTTTGTTCTTTAGTCAACATGAATGCAACTATATCACTTTTCCTATTGAAATTACTAAAATTAATAACTCCAAGAATTCTAGTATTATGTGAGATAAAAAGATGGCCATACCCAAAAAGATAAACTAGAAGGCATATTTCTTGTAATCAATAAAACATAGTACATATTTATATACTTTAATGACCAATTACATATTATACAGTACATATCATTATATACATTAATTTGAGGACATAATTAATATAAGGTCTATTTCTTTTTAATTAAAGAGCAGCTTCCCATCAAACCAACCAAAAACAAACACTGGTAAACATTCTAGACTTAGACTACGAAGATTTGATATGTAAATCTAATCTTTGTAAGTTTAAAACATTGAACTTAGATTCCCATTCTTGTCATAAAGTAGTAGAGATTAATAAACTTATATTTGCTAAAAGTTAGCTAATAGTTATCTACATAATGGATACTTTGTCCACAGTAGCAACAAAGCCAAAAATGCTTTGGTTTGCAACAACTTCATTGCAGATGTAACTTTTAAGTATATTCTGATACAAAAAAGTCAATAAGCTGGGGTTGAATATTTTTTGAAGTCACATTCATACATGTTCTAGTGTTTGGATATTTACAAGGTTGATGATGCCTTTCAAATGTTTCTGCTGAGATCTTTCATGATAAACCATACCCCCAGCATGATGGGAGATCAAGTATCCCATGTTCTGTAACAATGATTATCATGAAAGGGGAAGGGTAGCTAATGAAACATTAGACCTATAAAGCAGGGGGCAAATACTTCTGGCAAATTCCTTCAAGATAATAAAATTCTCATAAGAGAACAGCATGTTAACAATGCCAAAACACTAAAAGGTATCCACTCTCCCAACACATATTATGAAACATCTCTACTGCCAAAGCATATACTTTGCTTCAAAGAATCTGAAGTCCACAAAACAAACAGGAAAGTTATTTTTATTCCCTCTTCTAGAAGAAAAAAACTTGAAAAGAAAGGGATTCAAGAAAACAAAACTCACTCATACCCAGTCTAATTGGTGGGATTCAAATGGCAAAATACAGGACGGAAGATTATATTCAGGCTACTCCTAAGTGGAACATGAACTCTGTAGATGTCTTAGCATCTTGATCCATAAGTTTTAGATTCAGACTGGGCATATCTATCACTATCTTAATTCTTCCAGTCAAAATGCAAAGTTTAATTAAGTCATCTATCTATGTAAGAATCATGAGACACCGAGACCTGTATCACAGTACCTTGAATCCAATATTCCCATTTAAAAGAAAAGGAGACAGTGCAGTGGCTCTGTCCTTTGAATTTCATAACCAAATAAGTTAATGTCCCAGCATGACCAACTACATAGACATATTATTACACATAATACAACTCTTCCTACCAATCCAACTAACCTCAGAACTTTATGTGTGCAACAAGACAGATGGGTTCAGAGGAGAGCTAGCCTGAGCATCTCATCCTGGGAAAAGCACTATCTTGTCTAAGCCTCCCATCTGCAATGTAAGGCTGGATGTGCTAAACTGCTGCTCTGTCTATGCCTATGGGCCAACACCAATATGGAAGTATAAAGGATTTAAGTTAATTCGTTTTTACCTATGCTTACTTTTTCTGACGACATTCTCTTGTTTCATTTAAACTAAGCATTACTTTTGATTCTTGGAACTATAGCCATTACAGATTCAACTTGACACATTCAAGTAGACTCAGTAACAAAATTTTTCTACAAGAAGCCCATTCTTTAAGAGTCACTGGCTCCTTAAAAGAAGAGGAAGCAATAAGGAGAAACTGGACTCCAGCAAGCACTTAAGAGAGGACAAGGCAAGGCACTCATCACATCTTATTATGACAAATTGTTTAAATATTAGAGAAATAATATCTGCAAGCTATAATAGGTGGATTGGTTACCCAAAAAATACCTCAAGTCTAGGCGCCATTTTCTCTTTACCAAACTTCCTTTACCCTTCTGAGAATCATCCCTTGAGCATGCAGGAGTCATTATCCAGGCATCTAGCCCAAAGCATCCAGCCTAAATGGGCACTCTGCACTGACATTGTCACCAGAGAGGTGGCCACACTTAGGAAAGCTTTAGCAACATTTCAGCAAATATCCCAGCAGCCTTAGAGAACTACAGAGCTTCCTAAATTATTAAGACAGAGGTTATAAATGTAGTCACATGAAAAGAAAAGCTCCAGTGATCTGGGAGATGGCTAAACTGGTAAAATTCTTTCCCCGTTTCTTAATTAGGTTACTGTTGCTGTGATAAAACACAATGATGGAAGAAACATGGGGAGGAATGGGTTTATTAGGCTTATACTTGCACAGTCCTGTTCATCACTGAAGAAAGAATGGATAGGAACTCAAGCATGGCATGATTCGATGTAGAGGTCATGAAGGTGTGCTGCTTACTGGTCTGCTTTCCACAGCTTGCTTGGCCTGTTTTATTATACAACCCAGAACTACTTTTCCAGGGATGAACACACCCACAATGGACTAGGTCTTCCCCCATGAATAATGAATTTTAAAAATGCCTTACACCTGAGTCCTATAAAGGCATTTCCTCAATTAAGGTTTTCTTCTTTCAGATAACTCTAGCTTGTATGTTAAGTCGACATAAGGTTAGCATAAGTCCCAGAAGCATGGAGACCAACATTCAGATTCCTAACACCTATATCAAACCAGGTTTCTATGGATGGAGAGGCAGATACTAGCAAATTCCTGGAAACAACTGGCCAGTTAGTTCTGTTGTTGTCCAGTCAGTTATTCTACTACTTGAATCACTCATCTCTGGCTTCCACACACATGCACACATACTTGTATGGGCATCTGCACATGTGTGCTCACACACACACACACACACACACACACACACACACTGAGAGAGAGAGAGACAGAGATAGACAGATAAAAAGACACACAGAGAGAGACAGACTGTCAATTTCAAAAGAAACCCTAGCTTTGGAACTAATCTCTCTGACAACCAATACCTAATTTAAGGTAGTTTTTCTTCACTTTTCTCTAAGTGTTATTACATATTCAGAATGTACTGACAGGATGGACAAAAACATAGATGGCAAAGGAGAAAGAGACATCAAAAGAAAGTGAAGGGATGGAGAAGAGGAAGAGGAGGATGGAGAAAGAACGAAGAACTAGTCCTCCCAGTGTGGCTTTATCTACAAATCTCATCAGAAGACAGAGTTTACATGGGAAAACATATGAGACAAAGGACATGAAAGGGAAATAAAATCAAAATTAGAGAAGACAGACAAAGAATAAAAATACGACAGGGCTGTGAGGACACAGGACAGAAGTCTTGGCCTTGAACGGACAGCAGGATTTAAGGTGCTCAGCTGAAGAACGGGAGACTCTGGGGGGAGGACAATGCACTGGCGGGCAACAAGACGGCTTTGGGAGAGAAGACAGCAAGGTCAGATTCAAAGGGCCATGTGTGATCACTCTGCACATGTATAGATCTTGCAGGATGCTTGGCCCTGCTCCCAGATTCGAATAGCTGAAGGATAAACAGCCCCATGACGAAGCAGAGTGGGCACGGGTAATTGCATCATGGGACTGAGTGTTGATGTGGGAACAAACACATGGTATGAATCACATATATTTTAGGAAGTACTCAGATAGTTTATATTAACACTCCCAACAGGAATTCCTATTTTTATGCCCAAGGATACCATTGATAAAAAGTGAGTCTGAGACCCAATTAGAAAACCACTCTTTTGATCTTGCCTTAGTTAGGAATGAGTGGGATTCTACAAGGTAGCCAACAATCATGACTAGAGCTGGTACATTACAAGGAGACGGGCAACCATGACAGGTGACTTTTTTACCATCCTAGAGGATGATGCTTCCTTGTTCACAGACTATTCAGAGTCACTGATAATCAAAGACCTACTGTACTCCCTGCAATGGCTCATGGCTGAGTCTGTGTGAATAAAAAAGACATGAAACAAAAGAAAAATGAAAACCTGAACTGGTCACTCTGCCTTGCCTTCCCATCTTTCAGCCATTTTTTTTTTTTTTTGTTGTTGTTTTTTAAGACACATTTTTCTTCAATCAGATCTGCAGGTTTATAGCTGACTTCAAACTTCTTCAGATCTGCAGTCTTCTATCTGCTGCTCACACTTAAAGCGCAATCTAAGTCCCTCTGGCTTTCAATGGCAAGGATTTAAAGGCATATACACTTTAGCAAATCTGTCTCCTCTTCATTTTGGTGTCCACTTAATAAACCGGAGAATAACATCACAACCTGGAAAGATAGCTTGGAGACCAGATGACAGGAGACTCACCAGGCAGAAGGCAAAGCATGTGACAGGCCTTTTGTAACTGTATCAACTAAGTTCTAGGAAATGGTCACTGTATAAAGGAAAAGTCCAGGGAAAGGCTATGTTGATAAAAACAAGCAAGAATCGGGCTTCAAAGGGAACCTACACTATCTTTGGTTGTAGATGTATCTGAAACATCTATTAGAAGGTGCATCCCTAGCACCTTCCATAAAGTGAACAAATCTAAATTCTTGGGTACCAAGTATTCAGTCTCTTTTCCAATTCTTTTCTACACAAAATTTGAAACATAATGGCATATTTTGGCAGCCTGTTGCAAACCCAAATGCTAAGAGTGAGTGGAACAATTTAATTAAAACCTCACAACTCTAAGCACATTTAGGCATAATTCCTTAATAATACACTCTAATCCAATTCCAAGTCATGGAAAATACTTTTCTCTCTGCTCAACAGTTCTCAGCTCCCACCCTCAGTCTTCGTAGAGTTGAGCACAGCCTATTTCACTTCTCATTTGTAGAAAGAGCGAATATGTTCACCACCTCCGAGGGGTACTGGAACTTTTCATTTATTGGTGTTTATAAATCTTCTGAGAGTTCTGAAAGCTGGCATTATTCGGAGCACCTTGGTAGAGCTTAATACACATTCAATTAAAGAATAATTACAATACAGAGAAATCGCAAATTAGCAAAGCATCATTTTCAACCTCCTGCCACAATACTATCTGGAGACTGCACAGAACCATTCATTAATGAGGGATTATTATCAGCATCTCTTCTAGAAATACACACTTACATTTGCCTCGGAGGATATTCTCATCCAAGAAGCACAAAAACAAGTCAAGCCCACTCGGAAGAATGCAAGGAACCTGCAAACATTCTTTCCCTTTTGTTCTCCACGTTCTTCACAAACTGCTCTTTCCCAGAATTTCCAGCTGCCACCCTCAGGACCACTGCAACCCTTCTGCCCACAGCCTGCCTCCATGGATTCCAATCTCTACCACTGTTTCTCCTGCTCAGTTGTGCCCCACTCTTTGGAGTCTGGAGCAGCTCATCATAGGCGTGAACAAACAGCCTCTTACTGTTCTCTAATAATCCATAAAATTTAGATTAGAAAAATCCCTCAAATGTAATAACTGCTAGAGAGAATAATCCGTTCATCAGGACTGTGGGTAGGGGCTGTAAGACACCCCGGTTGAATTGTGGAAGGAAGAGCTTTAGCAAAGCAATGTGGCACTGTTTCCCTGGGTAACCAGTCTGGAGCCCCTTTCTCTACAGACAAGTCCCTAGTTGGGTAGGCAGGCCCCTGAACGTGGGGTAGCAAAGCCACTGGTTACCCAGGTCTCCCTGCTGCTGTGCAACCTAAGGGCTCAGTAGCAGACTGTGTTTTCCTGGGTTTGCAGCTCCAGGCTCCGGCTCTGCGCTTTGCCTTGGCACAAATAGCTGGAATAGAGGAATCTGTGCCTAGTGCGATTGAGGTTTCACCAACAGAAAAAGGGGAAATCTTCGTGATTTTACTATTTTCACAACGAAATAGAATCCCATATTTATTTCCCCCCTTTTGAAACAGCACTAAGGAAACATATGCGAGGCTGCCATGAACGGAGGCTGTACTTTCCAAACATTAGCAAAACACTAAAAATAGAAAACCTTGATCTGCACAAGATGTATATAACTTCCTCTCCCTTTTCCTATCTTTATCACCCTATGCCAACAGAAGTTGTACGTGGTAAACTCTTTGTGTGCTCACACTCACATCAAAAGGTTAAGTATGTTACATAGTCCACTATCTGCTTTCCAAAGTTTCCCACGGTGAAACCAAACAATCAACCAATCCGCAAGTATCAACTAGGTTCCTGATCTATATTCTTCCAGCAATGTAAGGACTATGAATGGTATAAGAGCTAATTCATCACATTTAGGTGGTTACTAAATAGAAATAAGATGGAAGATAATGGGAACAATACACACCCAGGAGCACAGAAACCTGTCACTGAGCTAGTGATTAGTTCCCTTAGTAACTGGGGTGACATGAGCAAGTGGTCCAGTTAAGAAATGTAGGTCTCCTGGTCCCACATAACAAAAACCAGCCAGAATAGCACCAGTATTGTATCACATCAAATTACTTCTACGGGACCTCTCTACACTATGTTTTAATTCTAAATTTATGAAATACAGCTGAAAGTCAGGATGAATATACAAGAACTAATTGCATCAGTCCACAAAGCACACTTTAGATGACAGGAACATTAGGAGCAGTAGCTGGTTATCACGGTAGTCTGATTTCAAAGTAGTATTTACAACGAGGTGAACATTTTTAGACAGAAAAATTTTCCAGGAAATTATTCTTGAAATTGTCATTTTGTGTGTGCAGCTGAGAACCTGTTGGTCAGGACCACATAGCAGCTTATCCTTGAGTCATGAGGCATCAGGTATGTCAAGACAGAAAGAGGGAAAGACTAGGAGAAGCCAGGTCTGCCAGGGATCCATGAGGAAGGGAGTAGAAAATAAAGTACAGGTTTTCTTTTAATGGAAAAAACACGGGCCAGCCAGAAGATAAGCAAGTATCAGCCAGCAAGAATAAAACAGGGAAATTAAATTGGTATTTGTGAAGAATGGAAGCGTCATGTTAATACAACAAAGATCAGACAGAAGACCTACTGGGTTGTGAGAGCAAGGTAATTCATGCGATGCTAAACAGTTTGGCAAAAGAAGAAAATTCATGTGGCAGGCAGAAAACAACCACAGGAAGGAAACAATAATTTCTTGAATGCTAACTGTTTTAAGAACATTCGGCTGGAATGGGAAAAGTTAGAATAAAAGCTATGAATCATTTGTAATACAAATGAGCTAAATGGTGAGCAGTGAAATAAATGGACTGGAATAGATCTAAGACTCATTCTCAGGCACAGATACCTTGCTGATGAAAACAGGAAAAAACAGGACTCATGAACAACAACCAAAGGACCATGGGATTTTCAGTGTGTGAGAGTGGAAAACATGACAGTGTGCTACACCAAATGTAACTCTCCTCATAAGATGATGGATAAATGTCCAGACAAACTGAGTGCTAATATGAAGATGCTTTCCTATGAGGAGTACTGTAGAATCAAGAATGGAACTTGTAGTTGTTAAATCACAATTGGGATCTTCACCAGGTCCAGCTCTCAGGTGACCAACCACTGAGATGACCCCCTTCAGATCCTGGTTTCTGGTAAGTGAAGACAGAGGGTTAAAAGAAGACATCTCACTGGGCACTGAAAGGGCAAACAGGAAGGAAGAAGAACCAGTGGGGGAGGAATGTGTCAGGGTCAAAGGACAGACAGCAGGTACTCAGGAGACAGCAGAGTAGATAGCCCTTAATGGAAACCTGCAAGCCAACCAGAGGAATGCCACAGTGACACTGTCCCAATGGCATTTCAGATTTGGAACTCTGGGATCTACTGAAGGCTTTAAACCTCCAGGCAGAAGCCTTACGAGAGGGCCAACCTCAATGGTTATCTCAGAGTAAACATCTTTTGACCAGGACCAACTTCCCCAAAGACTTTTTGACTACTGATTGATGAAGCTCTTATGACTGTCAACACAGATGTAATCCTACATTACTGTTTAAGGAAGCAGGTTGGTAATGTTGGGTGTGTGTGTGTGTGTGTGTGTGTGTGTGTGTGTGTGTGTGTGTGTGTATTCCAGATTCAAATTCCTAAAAGCTTACCTAACATGATTTTACCATTTGTCTTGACTTTGAAACGAGATATTGCTATACAGCCCAGGCTGACCTGGAATATAATTCTTCCCTAGACTCCTAAGAGTTGGAATTATAGGAGTATACAACCACACCCAAAAGTGTAGATCTGAGAAATCGGAAGGACTTGAGGATACTATTTACCAATAGCATATTTCTTTGTCAAGTATAAAGCCTTGTCCAGCGTTGATAGGAGACAAGATGCCTAGTCTTACTCCAACTTAATATACACTGATTGAAACAATAGAAAGACATAAAAAGTATAAGTCAAATTCCCAAGAATATAAGACCCTTTAAGACATATTTCATAAGACCTTAAGAAAGATATTCTGTCCTCTCATAAAAGTGATAAGCAATGCTGTGTACCTGTTCATGGGCTTACTGAAAGACAAATTGCCAACTGTGACATCATAGCAAAGTGATGTGGTAATCACAGGTTTAACACTCAGTCGCCCTCGGAGAAAGTCCAGTCCTAAGACTAAAATCCCTGTATAATGTGCCTACTTAGGCCTGTTTTCAGTTTCCTTTGAATGACAAAAAGGAAGGACAAATGAATGAATGGACTAGCAAAGGACCAATGCAAACTTTACAGGCATAAAAACTGAATGGCTTCTGGAAAGAAGAAATCTCTCATTTCTTTTCAAAGACTCATCTCTTCCATAAAAATGAATTTCCAAAAGAAGAATAATTTTTACCCTAAACATTTATTTGATTTTGCACAGAAATTTATAGAGAGCATATATATAAAAAAATAAAGAACCAATCAAAGCTCTAACAGGACCTATTCTTAGCAGTTCCATCAGAAAGCCTTCTATGCTGCGTCAAAGTGTCTTGCCGCTGTATAGAGGACTGACAAAAGCCAAGGAGAATACAAAACCATCAGCTTGGGGAGGTTACAGCCAGCAGGGGAGACTTCTAGAGGTGAGACTTCCTGATGAGAATTCTGTCAGAACCACTGTATCTAAAGACATTTTTTTAGATCCCAGTCTCCCCATTTCAAGACTGATTTCTTCAGTGGGTGCTCGTCTGGCTATCAAGTTGGAGAATGACCAGGAAAGTGGACCCTTTCAGCCTTGCAAAAGTTCTACTTAGTAGGCAGTCTTCTGGCTCTGGGCCGAAAGTCTGGCTGAAAATATAAACAGACTTCTACATAAAACACACATTTACCAGTTTTGATTTGGAATTGGCAAGATGAGGTTTTACCAGAGCTGTGAGGAAAGAGTGTAAAATTGTTCTCAGTGATCAGACTGAACCACCCTGAGCTCAGTCTAACAGTGCCGATGCACGGTTGGAACAGGGTCAACCACGATCATGTCCAACTCTCTACTGGCCAAGAGCAGCATGAGGCAGCATTTTTAAGTTACAAGAATGTTATAGGAAGAGCCTCAAAAATAACACCCTCTCCCAACCAGATTTGTCCTTTTCCATTTGGCAAACATTGCTTTATTTTTTTTTTTACCATCCTCCCTTCTGTTTTGCAGAGAACACTAGCCAGCATGGCAACAGGCTTCTTGTTTATTTCCTTCCTCTTCAAAAACAAAGCCATGGCTTGAGTACATTGATCAGAACAAAGTCCGCAGAGAAAGAGACTTTTTGTCATTTTCATGAAAGCCTCATGGACAGGACACGGAAGCCACTTCCCTGCTTCTATTGAGCACAGTACTGGAAGTCCTACCAGTGTAATCAGGCAAAACCAAGGATTAAAATGGGGTCCAGACTGGAAAAGAAGGAAACAAATTGTCCCTGTTTTCAGACAATCACTCACAGAGACAAGCCTAAAACTATAGAAATCATACTGAATTAATACAAAGATTCAATAAAATTGCATGAGGTAAGCAGGTTATTTACTTTAAAAGCTACCTCTCTGAAAAAGAAATCAGGAAAGAAGCCACATTCACAGTAGCTACAAAAACATAAACTGAAACAATGTTTTGAAATGATGTAAAAGATGGTTGGTGATGAAAATTATGCAACACGGATCAAAGGGACGCAAGGAGCAATCAATGTAAGATCAGTACGTTCAGGGGTTGGATGACATTTCAGTGGGATCTGTGGACAAGGCTCTATTGTTATTGCGATTGATAGCTTCACATACTATCTGTGATAACCTTCTTACTACCAACTTTACATACTATCAATATTTCCATTGCTATGACTTGCTTTGCATAATATTGGCAAGAACATCAAAATACCATCTAGCTACCTCTGTTAGTACCTTCAGATGCATTACTGTGCTACAAAGTTTTTCAGGTGTGCTTACCTTCTCTGTAATTTCAGGCATAGCCAGCGCTCAGTGTGATCTGTCCACCATCACTAACTTAGAGCCTATTTCTCAACTAACTTCTAAAGCTGTAAGGATTCAATCCTTGGAGCAGCAACTATTCAAAACCTTCCCCCATAGACTGAATAAAAATCTAGGAATGAAAACATAAGAAGATTTTAAAAATGTGCCCAGGAACTTTCCTGATGAGGCTTCCATTCCCAAGCCTCAGCTAAAAGCCACCCTACCTGCCTAGCATACGCCCCAGCCCTGTGCACAACAATTGTACTCTATTTACTTGAAAGTCCTGTGGCACATAAACTATGTTTGCCTTCTGTATTGTAGGATTTCCAGTGCTCAAGTGATATCTACATAGTACAAAGACTATTTGGGCAATAATTGAATAATTTCTGCTTTGTTCTCCCAAGCTAAACTTCAAAGAAAGAAGTCAACAGATTAGAACTTAATTCTCCCTCACAGCTTCTTCTATGTCACATTCCTTATGGGACATAGGGGACATGTTCAAGGCAAAGGAAAAAAAAAACAAATTAAAGCACATAGCAGTCACCGAGATTAACACAAGGTCTGAGGTTTGTGTTGTTGCTCACAAGATTCCTCCGAGGAGAATGTTAGACAATCTTCTTCCTCATCCCCAAATCAGCATTTCTCTAAGACATGCTCTCCATTTTTGTCTCCAGTGTATCTATATAAACATCATCTTATCTAAGAATGATACTGTCCAATATGTTATACTTTTTCTATCCTGACATGACGCCTTCAGCATTAAGTGGTAGTGCTGGTCACAAGTCACCTTATGTCAGAGCAAAACTAGTTCTCTTGTCACATGTATGCTAAGCTACATTTAGTGACTTTGAAATCTGTATATCCAGGACATAATGTTTACCTATCAATGATACACATCTATCACATTCTTCTTCTGTGACACCTAGAGGAGAAGGCCCTATAGTGTCTTACAATTGCTTTTGTGAAAACAGATTGCTATACATTCCGGGCTCACACTGGTCAAGCAGAGCCTTAACCCTTACTCTTACTTATATAGAACCCATAGCTTAAGTGTAAAGTCCTGGCTTTAAATTAAAAAAAAAAGTAAACTTTTCAAACAGCATTTCATAAAATTAAAAAACAAACAAACAAAAATGCTACAAAAACAAAAACCTCAAACAAACAAGCAAACAAACAAACATAAAACACCTTTGATTTAAAAATGAAATTGGCAGGTAAAATTGCCCAGGGCTTCCAAGTATAAGCCAATAGGAGTCTGACATGTGTCATTTGGACCCGTTGCATTAAAGAACTCTAAGTCCCCAGGAGTGGCAAAGCTTGCTCACTACTCTGGTAAATGCTCATGAACCACAGAAACCATCTGCAGGCCTCCTAGTGTGGCTCATAACCCTGACTTTTGTCACTGCATTTACCTGCACTTTGTAAGCACCTTCATCCAGTGGTGGAGGAGGAGGGAAGTGTCCGGAGCCAGGAGGGATGGTACCAGGGTCCTCTAATGGTGGAGGTGGGGGTGGGAGAAAATCACCTATAGAAAGAAAATACATAGGAGAAGTTGACAGGTGTAAGACTTCATAGTACTCTTTAAAACATACATTTGCTGGCAATTTATTGTCCTCATTTTACTTATATAGAAAATTCCCTTGACTTCGATAATGTTGGATTATTAACCTTACGTTTCACAGGATAAAATACCAAATTTCATATTTTAAAGTTAGTTCTTGAGAGGTCAAGTACAGAAACATAATCTTAGAATAATGATTAGAATAGATAAATGGCATTAATAAAATTCCAATCAAGCAGAAGAAGAAATGATTCATATACACGTAAGGTAACAAGGAGTTCATTTTATAAGGACAGACTTTGCATAGATCCAGGTGGGGAAGAGGGAGGTTGTGCTACCTTGGACACTATGACCTGCATAGCAAGCCCATTCCAGGCAGCACACAGCATAAGTCACAAGACTCCAAAGAACACCAAGTGTAAGCAAACAAGCTGGGCTGTGGACAACTAAGTATGACACAGAGGCAGGGAGGAGTTGAGCTTTCACTGTGCAAACAAAGGGCCAGAGAACAGTGAGGGGCACTAGAACAGAAGATGGATCATCTGGATAGCTCAGTACCACACAGTCATCAAGAAGCCTCAGGTTACCACAGCGTGTAACCACTGACATAGAAAGCAGGCATCCAAAGCTGTATGGCCAGATTATAACGTATTTTAAATGGTTTAAAAGTAGGTGTAACTAGGAAGAAAAGAAACGTTGGTTTTGTTTGGCTTTGTTTTTACCTTTAAAAGGCATTTTTGTTCTCCCATTAAAAAAATGCAGTTTTGATAATTCATTCAGTATATTCTTTACACATAAGTATCTGTTCCTTGCCTTTAAGCTTGTCACCAGCTAGATAGCTATAGGAAGCAGCTTCTATAACCAAATTATTAACTTTTGGATAATACAGAAATATAACAACCTGGGTATCTGAAAAGAAAGAACATCTGGGACTGGGAAGGGGTACCATGTGAAAAATGGCAGTCTTCTAGCTCTAAAACCCCCGGTGGTCACTGCCTTTAATTGCTACACTGGGAGGAATAGCTTACCAGCTCTCAGATCTAACCCCTGCCATGCCAGCCAAGAACAATGTCTCTAGAGTCATTCAGTTTTACCAGGCTATCTACTCCCAACCCCCCAGTCATGAAATAACCCTGCTCACGTGCTGGTCAAAATTCAGTCTATAGGGGCCTCAGGGAGGTGTTATAAAACGCATACCCCTGGCTGGCATTCACATGGACACTCAATGTAGTAGTTCGATTCTGCGGAAGGACCAATTAATTTGTACTTATAAGAAAGAAACCCAGGAAATTTAGTGGCACTGGCTCTTGAACCATATTTGAGGTTTCACTGCATTCTGCAAATTACCTTCTATTCCCATGTGAGAATCCCAGGATTAGAAAGATTTCAAACTCCTGTCACATAAGGTATTTCTTATGCTTCTAACTCTCTTCAGGAGCATTTCTGAAACATCCTTACCATTTTAGAGTTATAGCTTGAAAAGCTCTAACATCTCCACTATTCCTGGTCCATACACTAAAATCTGTAAGAACGCCATCAAACCTATGGATGCCCAAACTATCGTCCTATGGATTTGATTGGGTGAGAATCCTGGGGATTGGGCAAAATGAGTGGCATTAGTGTTTCTTTGAAGACAGGGGACTTCACATGCAGCTGAAACCCTAGGGTGGTTACACACCTCATGGAAAAGTAGTCATTAACTCTTAAGGAAAATGCACCACAACAAAGACCTCTTCTACCTTAAATCAGAATTAACGATAAAAACAAAGAAGTGCACGAGGTAGTAAGCCATGAAGCCATGACTATGTTGTTGTTACCAAGCTAACTTTAGAATCTAGTGTTCTCTCTGGACCTGTCTCCTTCCACTCTCTTAGCACAGTACGGATGGGCATTGGCATCCTGTGACGCACTCGATTCTATGTAACCTTTCAAATGATTAGACCACCAGACATTATCCAAGTGGTTAACATTCTTGGCATCCCTCCTATAAAGGGTGAATAAAATGACCTATGAAATGCATATGGATAGACTGTCACAGAAATAATTTTAAAGGTACAAATCTCTGTCTCTGAGGTCCCTTCTAAGTCCATTCTCCTTCACCCTATTTCTCTAACAGAACCTAAACAAGCACACAGGCTGGTGGTAATCCTAAAAGAATTAAAGAGAAAGAAAAACTGATTGCTTCAATTCTCAACGAGATTGTGTAGGTTCTTAAGAACCCAGCTGGTAACCCATTAGCCATCAGTCACTGACTAAAACCAAGGTTTCAGTTCAGTAAGCTCAGTCATCCAGGTTTGGTTCTGACATTCTATACTAGGACTCACAATGGGGCAGGCACTGGAGGACAGTATTGGAAAGCAAATGCTCTGGAGAGGAAATGCACTAGCTGGAGGAACTGGAATGAAGAACATAGACAACTCTTTGACACCATCCTTATGACATCATTCTGATGTACAGATGAACATCCAACAGACAAACACACTCAATGCCAGACATGGAATAAACCTACAAAATGTGTGTCATCACAAACATAAAGCCAATGAATTCTGTAGAGAGTGAGTATGGTGAGAGGCCTTTAACAAGCTGAACTGTGCAACTCAAGAGCAGACTTAATGTCTATGACCAAGTCTTTTCCTGCCAGAGTTAAATTATTAATAATTTCCCCCATGCTTCAAACAAACGTGTATAGCTACTTGTCCGGAATAAAAGTTTATGTTTCAAGTTTTCCCCCACCATTTTTTTAGGAGACAGGACCAACCTTTGAATGTCACCATGGTAGTGGTCCCACATGCATCTGAGAGTGGAGGGAGAGCGTTCTTGGGCATCCTGAACAGATAAGTACAGATGATGACATGGTACAATGAGCCTATGTCATCACCAGATGCTAAGCTGAACAGTGTCTTTAAAACCACCAGAAAGTGCCATGCTATGATAGGAATGTGCAGCTTCTCTGAGTAATGGAGCTTTTCCACACTCTGCCCAGCTCCTGTCTTTTCTCTGACAAGGGTAGCTTGCCAGACTCATGGATCCAGTTACTTGCATTCGAAACTCAGTCTTGCCTCTCTCCCTTTCTCTTCTATGCAACATGGTCTCCGTACGTGGACTTGAACGTGAAATCCTCCTCCCCCAGTTTCCTTTGTGGACCACTATGCTTCATCTATAGCAGTGTTCTCTCAAATCTCCTGTTTCAGACTTAATACAGTGTCTGGTCCAAGTGGATACTAGTAGCCTAGAACATTCTTCTCAACACCACAGAACAGAACACAGCAGATCTTTTAAGGTTCACCAAGTGTGGTCACTCCTGAAATGCAGTTACATGTAGAGGGGACAAGAAATAACCTGTACACAACACCTCAGAATAGTCACGCACCCAAAGAAAGACTGAGTGTCCCAGAGCCTTTAATATACAGTGCCTGGATCCCTGTTCTCTGTACGTATGGCTCTTTTGAGAACTCTTGGGGAGTGTTCACTCTCAAGGCAAATCATGGCTAGCATTGGTTGTCTGTCTTGGTTGTCATGAAATAGCACCAATATCTCTCCTGATAAACCAACCTTCACCATGAATAAGGATAAAGGTGACATTGACGAAGTTTCTTTTACCTGGGCAACCTTAAATGTGGGCAACCTTAAATGTGGACTCCTAGACCTCCATGAGGAGACATTAGAAAAATTAATCACCTATCCTCCCACCTTCATTTTCGTCTAGCTAAGTAACTAAATTACTAATAGGTACTGTACTTAGAACTCTACTAGACGATGTTATTTTTAAGAAAACACCAGCGTTAAAATAACTAATGAAAAAAAAAAAATGTCTGAGATGACAGAGATTCAAATTACCCTGTTTTTCCCATTCTTTCCCGTAAGTATGGATCAAAAATTCACAGTAGAAGTCATTATATGAGGTTCTATAAACACCATCCATTAATTGGAAACATCCTGTACACATAAGCAGGTAAAAAGCCATGTGTGATCCTACTAGGCACATCCCTTGAAAAAGTATGTCAAAGAGGATCAAATCCTCAACTGTATTTACAGGCTTTAATCAAGAGACATCCATATCCAATAAGTGATCTATTGACAAAGTAACAAAAAAAAAAAAAAAAAAAAAAAAAAAAAAGAATGCAACACAGCCTGGCTGACTCTTCGACATGAAGGCATATAGAGAAAACCATTAGCACTGCTTACAAGGAGACTGCAGTTGCTCTCACACAGGGATAGCAGCAGAGCCATGAAGTGCCCTCTCTGAACCAGCACTTGCTCCAGACTCCTCCATATGAAAGCACAAACAGATAAATCCACAAACAAATGGAAATGTTGCCCCAGGAAGAACCCACACTGGAGCAGGATAAGAGGACTGGTTAAGAAATAAACAGATTATATGAGCCAAATGTCAAGTAGCAATAAGGACAGAGGAGAATGACAGAGGAAGGGAAGGGACTAGCTGAGATGGTGGCAGGGTGTTGAAGTTTTAAAGAACGGGATGGAGAAATGCCTCACCAGAGTGGCATTTCGGCAAAATCTAAAATGGAGTAAGGGAGTGAGTCACGGAATATCTGGGGGCAGGATAAAGAGAAGCAGGATATTAACAAGTGGAGGGGATGAAGCTAGGCGACGGGGGCTTACAACCTGTTGCTTTCTACAAGGCCAGGTGTTAATGGAGGTTACCCAGAGCTTACGGTATGACAAGTACTGCTCTCTCTTCTCTCGGTCTGTTTACCTTTCATTCTATACAATAAATATGAATTGTAACTTTGCCATTTTTAAGAATCAGAAGGAAGATACTTTGAAATGAATCGCAGAATCTACTCAAACCAAGAGTTTAATTTTAATGCATCCCTATATTTACCCAAGCTAAAATGTAATGTGCAGTCATCTTTCTAAATAACTTCGCTCAAAATGCTCTTTGAGATTCTCAGATTAAAAGCAAGAAGACTTATTATCTTTGAAAAGGATGACGTCTCCCCACTTTTAAATTGGACAGTCCCTCTCCATATTTAGCTAATACTGGATTTCTGGGGTTACACTGACTTCAGCAGGACTCTTCTTAAACACACAGATAAACTCTCGGTACCTAGGTGGACACCGCTGTGCCTAGCTGAAGGAGCATACCTCTATAACATGACTCTTGGATGTAAAGATTCACATTCTCTGCAGAAAACAAAAACAGATTACACACAACAAAGTGACAGGTGCTTCTTGTCTGACAAAAGCAGCCAAACAGCAACCAATTACATAAACACTGACTTTCAGATATGGGCAGTAAAAGTAGACATGACAGCAGGTTGAATAGAATGTGTTAGTCTTTGTCTAGGTATTGAGATACCCTCAACTCCAACACTAAATGTGAAATTCACAGCATGAAAAGATGCAATAAAAAAAAAAATTCCAAAGTCATAAAATGGACAAAGACCAACCCAATGTCAAAAGACAAAAAAATAACAACAACAGCAACAACAAAAATCTCAATTTACACTCAGAACAGACACTGGCAAGTGAACACTAGTGAACTGAAAGAGTCTCTCCCAAGTATCCATCCTCTTGCAGATGCCCAGTGGTGACCATCCAAGGCAGACATTCTCTTCTCTCCAAAGACAGTCACAGAGCCTGAGTTAGAACAGGTTCTCAAGACAATGCATCAATGGATAATAGCATAGGTTTTTACCTCTGGGGATTGTGACTGTTTGTCATCCTCATCAATAGTGACAAAGTTCTGAGAATCACAACTGTACAAGTTTTTCTCAAGTTTTATTCCCTGTCCATTGGTTTTCTCCACTGGGCCAGTTAGAGATAGTTGCAGTCCTGCTTCTAGCTTTATGAATAATTTATCAAGAGCTTATTACTTACTGAGTATGTGCTTCCTACACTGGATATAAAAATTAGTGATATATTTTATATATGTATAATTTTATATATAATATAAATATATAAACATATATTAAATATGAACTCAAATGAACTGTGATACAATATGACTTTTGATAGACAAGTTTTGTCCTTTCTAAGTACTAATGTAAGTTAGAGCAAAACTTCTACCTAGGTTCAGGGGTTGTGGCCCTGGTGGCCAAGTGGCAGAGGACCTCAGTTTTCAAGTACCTGTGAGGTTTTGTATTGCTGTTGCTGTTGTTGATTTTCTTCCTGATTGTTTACAACTTAAATTACTGAGAGTTTGTCTGCCAAGTATAATGACGAGTCCCAACCCCCAAATTATCATCTGGTTTGGGGTTACTTCAGCCTCCAGAAGGGTTACAACTATCTGCATTTGCTCTGGATTTTTCTTCAATAATCAAAGATCTGTGAATAGACTTTCACAAACATCCATGATCAATTTGCATCCAAAAAGTTCTTCGGATCTGCCTGGAACTTCACAGAATAAAGTCTGATTTCATAGAGTGGAGCTGGCAGAGGTCCAGGAGATAAAGGAAAGGAGTGAATAGAACCTGGAAACACCAGTGCTACAGATGGAGAAAGAGTTTGAATCTACAGTTTCTTGTTTATTTTGTCTTTTAAACTTTATTATATGAAAGGTAGTGAATAAAAACAATCATATTACGATTTGCACAAAGAGCATACAGTTCACCCTAAACATGCTGTACCGACTGGGGAAGGTGGATTTGTTTGTTGTTTGTTTGTCTCTGACAGTGTGACATAAACTGACTTCCCTCAGAGACGGACTTTGTATAGAGGGCTAAGCCAAAATAAACCCTGTCATCCCCATGATGCTCTGGATTATGATGTTTTACAGAAACATAGAACCCTACCCAACACACACATATGCATATGTTATGGTTTGGTTCCAAAGATAAACATTAATAAAAAAATAAACTGGAATCTACCACATATGGCCATCTATCACATACAATAGAAGGTACTACGCT
The DNA here is from genome assembly GCF_963924665.1 of Micromys minutus. Lineage (NCBI taxonomy): Eukaryota > Metazoa > Chordata > Mammalia > Rodentia > Muridae > Micromys > Micromys minutus. The sequence continues at coordinate 67,580,075 of NC_137976.1, forward strand.
GCAATACTTAAGCCATAACCTAGGCATTGGGGAGCCAAACAAAAGTGTTTTACAAAGTATCCTGGGAGACTCGAGGATATTTCCAATTAAGCATCACTAGTCATCATGAAAGATTGTCTGAGATTAGAAAGGAAGAAACATTGGACAAAAACCAATTCTCAAAAGAACTGAGATAAACAATACATATTAAGTTGGGACCTGATCAGATCTGAAAAAAAAATGATGCATGTTATTAAGTTCTATTAGTTAATCACTTGTGTTATGTAGGCCTACGCTGATCATGCAAGTTGCAAATATTTGGGTAAGCTAGGTTTAAAAAAAATTTTTTTAAAGAGTCCTTGAGAGGAGTTTTTCAATGTTTCTGTAAAACCTGCAATTGTTTTTCCACAATAAAAAGTTAAAATTCACTTTTAAATAATAAAAATAAATAAGTAATCGAATTAACCCAATCACCTCAGATTATAGAGAATTTTGTTCCAGTGCAAAATTATGTACAATATATACTCTGACTGAAAATATCCTTAGCTCAAAGCTTAGGTCATGTTTAGAGGGACCATAGCAGAGTTAAGATGAAGACCCAAGATATCTGGGAAGTTCTGGAGAACTGGCCCCTCTCACAACTCTTGAAGGCTGAAAAAGAGCATCGGGGGTCCCCTGAAGAAGGATGGAACATGGGAACCAACAGTCTGAATGCAGCATGAAGAAACTGCGAATCCATGCTCCAGAACCACAGACCAGAAATGCCACAGAGCTCCACTTCTCCTTGCTGATGCTTCTTCCTCTGTTTCAGGAAATCAGACGTAAATGGCTGCACGCCTAGGAGCCTGCTGCAATTTCTCTAGTCTTCATCTTTTATGCACTTGAAGTTCTTGTTGCTGAGAAATTCTCGTTACTATTTATATAAAATGATGCCAGCCATTACTCACTCTCCTTCAACCCTGCCATTTATTTCATCAAGCCTGAAGCTTAGCAAATGCATAAATGCTATAAAAATAATCAAATAGAGACACTCATTTCACTTCAAGGTGGTTGTTTTTGGCATGCATTTACCCCCACAGGAATACTGGGGCTGACAGGTACTTGCTCAAAAATTTACCTCACCACCTGCTAGCTGAAATATTGCTTTCATGGATTTATATTGTATTAAAAGGTCACTGGCTGTTTAAGCTTTAAACAGTTTTAATCATTCTAAAAGTCTCTTAACAGTAAGAAAAGGAAGCTCAGAACAAACAGCAGCAGGGACTCTAATTAAAAGGGCCAATTCATCTAATTTTATTTGGGGTTAATTATTCAGGATTCACTCTTTGATGTGTAAGGAATAGCAATTAGTAATTTTAGTGATTTGAGAATCATTGGAGGTGTAATCAGTTAAAATGAGTGAGTGTTTACAACACAAGGTGGTGAATTAGTCTCTCTCAGCTGGAGAACAGGAACATTAGGCTCCGGGAGATGAAGGCAAAGGATTTCCAACCATGGTAAGAACAGTCAAAATCAAACACAAGTCAACAACTATCCAGCAGGGTTTCTCTGAGCCATACCAAGCTGCAGAAGGTTCCCGAAATTGTCTTTAACCAGGTCATTTTTGCCATTTTCCGGAAACCACTTTCTTCTGACTGCCTCACTGCCGCCATGGTAACCATAGCTGGGTACCAGGAAAAAAAAAAACTCTGAGTGAATACGCCACTTACTCACAGGCACCACCGACTCTGTTGTCATCATGGAGCTCACTGATCCCGTTCCATGTTTCTGATGAGCTGAGAATGACCGGATGGATTTACAGCCCAGTACTCAACATTGCCGACTTAGCTATGCTGGCCACAGACCTGCTGGCCTCATTCCTCTATCTTTCTGTTTACTTCATCTCCATTTCCTCCCATCAAACAGACTGAAAATGCCTATCTTCTTTGTTCCAGCCATCTGCTCTGAATACAAGGGAGCCACATCAAATTACCCTCTTTGGAAAACTCCATTCACTCCTCTTCATCTCTACTGCTACCTAACACTTATTCTTAATGCAGTCATCTTGTATTTGGACAACAGACATGGTCTCTAAGTGGTTTGCATTCTTCCTAAGCTAGTACTTCCCAAAACACTGTCTACTGAGTCTGCAAACTGAAAGCTCCCATTTACACTGTACCCCTTAAGCATAACCAAACAGTCCTTAAAGAGGAGGACAAGGTAAGAGGGCTTCACTCCCTGATTTCACAAGTTTGCACTGAACTGTGGTAATAAAAACAATGTGTCCTTGTCAAAGGAAAACCACGTCCTCTAATAGATAGAACACCCAGCGCACAAACAAGCCCTCACACAGGTGGCCTACAGATCCTGTGCCCAACGCGCTAGAGTTCAGAGGAATACTGGAAGCTTGTAACAAGCCTTGTTTGGGCTTCCCAGAGATTTGACAGGTTCACATTCTGGAAAGAAGAAATTCTCAAGCTAGGTGAACACTCTTTAATAACAGAGAGGAAACTGATAAGTGTGGTTTGTTACAGTCCTACCAGAACAAATACACTGATCAGTTAGTATCTTTTGAATGCAAACAGTTTCTCTAGCCCGTGTTATTGTATGTTTATAGGTACATGATAAACTTGTATGTGTATATAAATGCAAAAGGACCAGATCAGGGTAATAATCTGTTCTGTTTCTTTAAACCTAAACCTCTCGTATGTGCTGATAATAACAGTTGGACCATATTATTTTCAAATATATCAGAGACCAGAGATCCATGTAGACTCTGTGGCTGCTCTGCTATAAAGAGGTAGAAACATCTTCATCTACCCTATACTTTGGTGACCCTTATCTGTCAGTTTCTCCTCCCGACAAGACCCTTCCTATTCCAGGTGAGGCCATCCCTCAGCATTCTTCTATGAGAGTAGTTTATTGTAGTTGTTACAAATGAGGAAGAGCATATATGTGCATTACTGTATCTCTTTACTGAGTACATCCTCAATCACACTGATGCAAATGTTTCATTTTTATATACTTATTTATGCACTGTGCATTTCCCCCTATTCTTACCCTGACAGATACCTTGATTGAGTCTTGAAAGCTGTTAATATGCTATAATAAACACATGGCTACCGATATCTCCTTGATGTACCTTCTTCATTATCTTTGTCTATATACTCATTAATGAGATCTCTGGATCATTGTCTTTAGTTTGAGGAAACCACAACAAGGTCGTCCTCAGGTGAGTGCATGGATAGGCATTGCTAGCACCCGACTGTAAAACATGCCCACTGCCACCTGCTCACCGTCAGCCATATTGCTCCTCTGTCATAACTATTTTAACAAGTGATATGATAGTTCACGTTTGCTTTGGCATGTTTCTCTATAAAAACGAGTGAGGTTGGAATTATTCTGTATAGTTGTTGACTATTTGTTCGTCTTCTTTTGAGAAATATTTAGTTAAATCATCTTCTCAGTTTTTAGTGACAAATCCCTATCATTCTTCTAAGTCATTAGGTATCCCAGATATGAATATATTTCCAGACAACTAGCTGTACTGTTTTCTCTCCTTCTTGTGGTTGTCTTATCTAGCTCCTTACTTAATTGATTGTTCTTTGATTATGAGTTCCCTTAACCTATTCCAGTGTGTGGGGTCCTCGACATAATACAGACAGGGCTCTGGAATAGTGGAGTAGGCCACACAGAAAGCACTTAACAGCTACAGGCGTTTGGAAAAAATCATGGAATTCTAAGTCGACCCTCATTTGCAAAGTGATAATTATAGCACATGCTTGAGCCTTGGGTTCTACCAACATAACTACATATATTTTAAACTGTCTTTAAGACTCTGATGTCCTACATTAATATATATTACTTTCTGCTATGAGGTGTTTTCTTAATGTAAATTAATGATCAAACATTGCTTCACAAATATTTATTAAGTCTAGTATAAAAAAGTAATTAAGTATGTAAACACAATACAGCCCTTAGTCTACTGTGGTTTGAAAGACTCAAGGGCAAGGGAAAGAAACAGAAAAACAAACAACAAACAAACAAACAAACAAAATCATATGACTAGAGATGGCCAAAGGAAGGCCTCACCACTGGTATGCTTGGTTCTCCTTAATACATCTACCAGAAAATTCTTGTAGAACAATTAAACCATGAATTCCCCTGGGCTTGGCCATGTATTACCTGGTAACATGTTCCCTTAATGACAATCTGCTCTTCAGCAATTTGTAAGACATTAACAAGGAAATCTGACTCACTCTTAGAAGGCAGCACTTCCTCCCTCACAGTCAAATACATCGGCCAAATCAAAACATTAACCACAATCTGGTGACCAAACAAAGAGACACAACACAATTTCTTTTTTTTAGCTGCCTCTTTCTCCTCATGTTGCTCTAAATTATACTCCATCATCTGAACACGGTCAAGCCCTACCCCAGTAGGAAAGCTTTTAAAAGCCCAAAATCTATTGGATTTTTTATCATCGAAGAATCAAGGTTTGTCAAATCCAATAAAGATTTCAATCCTTAAATTCTCTGGAAAAAGCAAGTTTTGTCCTTAGGGAGCTGGCCACTGCTTGCATTTCATTTCCTTCACCTTCCTCCCTCAGAGGAGGCCCTGTGATGGAAGACAATACAAACAGCACAGCTCGATGAGGTATTCTGGGCAGACGTTCAAGCACCTTGCTAATTTAGCATACTGTTCGACCAGCCAGCCCAAAGACATAATTTAGCTGAGTGAGGGATTCCTTCCTTCCTTTTACTTCATTTGGCCACTGGCCTCGGAAGGTCTATCATTGCTTAGCACAGGGGATTTATTGCACCCTTGTATTCATGTCCAACAGTAGCTGCAGTTCTCAGAGTCTCAAGCTGTGTGAGCTCACCCTTGGCATGCAAGGATCTCCCTGTGTCTTAAAAGCATTTGTTCCAGGTCTATTTGCCAAGGGCAGGGTAGCTCCCGTCCTGGCACTAAAATCTGCAAATGCTATATGGACTTTTACAAAAAGACCCACTTGACTCTATGAAAATCCTACTGATACTTGCTCATCAGAATGGATAATATGCACCAGTATAAACCTACAAAATAATTAGCTAAAAGGAAATTAGAATAAAATAAGAAGGTTCAAAAGCCTAAGGTTCATAAACAATTTCTAAATGGACAAATGCCCACTTCTTACTTTTACAAATAAAGCTTTATTGGAACATAGCCACAACCATTTAATTATTATATGTGGCTACTTTCTCATTCCATTGTCAAAACTCAGTAGAAAAAGTACCTCACCTCCCTAAAAGCCCATCAGCTGTGACTGTTAGGACTTACAAAAAGCGTACTGACTACCAACTCATTTTACACGTAAGAAAAATTAGCTTCAGTAAGGGTAAACTTATTACCAAAAAGTTCAACACTTTTCCAAAGCAAGATACATTGTGTTGGATCAGGCAATCTGCACACACACTGAATAAACACTAGTTCTGCAGAGCATTTGTCAGGGGATTTTATGTTCCTGTCAGATGAAATTATGTTGAGATAAGTGTCTTCAGACATAGTAAAGCTTGAAGTTTTACTTTTGTAAAACGGTGAAGTAAGCAAATAATGTCAAGGTAACACCGTCTCTGGTAGTTCTCCATGGCTCCTGTAGGCTTCACAGTTTAAATGAACAGGTTCTGATCTTCCTGTCCATCACGTACACCACTGGACTAAACTCAGTGCCTGAAGAGCTGCTTTAGTCTATGAAATGTCTGCAGAGACCCTAATTGCCTCTCCCTACCCAGCCTAGAGACTCGGCCCTCATTCATTGGTACATGATTCCTTTCCAGCATCTTCAAAGCCAGCAAACACTCCCTGGATGTTTTCTCATTGTAGATTTCTCCGAACACCTCTGCATTGCCCCTCACTGACTTCTGAGGAAAACTGCTGTGAACACTGGCCTCACCCAGAGGCTGCTTAGCAACCTTAACTGTTTAAAGACTCTATGCCATGTAACCAACCTATTCACACGTTGCAGCGATCAGGACCTGACATCCTCCTACCAGATACTCTGCATGCCACAGTGATCCAGGAAGGAGGAGGCAGCTGAAAGCGCTGGAAAGCTGGGAGGGGACCAGGTCCTCAGTGCACTATAAGTGCCTTCCAGCCATGACGAGGAGTATCTGAAGTTAAAAAAAAAACTTCCTAAGACATCCTTCACATTTCAGGATATCTTTCCAAATTTAGACATTACTTAAACATTCTATTTTGACTTCTATACACTGTACTCCTTGTGACCCATAATCCTCCTACCAAATTTAGGAAAAATCCATGTTAGATGGTAAGCTGAGGAATGCATTTCAGGAAGCAAAATTAGATTTTTCAGCTAAGCCAGTCCTTGACTCTACTTGTGGGTGGCTTTTCTTTACACATCAATTTAAAAAGAAAAGGCCCCACAGAATTCTGATGCTGCCCAGAATAGGACAGTCCATACCAGAATCAGGACGAGAGAGCTACTTTGTGACTTTTAAGCTGAAGATAACAAATGGAATGAGAGGTAGAACTTTACCCAGCAGGTACATGAGATGTCAAAAACAAAGCAAACAAAAAGCCCCACCTTATGATTGTATTTATCTCTTCAGACAACTTCAGTTGCTACTTGGAAATACAGAACTATGAACCTGAACTACTGCAATGATACAGCTGAAAATATTAAATTTGTTTGGAGCAATCTATAAGGAGTATCTCAGAAACACTGGCAATAGGGTATCAATACCATGCTTCTGCTTTGCTAAGCGCTGGAGGCTCTGCAGTGAATGAACAGGGAAGGAGCTGGCTTGAGAAAGTGAGGAGAACCAAGGTGAGGAGAGGAGGAGCACTGTAATGCTGATTACAGCCCTCTAAGTACAAGGAACCTGCTTAATAGCTTCTAAAGACCCTTTCGACACCAATGGTTTATGATGCTATGACTCAAAATGTGAGTCAATTAACAGCCAAGACACAGACTGTTTTCTACTTGAGTAGTCAGAAAATAGCCCAACATGTGGCAGGGCAGTTAGCATACCTGCAAGAAGGCACTCACTGACAGTTACACCATAAAACGTAATTCTCTAGGCAAGCTCAGACAAGCAGCAACTAGTAACTCATGCTGCTAATGACTGACCCCACCCCCAACCCCCAATACCCAGACATCGGGGGCCATATTGAAAATGAAGCATTCAGTAGTTATTTTCAGAATGGACTCGCAGTGCACAGAATGTTCCACATGCCAGTTCAGTTGTCACAGGAAGTAAAAAGGACTTTGGACCTTTGGAAATTACCCCAGGAATCCCTGAACTTCACCCTGGAGCTTCATGGATGCCTAAAGGTTTGGTAGATAGAAAGGTAGGAAGGCAGGTGAGTACTGGCTGCCCTGGCCAAGAGCAGCAGAGATGGGGGAGGTGTAACAATACTCCTGAGATTGAGGTTCCCATTTCCATCCTTTACAATAAAAACCAAGGAAACTACCAAATTACCAAGATGGAAAATTCCCACTGTGAAGAAGACTGAGCCAGAAGAAAAAAACAAGCTATGCAGTCAAGGGAACCACATATCCCCCTCCTAAGAAAGCACAAACATTCCCACGCAGAACTCTTTCCTTCTGAATAGAGCTAAAGGTGCAGGAAATAGTTTGATAGAGACATCATATTACCAAGACAAACCTGAACTGGATTATCTGTTTGTTTATTAGATTATGGCTTTTGGCTCATTGTTCCATGTTAAGAGCTCTTGACATGAGCCAACACACACATTCCTTGGAAGGAAGGCTTTTGTGTTTGTATTTTATGGTGCTTAGGCTCTTGAAAAGACTTGTGAATGCAGTCACACCAGAGGATTAAATCCAGTCTCTGGGGCCACCTCATTGGGAGGGTCTACTTTATTTCACACAGCCTCAAATAGGACATATGAGCTTTTTGCATCCAATACCAACTTATTCCCTGTGGAATTTCTCATAGTAACCCTCACCTACTGATCTTAGTCATGAGCCACATAGCAGATCCTGGGTGCTACTGAATGGAATCAAAGCAAGGTGTTCTGGAAATGAACTTCAACCAGGTTTTACTTCTGTCTGTCCACCCAAAGTAGAAACATTGTCCTGAATCAAAAGTTTAGGCATAACCATTCTTACAAAAATGAAGATCAGAGGGAAGTCAACCACAGCTTCTGATTCCATAAGGTAACAAACAAAAATTTATGCCGTTCATTTATAGTCTGTTGACTTTGTGGATCTCTTCGTTTCCAGCGTCAGGCTGGAGTAGAATGAGGCAACAGTGTGGAATTCTTCTGAAGACAGGGGTCTTAACATTATAAGATTCACAACAAGTTCTTATCCCAAGCCAGCAGGGTATGAACAGGAGAACACTTTTCTAGAAACAGCACTCGAACAAAGCTTTCAAACATCTGTGGCCTTTGTTTCTCTGATGTTTTAGGGACAGAGCTGCGTGTGACTCTTAATCCTCTCAGTTATAAAACAGGTTGACCCTTCTGTGGCAGGGAGGTACTTATCCTGCAGAGTTTTTTCACTTGTGCCTATGGTCAGTGAAACTGAAGAATCTCAGTGTTTTATTGATAACTCATGAAAGCCAAAGCTGTTTGAACTAAGCTGAGAGAAAGGAAGTTACTTCCTCCTAGTCCCGGAACTGCGGCTCTCTGGATCCTTTTTACCAATGTTTGACAGTACAAACGTGTGCCATACTGAAATGTCCCAAACAGCCCAGGCATGAGATGAGCCTGGGATTCATCACCTGAAACGCAGAGAGTGATAAACTAATTTTAATACCACTTCACTTTACTCCATACAAACCAGGTATATTAAAACTCAAAAGCATAATTAGTAGCTAGTATATCACATGTCGGGGATTTATCTCTACTACATACAAAAGATGACTCATTCCATTTCCCAGGGTCAAAATTCATGTTTGGAAAGTGTGAAATTCAACTCTTTCTTTGATCAAAATTTCAGTATCAGGTAGAATGTAGAAAAATCCAAAGACATGAACATATTCAGACATTTCATGTCACTTCAATAAGGCTATGCAAACAGGGAAAATAAACAGGATTTACATTCTCTTAAAAACATAATTCAGATACTGTGTAAAAGGTCCTTACAAGTGAGGACATGGAACTAGGAAAGAGAGTTATTACAGGGAGGAAAAAACTGGTTTTTGTTTTGCTTTGTTTATTGCTTTTTGTTGTTAATGTTTGTTTGTTTTTTAAGAAAAGACAGGGCTACAGGAAGCCCCAAGCCTTAGTGCTGGCCCTGCCATGGATGTCTCATGAGGACGTTCTGGTAAGCAAGTGGCCTAAAGGCTGACATGGCTTCTCAGCAGAGTTGATTACAGAGGAGGTGATAAGTAGACATTCCACAGTCGGCATTCCCGAGCAGCAGAGGCAGAGGAGCAGTGTCTCTACTCTGAACACAGACAGGCCCACACAGCACACTGATTACCCGCTAAGGAGGTAGGCCATCAGCTCAGTCAGAAAACAGAAAGGAGGCCTCTTCACTACTAAAGAAATTTCAGAGAAGGCAAGAAAATGCAAACTAAAAGGTTACGAGTTACTCAGGAATAGCAGGCGTGAGAGGAACAGAAATCCAGCGAACAGACAGGAAGAGAGGCAGTGTGAGCTACTGAGTCAGCACATGGCACACAGGTAAGTCATTTCAAATCCACGTCAGAACTCTGCTCTCCACCAACACAAGTAATAACTTTAAAACAAATTGAAATGAACTTGATTACACTTGCAGATTACAGCAGAATCGAATGTAAGACACTCCAAATGTAAAGGTAACACTAGTATATATGCAAATATAATATATAAAGCTGAAAATACACGCTAACAGAATCTCTCTCTGTCTCTCTCTCTTTCTGTGTCTGTCTCTCTGTTTCACTGTCTCTCTGTCTCTCTCTCTCACACACACACTCCAATACCAAAAGAAATATACATACACAGGAAAGAATGAGAGAGAGAGAGAGCAAAAGAGAGAGTGCTTGAAAGAGAGAGAGTGAGGGGAAGAGAGAGAGAGAGAGAGAGAGAGAGAGAGAGAGAGAGAGAGAGAGAGAGAGGGAGAGGGAGAGAGAGAGAGGGAGAGAGAGAGAGAGAGAGAGTGAAAGAGAGAGAGCGTGCATGCAATGGAGTGTCTAAACAGAACCGTCAGTCCATCACTTCCAGCTGTACTTCACTTTCCTTATCGGAACAATTACAGTGCCAACATTAATAACAGTACTCCTTTCAGGAGATGCTTTAAAGAACTCACACAGGGATAACTAACTATACATACCAAGTATATAAATTCTTTACGAATATAAAAAGTTGCCTATTAGTAATTGAAGAAAGAGCATCCCTACAAAATTAGCACATTATTATTACTATGGAAATAAAGAATTATCCTATATGTATGGCAATCGTGTTTAAAGGAATCAAAGCACTAATAATTGTTCAATATTCTCTCAAGGAAGAGGGCTAACTATGTTAAGAAATGACTGTTGAACTAGTTAAGGTTCGAGCTAATCATTGTGCCCCTTAGCACTGTCACGGGTCACTAAGAGGCTGAACCTCACAGGAAGCTCGTTCACCTTCTAGGTCTTGTTGCTACAACTACTTCCACACAGGATGAACCCTGTCCTGTAAATGTCTCTTTAATTTTACAATGGGCAGCCAGAATTGAATTCTACAACTCTTGGTAGAGTTTCAGCAGGAAAAAGGGATCTTAGATCAATAAACTTTACTCATTCCATATTGCTAACTTTCATCAAGTTCATTAAGAAGGACCTACTATTGGAACAGTCTCAGATGTCATTAACTAGCTCTGTGCGATCCCAATCCATGTTCCGAGTTTACAACTTTACAAATGTTCTTTCGTATTAAAAGTTTAGATGTGAACAATTAAACCTAAAATGGCTTCAGAAACTAACTACATTTCTTGAAATTATACCCTGCTTGCTAAGTTACAAACAAAGCCGCAAACTGGAAGTCACAAGAATTAAGGCAATGCTACCCAGGTAGGCAGAAGACATATTCTAATGACAAGAACGAGACAGCAAACAGGTCAAGTCTTTTGCAGGAAACAGGGCCTGGCTTGCAAATCTGTCCTCCCCAAAGAAGACATTTAGTGTCCAGACCAGACAGCCACCATCTTAAGGAGTTAAGACTGTAGACCAGTGGTAGACTTCTTACCTAGTAATCCTCATGGCAAAAAGCAAAGATAATATACAAGAAATATCCAGTCTTTATTGTAGGTTGTAGTAAAATTAATACAACGTAGAGATAATGGTCAGAAAATACATGAGGAGATCTCAGTTCCAGCAAGTCTAAGACTTTCACAGCCTTGTGTATACAAAAGAAGGAAGGAAGAAAGAAAGAAAGGAAGGAAGGAAGGAAGGAAGGAAAGAAGGAAGGAAGGAAGAAAGGAAGAAGGAAGGAAGGAAGGAAGGAAGGAAGGAGGAAGGAAGGAAGGAAGGAACAGAGGGAAGGAAAGAGTGAGAGAGGAAGGAAAAGAAGGGAAGGGGAGGGAAGGAAGAAAGGAAAAAGGAAGGGAAAAAGGAAAGAAAGACGAAGAAAATGACACCCCCTTCACACACACACACACACACACACACACACACACACACAAAGTTTATGTTGTTTGAAAAGGATGTTTGATACCTAAAGAGGTGATTGTTTGTTTGTAAAAATTGCTATTACGGGGCAAGGAAGACCAAAACCAGAGTTGCGACATGCCAACTAATTCTCTCTGTGTACTGGAAGTAACTTCATCAAGCTGCTGCAATGAAACTGTCAACCAAATCTTTAGCAGCAGTTCCTTGACTCAAGCAAAGGAGAAATGAGAAGGAGAGAGAAGTGTGAAAAGATGCCACCTAGGACAGAACAAAGACACGTAACTAGGGGCTCCTCTTTAGCTCACACCAAGATCTCTCCAACAGAGCACCAATGCATCTGATCAGAGGACACAAGTGTGTCTGGATTATAGATCTATTAGTAACAATCAGGTATAAATGTCCAGGCTTGATAAGAAATACCATCTCATCTCTGGTGGCCTGTTAGACAGATAAGCTGTCATGACAAATATTTTAAGGTTTTTCTTTTCATTTTCCCATCATTTGAGTGTGAAATGTCCCCACAGAATCACTTTTGAGCTCTTTGTTTCTGTTTATAGAGCGATTTTGGAAGCAATGGGAAGCTGGGGCCTGAATGACAGGAGACATGGGGTCCCATGCTGCACAGCCACAGACTAAGTTGCATCACCATGGCTTCCCAGCATTAATGGATGGCGAGCCTCCCTTGGATGGCATGAATCAAGATCAATCTCTCCTCCCTTAAGTTGTTACACAGAATGGTCAGAATGACACAGGAGGAACTGAAATCTATAACTGCCTTTTCTTTTTACAAATCAAAGTTTGTCTGAGAGGACTATTTTTAAAAAGTACACTTCTACAAAAGCCTGGGAAACGGGTTGCTGAATGAGCAGGGAAACTCTGGACCCACACAGATTTCTCTTGCTTCCCCTAAGTGGATAACTCTGATCACCCTCGTTCAGGAAGCTTTTCTGAGGATGTAGAGTGTGCGCCGTTGGCCCTCTGCCGCTGTGTTAGAAACCCTCACTTGGGTTTCCTCATTCTAAGAATATAAACTTCTGCCTCCCTCTCCCTTTTCTGGGTAATTTGGTGAAAAGCAAACCCCTTCTGTGCTTACCACACAGATACTCACTTCTTCGACCAAGGAAATCGGGGAAACCACGAACCTTAATGAAGAATTGGCTATGTATACCTATTCTTCTGTCTATACCCAGAAACACTTTATAATTAAGAGCTGAACTCTACTGACAATACAAAAGACTCACTCATGTAATATGGTTCATTGACTAAATATTTTAATTAAACATAATAGCTACAACAGACACAGACCAGGCTATCACTTGACCAACCAGAGAAGCCACTCAGAATTAAAATTGTTACTGTGTGACTTTCCCACACCATGCCGCAAGGCAAAGGCCACTAGATCGATAAACACTTTGCAAAAAAAAATGGTCACCTAACGCATTATTTATGGCTTAGAGAAATGCCTTAGGAACACCAACTAAGGTTTCAGTTTCACAGCACAGACTGTATGGTGTGATCCCGGAGGTTATCTCTGAAGTAAGGAGGACTGAGGTGCAGAGGAGAGGAGGGGAGCATGAAAGGGAAGGAAGGCTGTGGAGAGAAGAGGGAGGGATTGCATGTGACAGGAGACACAGCCATACAGACAAGAACATAAGCCAGTCGTTGCTGAAAATGATGGCATATGCAGAAAGATATATTAAAATAATTGTTACAACAGTATTTAAATTTAAAAGTTTTTATGACAAATTCTTAAAAACAGAAAAGTATATACGTTTTGAAAGTCATGAAACAATCCCCAGCATCAGAAATTAAGAAATATGTTATTACCACAGTTCTGAATTAAAATGGCACAGTCCTGGCCGAGTTCTTCCAGATAAATTATATGTATCTTATCTCTCATAGCTCAAGCCAGCCTCAACCTCTTTGATGTAGGTTGAACGGTTTATAATCTGTACAGGATCTTACACACATGTGCCAATACAAGTTCCTTTTCAATTTTCTCATCCAGAGCTTTAGGAGATACCTAAGATGCTAAACAAACAGTTTCCTTGTGCTCATGCTGACTTGAACCTGTGAACACGGACAGTCAAACTTGGGAATGTCAGAGGTAAGTGTGCAAGTACAGTGTTTGTATGTACCTCAGGACATGAACTGAAAATACACTGTGCTGTTTCATGGACAGCTCGCAGGGCCGGACAGTGTGCTTCAGACAAGTATTTCACATTTCCCTTCATTGCTGTTTGGCAATAATCCAAGCAGCTAAGGAAACGCCCAAATAGCTTGCTGGATTAAAGAGCATGATGAGGAATTTGAGTGAGAAAGAGCTGGTTTTGAACAAGGAACGCTAGCACGGCAGCATTTCCTGGTTAACCAATCAGAGCAAAAGGTAGGTATGCCACTCTTGGTAGGTGAGCAGTATCTGGGAAAATCCAGACAATGACTTGCTATCAGTTTAAAAAAGAAGATAGAGTCATAGTTACATGGACACCCAGATATCTGTGCAAGACAGTAAGGTGGGTTTTGTTTTCCTAATTTTCTCTGGGGAGAAAAACCCCACTCTTGGAGTAGTATAACTTTTGATATGAGAAATGTTTGGAAAGGGGAGGTCACAGAATAAGGCATGATCCCCGTGCAATAGGAAATTGTCATCAAACACATGGCAAGCTCCATGGCCAATGTTGACCTAGTCCACTGTTTAGACCTCAGCACACTCTGGGGGGTCTGATCAGCTTTCTAATACAATATCTAACAAGATGATTCTGTCACTGAGAATCGATTGTGCTGTGGCGTCCTTCACCAACACGAGAACCAAGTTCTTTGGGATTCAAACACGGACTGACGACCAGCAGCTCTCCGGGAATCCTCTGGGCCTTTAGCTCTGATCAGAACTGCTGATACACTCAGCCTCATGGACTGAGTATCTCTAGGATTCTTGGCCTATCCAGTGTGAGACCTCCATGGTAGAATACAAAGATTAAATCCTTATCATAATCCCCTTTAATTAATATATATGCACAACTGTCTCTCTACATATATGTGTCATATATGTAACTTATGTGTGCATAAATACATTCATTCAGTAAATTTGTTCTTTTCCTTTAGAGAACCTTGATCAATCCATTACTATTTTCTCAACCTACAACTACAACACTGTTAGCACGCACTTTCATCAAATAGACACACGCAGTCGCCAGAAGCCAGTACTAGACACTGCAGCTTTTCTCTTTCCTCTTTGTGGCAATGGCTACGATCTATAACCACATAGTTGCATGACTGTGTAATCACCTGTGTTCCCAAGTAAACTAAAAGGTACATAAAACAAAAGGCCATATTTATTTTGCTTACAACTCTGTCCCCATGTATTCATTCTCACACAATAAATACCAAGACAAAAGTAATGTGGTAATAAAAGAAGGATCTTTCATGAGTTTCACCAAAGTGACCTATCCTGGAAAAGACATCATCACTGTCAGAGAATTTGGTTTTGAGCCCCAAGATCTGCTGAAACGTCATAGGATGCTCTACACTCATGATTTTAGACAGTCATTTGACTACAAATAGATGCTTTGCCCTCCTGGAGAGACATTTCCTGCACATCATTGTGAGACACTGAGTCATCTTTTCTCTTATGGAAACTGATGCCAGAACTGAGAACTACCATTCTCCCAGTCATATCAGCAAGAATTCAAACACTTCATGGTACCATGGGTTGGGATGCCAGGCCAAAACAAGACAAGCATGCTTCAGTAGGATATATTATCCTTAAAATAACCTGTATGTAAAACATTTTTGATAGAAATGATAAAACTGAGTATGTAGGCACACAACGATTAACCACACAACTTCCAACCACACCCTAAGCCTACAAGTCCTCACGAATATTGCACAGAGATTTTCAGTCCAGTCCTATGTAAAGAACCAAGGAGCTACAAGTACATGCCTGAATTATTTTGAGCTTTATCTATGGAAATTAAATCATGAACTACAGAGAGCATACGCAGTGCAATACTCTGAATTGTTGGGGGTAGTAACCTCTAGAGGGGTTGCAAAGTGAACAGATTATTGGAAGGCTGAAAGGATGCAGAAAGAAGCCCATTAATATGCCTGTTTAAATTCATTAGGGAGGAGAGCAGTGGCTCCCGTGGTGTGGACAGTGAGTGAACTAGAGAGGCCCTGCTGGGCTCTGTACCAGTCTGTGTTCACCAAGTGTCATCTGTGTCGAAACATATCTTATACGTATTTGTCCAGTTTGCAGGCTTCTATTAATGTTTTCCCATTATCAAGATAATATTCAGATCTTAGATCTAACTCAGAGTATATTATACGTCCTCCCACAAAATGTTACTTTTCTATCTGTTATCATTAAATAATGCAAGCATTCTACTGAAACCAAAACTGGTCTCTGCTAAAGAAACCATACACAAAGTGAGACGTGGGCGAGACCAGACTGTCAGCATGTAAATAAGGTTCATAAGCACAAGAGGTCAAAGCAGCTGAGTGAGCCAGAAAATGGCTGCTTGACCTTTAACCCCAACACATCCTCTCACCAAGTAATTACAGTCTTACCTGCCTGTGCCAATCTATTAAACAGAAAATTCTTAGCGCTGGTTACACACATAAAAGGTATAAATAGACCTGAAAAAGTGGGATGTGGCTGATGAATGCTTGTGACTTTAAACAGCGCTATGTATTTCTAATAAATCCGGCATACAAAAAGACATTGATAAATACCTTGGAGCAGAAAGGAAACCAAAGTAAGGACTGAGGATGAGGCAGTGAAGGACAGTAGAGTCATAATGGAGGCAACAGTACTAAGGCCAGGGATGGAGCAGAGAGCTCATACGTGTGGATAGACGGGAGCTTCTTAGTGCTGAAGTACTGCCTTCAGCCCCATCTTCCGGCCTACAACACCTTGCAGATTTCCTTTCAGCACTGCCTCCAAGGAAAAGGGAAAGTGAAATAATGTTCACAAGAGATGAGCTTGTCAACGTTTCTCAACTGCATAAAGATAGAGCCAACTTGCAGCCAACACTATCATAAGTCCTGTGCTCCTAAGGCTAGTTCCTGACATTCACTTTGGGACTCTAAGGGGCTTATAAACCCAGCCTTTTCATAATGTTAAGTCTTCTAATCCACAATCCTGTGTCATTTGATTTCAAGAAACCACTCTATGCCACAGGATGAAGGTGGAAAGCCAACAATACTGCACATACAGAGGCAGGAGGATTGGTTTTCACTAGAAGAAAAGCATCATGTTTAGTTCCTGGACATGGGTGCCCAGAGCTTACATTGTTTCATAAAATCACATGTTTCACAGCTCTGGCTTCACAGACCAACATGGGAAATGTTGCAAAGACTTGATGATGTGCAAATCCTCTATTCAGCAAAACAATCAGACATGTGAGGCCTAGTTGTTCCACACGCTCAGCTAAGCATGTGCCATGAATCAGCTAAGCAGATTCACAGTAATTCTAAGTTTCTGTTCATGCAGTATCAGCATTGAATCACTCGTTTTCCAGCTCAGTCTTTAAGGGAACTCGAGTGCTCGTAGTGATCTCTGGAGAGTGTGGCTTCATATTAGGTGCTCAGACAGCCTATTGGATGGCTATAACCAGGAGGGAGTGATGGAACCTCTCCCTCCAGCCCTGCAGTCTCAGCACCTGCTCTCTGGAAGACTATGATAAAATGGCAAACAGCATGTGTTATGCAGTGAAACGACATTTCTAGAAAGCTGGGGAGCAAGAATGGGGGTTTAAAAGAATCTAGAAGAAAAGCCAAAGGAAACAAACAAACAAAATCACTTCCTGCTTTCTCAGTCTTCTCATTGTTGAAAACGAAGCTACTATCAGCCCAAGTCTTTAGAAAAAAAGGTAGAAGCTTGAGAGGGTATGGGGTCCCCAGCTTCTGAGGAAACCTGGAGGAGAAGAAGTGTTTCAATCTTTCAGTACAAAAAAACAAAGCAATGGGTGGGGGGCTCAGGAAATGAGCTGAGAAAAGCAGAGAGGGGCTAGATTGTTTTTAATTAAATGAACATTTAAAATGGAAACAGTAACAAAATGAAAAGTCAAAAGAGCTTTTAGATAGCATGGTCGAACCAACCACCCAGGAGCTAAAGGGAGATGTGTCCACAGTCAGACTACAGCTTTATAAAGGAAACTGGAACTGAAGGTGACCAACAGTTCGGTGCACATCTTGACCATGCAGTCTCACTGGCACAGCGTGGACGGCAGCAGAAAGGAACATGAGTCGGGGAAACTGAACTCTCACTGGTGCACAGGGGCCTGGGATGAGGCATCAAAATGAAGCTGACCCTGCACATTACGTTCAAAGGACGACAATGCCAATCCAAGCACTCCAGAGCCATTCCCAGCCATCTCAGCACCGGCTCAAACTGAGTGATGTATTAAGAACAAAGCTTCCCCGGCAGTATCAAGGACAGTGCATGGGCACAAGGTGTGCCTTTGTGTGGACAGTCGCTCCCACTGGAAAAAAAAAAAAACACTGAGTGGAAAGGGATGAAAATACCCCCATCTCTGAGAGTGGAACAGGAAAGACAAAAACACTTTATTGTGACAGAACAAGCAGAGAGGTAACTGATAACATGTGATAACATGTGTTTTCTAGCTGAGGTGCTTTATCTCTTTCAGCTAACTGGTCTATACGACTCTGAAACTGGGGAGATGAATTAAAAATAAAGAAAAAAAGGGAGAGAAAAGGAGAATGCTTTATGTTGATGTCCTGTGCATTTTTTTATAGGCTAGAAGACGAAGGAGGTCAAAGACCTTGAGCCCTGCTTATTCTCAAAACAGAGATCTTGCCTGGCACATGGCAGCCTCCCAATCATTTCAATGCATAGATGAATGATTCTTTTCTTTACTGAACAGATACCAGCATCTTTTTTTTTCTTAAAATCCTAAGTACATGCTAATTATATTATAATAGACATTTCCCCCTATTTATCATATAATCAAAGGAAAAGAAATAACTTTCTCTTTTCAAATTTAGATGTTCAATGACTAAGGCTGCAAGGCCGTTTGTTCTCTAATTGTGTCCTTTTAACACATATGAATAGGAACAGAGCTACACACACAATGGATCATTTATATTGTGAAGGATGTAACTCAATCGTAAGAAGGTTATGCAGTACAAAATTAGAGCATGTTTTGTAGATTACTTTATTGGAATTATGTAGTTTGACCATACAAAATAAAGGGAGAAAGATCTGAATTCCAGTGATGAAGTCTCCAGGTTGGAACATTTCAATGAGGGGGAAAAAAGACAAAGACTATAAGCAGGTATGAGGCCGACTCAAGGTGTGTCCCTGCTTAAAGTATTATAGGCATGCTGTTGAAATTAAGAGCATGCCACCCTTGTTGAATGAATTGATGGTATCTCAGCTCCTTCCTATGCTGTGCACCTTAGGGCTAAGACCCAGCACTTCATTGCATCCTGGGAGATGGGGACTGACTGATGCAATGCTGAGATTCAGCACTAACCTTGAATGCTACAGAGAGTGACTCTGAAGCTTTGGAAGTCAAAACCAAAAGAGGGGGCAGGGCAGGGTGGATGTAATACATCCAGTGCACACCTCCAATGCCTCTCATCCAGACTGGGATCATCACAGGCCTTCAAATGTGTTCAGCATTTCAAAGTCTCAACCATCTTTCACCTAATATACTGTCAGAAGGGGAACAAATACAGGCGAAAATGTTCTGAAGTGCACTTGTTAAAAGGAGAAATGTCGGTTGGATAGGTTTTTACAACATAGGTCCCAAGGCCTGCCAACAATAGGGCCAAGGCTACATTTGCTTGCACTCTCTTACACCAATTCAATTACGGCTATAACATGCAACAAGCTCACTCTGGATGTACTGTGTTCGGTCACTGAAGGGGATAGTCACTTTTGCTAAAGATGTGGCCAAATGAGCAATTAAATGAAGCCTGAGATTATAGAGTTTCTCTCCAGTCTGGAAACTTCGAAGCATTTAGCTATATACACAAATAAGCCATTATGTGAAACAGAATCTGAGAGGAAAGTTCACAAATACTCTGTCAATGAATTTTCTGTCCCTCTCTAGCCAGTCTTAAAACAAAAAAACAGACTGTGCATGTAGAGATTCCTCACACTTGTAGCTATCCCCTGCCTCAGCCTCCCAGGTCCTGAGAGTTCAGGAGTGTATCACAGTAATTGGCTCCTTCATCAAATTCTTAATAAAGAAGACTCTAGACCCAGGAAGAAATCCCTCGACCCTCCCAGGCTGTTCTACTTCCTGAACACAGGCGGTAAATGTCATGAGGTGAACACAATGCCAGGCATCCCGATGCCACAGTTACCAAAACAAAGGTCTTATATTGAAACTGTACCGATTGAGTCTTAAGTTTAGGCGTTACTTCACAACATAAACAAACACGATCTGTCTGTTCTTCCCAACAGATTCTGTCACCTTTTAGATAGTCATGGGAAACGCACAGGCTTTGGGGTGGTCTTGTCTGCTTGGCAATGTAAGCTCTCGGTATCAGTGCTCGGAACAGGGGTGAGTCTCTTTACTATGGCATCAGCTTAAACCAAGGCAGTTAGAAAGCTCCCTCTACTACTACACTAGACTTTTCCACACTCAGGTAACTGAATCACTTGCTATTTTTATAACTGAGTGATGTAATAATCCTCCAGAAACTACTAAGCACCTACAGCCTGCTAGGCATTGTGGTACGCCTACAAAATGGTGGGATGTGGCAATTAAAGCTGAATATAAAGAGTATTGTATGCCCAGGCTGCCAACATGACATATGACACATGACAGGAAGACAGGAAGCAATTCCCCACATATGGTTAGGTACTGTGGGAATGTACAGAGGTAGACATAGGGACTGGAGTTATGGGGTTCAACTCTAATGCTGAACTCTGCAGGGACAGGTTATCAACACACAGAGACAACAAACTACAATGCAAAGAACAACAAAGATGGCTGGGCTGTCAAATACAAAGCCACTGTATATTTATTTAAGTTTGAAGACTTAAACATGCATCTTCCAAAGCTGACCTCCCTCCAGGCAAGCAAACTATCTTCTTATAAATCCCAATACAACACACACATGTGTGAGATCTATCTCTCAAGGTAGAGCACACTGACTTTTGACTCTCAAATCTGACATCATGGGGGGAAAAAAAACAACTCTGAGTTCTGGGCAGTACCAATCACACAGGCAAATATTTAATATGTAACAGGAGAATTCTGAAAATTACATGTACAAACATATATCCTACTTAATGTGTGATGTATATGAATCATGCTTGGACTTGGAAGGATGGAATTGGGAATTCTTTATTACAATCTCTTTTGCTGCAGAAAGTTTTTAACCTCTCTATAGCTCCTCATTAAACAATGGTTTTCTATGCTAGAAGAAGATACAGGGAGAAAGGAATGGGATGCCTAAGTTGTTTTCCCAGATGTAATGAAGAAAGGATCAGCACTAATGCCCAAAGGTCGGGCAAGACCATTAAACGATGACAGTACTTAACATTCCCGAGGGCAGAACTGGAGCCAGCAGTATCAGATAAAGGTCTGTGACTTTAATAAGAGCATGAATTGACATCTAGAGAAAATGATAGCATAATTCTTACCTAATGTTTTGTCAGCAATCATATGAAAATATGAGATGTATGTAACTGAAACAGCATATTTACATCTGGTTTCCTATATAAAGAAAGCTGATACAAACCCCTAGACTGCATGGCTCTTCTCTATCCATCATAAAAGACTAGAAGAAAATCCTAGAAGGAATTGCTATGTGGCTACTTTATAAGTAGCAGAAAGATCATTTATTTATGAAATCATTTAGTAAGTGCTTACTAAGTACCAGGTACTATTAAAAGAATTTTAAATATAATACCTAACCTTCACAATAAGCAGGAACTGTTCCTCTCCCCTTTCCTACAACAGGGGTCCAGATTCACTCACTGGTCAAATATCCACATAGTTAGCACTCCCCAAACAGAGAACAGCTATGATTTATCCCACACTGTACCAGGAGAAAAGAAAGGCAGAGAAGAGTAATGTCAAAAATTACTCTTATGATTTCTTTCCTTAATCATTACAGTTATGATTCAGGAAAAATTCACACAGTGATATAACCAAAGTATCAGATAATAAAGAATATTGATTATAAAGCAAAGTAGAAAAAAATCCTACAGAAACATACAGTTAAGGTTCATTCCTGTGTTTAAATAAATGGGGCTGAACAAAGGGCAGAACTAAAATGACTAAGCTTAATCTACTCAGCCTCTAGACACATCAGCTGAGGCCGGAC
Source organism: Micromys minutus (assembly GCF_963924665.1). Taxonomy (NCBI): domain Eukaryota; kingdom Metazoa; phylum Chordata; class Mammalia; order Rodentia; family Muridae; genus Micromys; species Micromys minutus. The sequence continues at coordinate 67,601,944 of NC_137976.1, forward strand.
TCCTTTAGGATGAGCTCATGGAATCTGTAGACACATAGTTAACTGTGTAACAAAAGTCACAGTCGCTTGAGAGGAAGCTTCCTGAGATCAGGTACAAAGTCCATAAGAAGAATGGTGCTAGAACTCAGTAATGCCAAGACACATGGAGAGAATTAATGTGTGAATGGCCCTGTCGGGTCATTGAAAAGTGAGCAGAGGAATGACAATGGAACTCGAAGCTGGCACACACCCCATCTACACTGAAATTCTGACCTCTGCACACTAACTACTGTCCTGAACTGTAACCTTGCAAGGATGTGTTCCTGGAATGTTTGCTGGAAAGCAGGTCAGAGGGCCTCTCCCAGGGACCGTATCACTGGTCTAGCTGGGTAAGGATTGCAGGAACACTGAGAAGCAGACATGAACTTTTGTACATTCCCCACCATCACAGGAAGCACAGAGTCAACCACAAATACTGCATTTTCTAGAACTTTCTTAAGAACTATAAAGTAACTCATTTGCAGAAGTCGTTGATTTTGTGCATGAGGACTGGACTGTTTGTGAGATTGAGGAAGCAAATGACGGCTGATTTCCTGGGGTGAGTCACGGCTGTAACCCCCTTTTACTATATTAATAGAATGGGGGGGGAATTTTCCAGGAAACATGCATTACCACAGCGACAAAAATAGAAAAAGGTGGTGGGTGACTTAATCACTAAACAGAGAGGACTAGTCCCCTATCTTTATCAAAAGAAGAAAACAATAAATCAAACCAACACATTTTGAAATGTGTTAACATCTTCACAGTTCCAGAGTTCTGTTTTAATGCCATACAAGATTTTGCATGAGCAGAAAACTCCAGGCTGATGAACAAAATTTCTGAAGAATTAAATAGACCTTCTTGAAATACTCAGATGTTCATTCCTTCCTTTGAGCCTGAAATTAACAATGTATACCAACTGGGTGCCAGACTCCTGGTCTTCAAGAACCAAAGAGCTGACAAGAAGGTCAGAGCACCATGGAAACCTGCTCCCTGCTACAGCAATTCCTTTCATCTTGCTTCTGGAGGGTACCACAATGACAGCTCAAACACTAGTTCTGACCAGAGTCTCAGGAACATCATCCTGTTGACTCTAATAAGCATCAGCACCTAGAAGACCCCACTCTGGCTCCTGTCTTTCCTTACCTCATATCTGGCAAGCTGACCGTGATAAATGTAGGTCAGCATCAGGTGAAATTCACTAACAAAATGATTTCTTAAAATCAGTGTGAGAACTGAGGGGAGAGTATGGAATGGTGTCTAGAGCATGGTTAATCCTCAAAAATCTTTATTATAGGTCTCATTACTGTTATGAAAGCACTGACTGCACAGTGTCACAGTTGTAATGACACGCATGTCAACCAATTGTTGCCTATTTGCTCACTTAGGGTCTCTCACACACCACAATGAAACAATGTGGGACACAACACACAAATGGTGTGCTTTTCCATTGGGTTATTTATGCAGAGTGGGATTTGAACCCACCACTTTATACTTGCTTGGCAAACATTCTACCACTGAGCTATACACTACCAAACCCATGCAGGATAGTGCATCAGAAACTGTCAGTAGACGACACCTGAACTCATGAGTTCATTGTTTAAAATCAGTGGGTATGGCTAAGAGCAAAATCTGTGCAACCATTTCTATCTTCTCTAATACGTAAAACCATCTAGTCTAATCAAATCCAAATATCCTACCAGAACTGCCCTGCATTATAGAGTCCTGGTTCAGAGAAGCAGGCAGTGAACATCTGAATTCCTCCAACACATTTCCCCATAAAGTTATACCAATAAAGACTTCGACTGTGGTCACTATAAGAAAGATACGTAACAAGTAACAAGGCAATGGCATGTCAAATTATTATATCACTTCAATAGCTTTAATAAGCCACTGCTAAAAATGATGGGATAGATTCTATTCTATCAAAGTAAAGGAAAACGTAAAAAGTATGCCTGTCCTTAGTTGCCTATTATGAAAATGACAGGCCTGCCTGGGGAGGAAGAATTGAGGCAGTCATTAATTGTTCTTACTGCTCTGTGTTGGAGAACAAGTCTGGTGCCAATCACCCACATTGGGTGGTTCACAGTCATCTGTAGCCCCAACTCCGGGAGTTCCTACACAATCGTCTGTACTCTGTGGTGACAAGTACTCATAGGGGCACACACAGTTAAAAAGATAAGCCTTTAAGAAAACTATAGGCATTTACTGAGGAGCCAAATTTATTTTTAAAAAATGAGCTGTCAAATTACAAAAATAAAGCATGGGGTTTATGTAACTAAATTTACTTTCTTGATCTTAAAGAATGTGTAGAAAATCTTCAAATGTATTGAACATTCTCAATAAAAAAGAATCCAAGATAGGCTTTGGCTATTGATACATTCAAGGAAATAGCAGATCTTCCCAATAACAGGAACTCTTCTTCGTAAGAGCTACAGTAATGTGTATAACTTACCATGCCTGTCAAAGGCAGGAGCTTTGAACAGAGGTTTCAGTCTGCTCAGAGACCTACCAGCAGAAAGTCTGTAGAGACAGCTCTGGGCCAGTACCTCACTCAACGGCACTGTGGAGTGGGACTTAGCGTTCCCTAGTCATCTTTGTCACCACCACCACCACCACCACCACCACCACCACCACCACCACCACCACCATCATCATCATCATCATCATCATCATCATCATCATCATCATCATCATCTCATTTTCTAACTCATATCATGTGACCAACATTGTAAAAAATGAAACAAAATGTGGCCTCAAATTTTAGGGAATATACACTTTTCCTTCACAGTCTCCTCAGGTTCCAGACACAGGCCACTCTGGTCAGCCACTATGCATTTTATAGTCAGTGATACTATGTGAAAACAGCTGTGCACACTCAGCTTAATCTCCAGAAAATGAAAATAACCACTGGCATTTGTTTATCAAAGAGCCCGAAAGATCAAATAAAGTAATGGTTCTTCGAGTGTGTTTTAAGACACCATGCGATACTGTAAGGATTTATTGGCCTCTGTCACTGTTAATATCATGTTTGAGACAGATGAAGAATTAAAGGTCTTTGGGAATGTTCTAGAGGCCATTTCTCTCAAGGAAGCAGGTCAGAGACCAAGCTATAAGAAAGCAATATAACTTTCGTCTATTACAATAGGGTAATATAAAGAACTAGACAGTAGTGTTAGATCTATAAGTACTTGAAACATACTTGCCAAAAGATACTAGCAGAGCAGAAATCCAGCCACTACGTGCTTCGGCTAATTCTTATTTAATACCAAAGCTCAGTCTGCCTCAGAAGGTGACATCATTTGAGAGTATCACCAGCATACTCACTAACAGAGGGTACTTCCCAGGCCAATAAACTAATAAAACGTTCAAGCAAATTGAATTCCTGCCTTAAGGAAAAAGAAAATCAGCTACAAAATTCAAGTGCTATTTGTTACAAAATGACAACAGGAATTAATTTTTATGTCCTTGTTTATTTTCTTTCAACACCGAGGGCACTCATTCCTCATATTTCTGTAAGAATGTTTTTCAAGAGCCAGTCAGAGCCCCCACTACTGATGGACCTCCACCTTGCCAACAAGCACTTGGCAATGGGGATGAGAGCTAGTTGGGAACAAAATATGTTAAGTGATACAGAAACATGTCATACCTGATGAGTAGGCAATCACTAAAGCAAATTTAAGAAAGCAAAAAAAAATTCCTTTTCAACTACTTAAAACACGTACTTTATCTGCAGGACTAGGTCAGGAAGACTCTGTATGTACTAACAAATATGTTCTCCAAATGTCCTCATGTCCAGGGGCTGACACAAAGCTTTCCCCTATGTACTCATGTAACTGTGGCACTATCTTCAAGTCCTCTTTTCTGTGTTTCCATGTTAAATTCTCCACCAAACACAGTTTTTAACAAGTTGTTTCATTTCCTGAAGATTATACACACATGTACACAGACACACACACATACATACGCAGGTTCGTACACCTGTCCATGTGTACGCACATGTACACACATTCAGAAAAAGGTACATAAATTATTATATATAACTGATATATGTATTTGTACATAAGGTAGATAGATAGATAGATAGATAGATAGATAGATAGATAGATAGATAGATAGATAGATAGATGGAAAGAGTTCATACCAGTCTTAAAGAGAGTCAGAAGACAATCAATTTCTTATAAAATTAAATCTTAGAAACACACAAGACTGAATTATTTCCAGGGCCTCTTCCAGCTTCAAATTCCTATATGTTAAAAACAGAAGGGAATTACTCCATTAACCAACTCAGTGATTCCTGTCTACCTCATGACTTATTTCTAAACACTGATAGTCCAGAAGAAGTGCCTTGGGTTTATATCTATGAACTGAAGCCAGCTAAGATATTAGGATATACCTACTTAATATAAGAAAATAATAATTGTGACACCAAACACCACACTTTTGTCCAAGGATTCTTCCTCATGACTGAACTTGCTCTGTGATACTTGGATCAAATGAAAATGTAGGCTGAATACTGAATTCACATTATGGTTTCAACAGTGTTGAAAAGATGCTCATGAAGGGTCATATTATCTAATTAGTGGTCTTCTCTAGCTTTTTAAAATAAAAGACAATAGAAAGTACAGTGTGGCACATATACCTTAAAAGCTTATGTAAAGAAACTCTTACTTCAAATTACATATATGTGTGCATGTACAATAACTATCAGTGTAAAATATACATCTTACATTTGTAATAAAAGAGGGAGAGGTTTAAAAGTGACATCACCAAAGTATCCAAGAATCAATAACTGCACAGTTGACAGCTACACATTTTCAGAGCTAATTATTATGCAGAAAGAGAAAAGCAAGTCTGGGGAAAAGAATCACACCCCTAGACTTCACATTCCTCCCTCTGAAGAGCAACTCAAATTGCCACAAGACAAACTGGGCAAATGAACCTCTGCTGCACACCTACATATGTTTTTGTGTGCAAACACCCATCTCTGTACACACAGAAGCTTACAGACAGGCCCACGTACACATACCACTCAAAGGTAGGCACATGCTGCATGCGCACCTGCATGAATGGATGGACACACAAACACACACACACACACACACACACACACACACACACACACACACACTTCCTCTTCTCTCACGCCTCAACCTCCGAGGTCCTGTAGTGGGAAACAAGGTTTCTTTAGCCTGGCTCACCCTTTCTTTCTATATCTTGTAGGGTGAGAAGAAGGGAACAGAAGAATAGAGAAAGAGAGAACATTTCAATTTCTCACAGATTTTCGTTACTAACACACCCACCCCAACCCGCCACCTCTGTCTGTTGCATTGAAGACTGAACTCGAGCATTTTCCGACTTTCAGAATATTTTTCTTTCTATTTCCCTGGCTGAATGGCTCGGTTTGAGAAATTTTCTCTTTCTCCTGGGGTTGGTTGCTAAGAGACACTCTATTACTTCTCTTTCTCTTATGACCCGATTACTGTGATCAGCAAAGACAGCGTGCAGGCAACATCCTGACATGGCTCATACAAGATTGCTGGGCCTCTTATAAAATGATGGACTTTCTTAACCCTCTCAGTGCTGCTGAACAAGATTTCATGAGCACTTTTGCTCATGAAGTCAACAAATGTATCCTCCTTTATGTCAAAGGCTAAGGTAGGTCCCCAGTACCCATCCCTGCAGCAGCAGATACACTGCAATGTATGTCTTTTAGAGTTCTGAGTTACCTATTAGAACAACAGTTTCTTACAACACTAGTGTGAAAGTTCTGAATTAATCTCTCTACCTTGGATAAGTACTCTTCAGGCCCATGTTCAGTATTTAATTTCTCATTTGTTTTCAAATATAAACAGCCAGGCAAAGATTACGCCTTTCTGTCTCCAACCATACCCAGCTCAGGGCAGAAAACATGAAAAACCCTATGTGATTGTTCAATGTGTATACAATGGGTGTTGAGCTAAGATCTACCCATCTTTTGACATTCCTGTTCGGCTTGCCTACACGTGTACGTCAGCAGGCAAAGCTTCAGGAAGGGTTAAGAGTTTCTTACAAAAGGAGACCTGAGAACCGACCAAGGAATAAAGCAACAAGAAGAAATATGCAACATAGGAGTAAGAGTTCTCAATGGGGATCATTATTATCCGGAATTAGTATTTCCTTCATACAAAGGGCTGGGGAAATACAGCCACTTTTGCTACTTAGTCTATCAGTTTCTCCATGAAAAAGTCATGATTTATTATACTCACAAAATGGGCTCTGGAGGTGGAAGCACTAAGCTTGTTGAACAGAATGGAATCAACACAACCCAAGTATCAAAAAGAGAACTGAACTCCAAGATTTGTAAAGACACACGTGAAAACATACAAGGCTTGAGAGTGCAATCACACAAGTACCCATGCATACACACACACACACACACACACACACACACACACAGACAAACTCACACACACACACACACACACACACAAATAAACAGAGTTACAACACTGCTAAACAATAAAAATTTTCAATGAAATTCAAAGCAAGTTCACATGAGATAATCTATTACATCTATACAGAGACAACAGGCCTAGAGTTTCCTTACAGTCAATGAGAGCTTTTATTATTCAAATTTCCCTTATTCTCCTGAAGATTTTAATGTTTATCAAAAATGAAGTTGTTCTGGCTAGATTCCACTTTGACACACTTTCATAAACAAATTCGAACCGATCCTATTTTGATGGCTGTTTACCTATAGGCATACAGTTATCCAGATGTTGGTGTGCGCACATGAAATTACAAGTCGGAACATTAGACAATGGAACTGGCATTTAGACATAGCTCTGCTCAAATCAAAGTCTCGAGTTTTTATAAGCCACAAGACCTTGGATAGCTTGTTTATTATGTGCGAATTTCAATTTAACTTGTTCGAATCAAGAAATGTTAGTGCCACGTTGTAATAATGCTATAAAAAAGGTATAAAAAGCAACTGGAACATACTTAATGAGGCCTCACTAGTGACATACATACACTTATGAATGTGCCCATAGATTTTGGAGAAAATGCAGGTAAGTCATTAGACACAGGGAAGAGAGAGCAGACATCTAAAGGTCAATTTTACAACATAACTAAATCTGGGTGTTGTGAGAACAATTAGATTGCATGACGTGCAGGAGTGAACCATTGTTAAACAATTTCATAAGATGAATATCAGCTTCCTATAGTTTCAAGGGGGATGGAAATGAAGTTGAGGTGCTGTATCACACTGCGTTTACAACTGAAAAAACTAGCCCACTGTATAGTGACCATGGTGACTATAGGTGTGTTTTGTCTATTTACACACATTTCAACAACCTACTTGATGGCCTGTTCAGCTTATCTGACCCCATGCCACTTTCTTGTCAGTGTGGCTGAGACAAAACATTAGCATTAAGCCTAGTTGGTTTTCTCCACTCAACCTCCATTATATTGAGCATTCATAAAAAAAAAAAAAAAAAAAAAAAAAAAAAAAAAACCAACTAGGAGTACTGTTCAGAACAAAGTCAAACTTTAAAAGGCTCCTAGTAGTTAGGAGAAATCATTGCTCTTCAAGGACTGGATAAGAGGTGGCATTGGAGCTGGGATTCTTCTCTGTGGTTCAAGTATTATTCTCCTTTCATTTCTAACATCATTTCCACCGAGTTGCATGAGAACATGTACCAAATTAGTTGTACAAAAGAATGAAGATTCTCAACAGACCCCAGATACTGTTTTAAAGGATGAGATGTCATAAAGGCAGATGGTAATTTCACTATAAAACTGGTAACATTCATATATGGACTAGTTCAACACAGAGAACGTTGATCAGAAAAAAGCTTTAGACCTCCCGTTAACAAAATATGCTTCAGAAAGTTCCTCTATTCAATAAAATCGTGTCTTCAGCTTTATGAAAGAATATAATCATTTACAAACTAAGAGACCTGATCTCTCTCTCTCTCTCTCTCTCTCTCTCTCTCTCTCTCTCTCTGTGTGTGTGTGTGTGTGTGTGTGTGTGTGTGTGTGTGTTGGGGGGGTATTTCAAATTACTCAATGAATGGTTTGAAAGGAAGATTCTGGAACACATAAAAATCTGGATCCAAAATCTGGATCCAGGACATGCTAGAGGAAATGATCAAAGTTGTCAGGCACATTATAAAAGCCCCCAAGCGTCCAGGTTTATTGACTTCACATGATGGGGTGCTGGAAAGAGACAAGGGTGTGTGATATTAGAATGTAAAGTAAATAAACTTCTTAAAAAGGAGTTTATAGACCTTAAGTCTGTCAGTAAAAGTGAAATACAGAATAAATTGTTGTGTAATGTTTTCTGTCATAGAGGGGTTATCAAGAAAAAGTGTCATGGCGAAAATATGGGTGACAATAAAGTATTTCAATTTGAAGATACATACCCAGAACAAGGCAATGACAGTCAAAATGTACAAGGACAGAGTGGAGTGAGGACATTGTTTGATGTTCAAACACCATCCTTTTATCTGACTTAACATAGAACAACCATTTTGAATAGCATGTGTACTTCAGGTTATTGAAAGCTCTCATCCCTTCCTTCATTTTTAGCCAGAAACTGCCCATTCACTCTTCCTAAGTTGGACTTAGTTAGATGAGGTGTTAGCAAATCTCACTGGGACATTGGGAATGGATGGCCTAGTACAGTCAGGGAGAAAGTTTTGGCTTCAGTCTTTCAATACAGTGGTATCAAGGAGAAAGAACAAACACCAGGGGTATAAAACTCTCAAAGGCCTCACTGAAAGTCTATGACTTCGGGTACTACAATACTAAAACAGGAGAATGGCCTATTTTTAGTATGTGAGACTGTTTTTGAGAAAAACCACGCCACTGAACCTTGATTTCTGTTCCTACTACGCCTTGTTCAGTGATAAGTAAAAATCCTTGCAATGATCCCCAATGACAAATGGGAACAGCTCAAGATATGAAAAGTGAAGTGCACCTTCAGAGACCCAGAGGACAAGAAAGATACATGGGAACAGAAAGGGAAAGGCATTGGCAGGGCTAGAGTGCACACTTGGGTCAGTCCTGAGAAAAAGAAAAATGAGGAAGTCCCCATTCTCAGCATCTATTGCAAACCACCAGCCTCTCTCACTTCCCTTGCCCACAGAGATGACCTTTGCCAGTCAAGGAAGAAGTATTTTCACAAACAATGATCAGAAGAAGAGATGAGGGTGGGGTAGGGGAGCAAACTGAATGTCACAGACAGATGTTTCACTGAGAGGGCAATTCCAAGCATTCAAAGGACACAGGTTTGTCCCTTCAATGTCCCTAGACCGCTTTATAAAACAATCCAGTCAGAAACTACTAGCTGGGTTGATTTAGTAGACTCTTTGACCCAGGATGCAGAGGGCTTAAGAAGATACATGGAGGTGAACTTGACCTGACCAGTAAACATTTCAAATAGGACAGTTGCCCGAGAGCCACACTAGAGAGTTGCGCTGACTAGCAAGGCTGGCTTTACACAGTTATTAACTGCCATGCTACCACAACTACCATTATGTAACACAGTAGCATATGGGGAACATTAGGCAGTGTGTTTTCCAAAGCTTCTCTGTCCAAGTGGGTGAGGCAATGACCTCCTTGAATCAAAACCTATTGCTCCTTAAGGCCTGCATAGCTGCCCTGATTAAACACAGCAGCAGGCTCCAGTTGAGGGGACAATTCTTTGCTTTTGAGGGGAGGTGGAACAGGGTAATTGCCAGATGTTTGCAATTTTAGCTATAAAAAGATGGCAGCTTTCCATTCCTGAGTATGTTGGATCTTTTTTCTTTCTACCCAAGCTATTGTGGTTCACTTAAATAGGCCATTGCACTGATGAATCATCACTCAAAACTACAATAATGGAAGCAGAAAAATTATGGCATTTTAAATTCCCGTGTAAAAGGAATACATTAAAATGTACAGGTACTAGTTATGTGCTAAGCAACAAAAATCATGTTATTGCTTAAGATGCTCGTTTTGCGCTGTGACTGGGTCTCCTCTTGACTACTTCCTACCATCACGGATAGGTATCAATGCCTTACCATCAAACCTGCAAAGTGCAGGTAAAAACTGCTTCCTGGCCTAATTCTCAGCAGGGGGTCTCTGTGGTGATCCATTCCTATCCTGGCTTATAAGCCAGGGCTCATGTGCAATAATTCTTTCTCATGTAAAAAAGCAAGAACAATATGAATGTGTTTTAAAATCACATAGCATAAGCATGTATCCATGTATTCTTGGGGGTTCCTAACTATGATGCTCCTTGACGACCACCCAACATCAAGTCCTCTATTCATATTCTGTGCATGAAATATGGGGGAATGAAGAGAAGGAAATGGAAACCTAGTAATTATTTAAGCAACAGTAATATGATTCATTTGAAAGTAGTGAGTGCTTGGGAAGAACATACCATCTAAGTACTTAAGGATCTGGGGACACTCATGAACCAAGTGGAGACTGGAGACTGAATCTCCTAAGAATTGAGAACATAACACGAATATCTACCTGCCATAATGCTCGGAGAAACCAAACCCAAACCAATATGGAAGTTTCAGGCATCAAGTATGCAGCTCATGCAAACGAATATTCCAGAAGACTTGCTTTGAATGTGTTCTATTGTGCCTGTTGTAATTTTAAACATAAAGAGAAATGCAATGAACTCAGAGCCCCAGAATACTATTCATGTTTTATGGCACCTTCCCCTAACTACTGCTCCATACCAGACTCAGAGCCAACTCAGGCTCCACTTAAGACTCCTGAGCGTCTGCGATGCTGGCATCTGTGCTTCACAACCACAACAAATAGCACTTTGCATACTCAGCCTAGCAGAGCAATTCCCAAAGAAATTAGACGGAACCGGAGCTCAGAACTCTCTGACTGGAGCCCATACAACTAACAAGGGCTTGTCCCACGTCTGCTTTCCCTGCCAGCTTTTCGTAGTCTGTAGACATAGCATCTCTGCATTGTGATTTCTTTGATAGTTAAATACCAAGTCATTTTCCAAACTGGGGCTTTATAGCTAAATCTTTATATTCTTAGCAAAATGGTGGTTTTGATGTACATCTTTCTCATGAAGAGGTAAAGAATTATTAAGATTTGGAAATGGCTTAACCTCTAGTCCTGTAGCATTGTTAACTAAAAATGGCTTGACTGGTGGAGTAAGATAGCCATGGCTTCTTCTAGCCCAGAACTTGGAGCACAGAAGCAGGTAAATATCTGTAAGTTTAAAGTCAGCCCGGTCTACATAGAGAATTCTAGGCCAGACTGGAATAGGTAGTGAGATCTAGTATCAAAAAGAATGGAATATTTAATATATGTGGGGGGGGGTGTGTATGTGTCTGTTTCTGTGTCTGTGTCTGAACTAGAATCAGTGACAGAATGGTATCAATATGATTTTAAGATGAGAAAATCAAATCTCCTTATGAGATCCTACATTAGGAGACACTTCCAGCAACAAGTCATACAACCTGTAATATTGTATATACAGACAGTAATTTTAAAAGAGGAAGCGCTTCATAAAACTCAAATCACTACCATCAAAATTAACAGGTCAATATGAAATAATGGCTGGTTGAAATGTCATTTTGCTTTCATTGTGATGTCATCACAATGACCTGTGTCACCTGAGAAGTTTAAGGAAGATGACACAACTCACTTAAATTAACGGACATTGCCCATGGTAATTCCCAAGGTCCTCTGCAATAACATCTGCTTGCTAGGAAGTAACGATTACTGTGACTGGTGAACACTAAACTTCCTCCACATCGACGGCCAGGTGTCTCACATCATACACAGAGATGGTGTAACGTTCAAATAACTCAGCAATAATCAGCCCAGGAAGTAATGGTGAAATGCTGTATGTTTTAATAAACTATATAGCAAGATGATTAATGCTGAATTTGGTGCAAGAAAAAGACATTATCTTAGGATGAGAAGCAAAGATTCAAGTCACCAGTTTCACTCTGCGTGACTGTGACCACTCCCTGTTCATTATTTCTGCTGTCTACATGTGGCAGTATCCTTTACAACAAAGGTAGAAAGCTGTAAAGTACAAATGGACTTCACATGTAGTAAGGACTATGCACCCAATAAAAAGAGATGTATATTCTGTAGACATTATTGAAGAGACAAATGGTCAAGTCAGCAAATCGGACTGGAATAAAGAATTTTGAAAGAATACTTGCTAGCATGTATGATCATTATACACTGACTTGTATAAATTATTAATATGAGGACATACTAATATTTGATTGCATGTGGTTTCTACATTATTAGTCTCCCTGTGGGCCTGCTGTGTCTCGGGTTACTCATTTGTCACAAGAAACACTGATAATGTCACCATAAAGACAATAATAGAGTTTGAGGGCCCTGTGAAAATTCAACTGGAAGAGTGAGAAGGTGACTGTATCTGTATACACAACCTTTAAAGCAGTGGCAAATATTTAACAACAAAAATGCTTCTTTTTCTTTTCCACTGGAATCATCACCAAGTGTGCGGATAACTAAGACAGCAAGCAAGATCGAAAAGCTGAGGTTGTTGAAAAAGGTTAAAAGCTGTCTTCAGTTTCAAGAAAACCAAGAGAAAACGGCTCCCGTTTTAGCATCCATACACCCAGGAGCATGTCAGCATAAGGTACCAGCGATGAGCAAGTGCTGCCAATACACTGCTTAGAACACACTAGAAACACGCTTCATAACGCTCTGTGACACACCCGCTATGCTCTCTGCAGTTACTCAGCCAAAAGGTAAGTGAGGAGATCAACGGGAACCAGGGCCTGCCCACGTTAACGCACACTGTTTTCACTGCAGAGAAGCCCCAACGGGCCCCCGCATACTTTTGAGGACATAAGAAAAGAGCAACTAAGGTCCCAGGTATCATTGAGAGCTCTACCCTCCACTTGTGCATTCACAGAACCCACAGACTGACATACTTTCCTGCCTGGTGAAGCCCATCTACCTTTGTGGAGCATTTCCCAGTGTTTCTTTTCAACAAACTGTCCTAATTCTTTTATGACACTACATTTAAACAGTGTGACCATCTGTATGAGGTAACACTGGACCACAGACTGGACCACATCTAACCTGCATGAATATAGCAACATATAAGAATGTAAGAGAAAGGCATAGAGAATGTTGACAGAAAAGTGCAGGGAGCCTCAGGGTACCACATCCCTGGGAACCTCAGGGCACCACATCCCCAGAAGCCTCAGAGTACCACATCCCTGGGAACCTCAGGGTACCACATCCTTGGAATATGCCCTCCTATACCCGAGTTTTGATCTCAACAGCTCAATCTATGAGTATTTTTAAGGAAGAATGATAAAAATACCATAGAGTGAATATTTTTACAGCTCCTTAGGTCAATCATTATTCTAGGACACAGTTTCTCTATATAGTCTATTTGCCCAAAGGCTCGGGTGTTGAACTTTTTTAATAGTAGCCATAATGAATCCATTTATAGATGATTTACATAAACTTGCCATGACCCAAAATTAGCTGAGATTTCAGCCATCACTATGAAAAGTTAACAAAACAAAAAAAGTCTTGGAATACAGTCCTTACTTTAAAGCCTCTTTTTGTATCCTAAGCACAGTTCTTTGAAACAACCTATGTAAAAGTCTGATAGCAGAGAAGAGAGTTCAGAGGGGGAGGAACAGCATTAGGAAAGAGAATTTGGGTCCTGAATGGCTGCTCCCAGAACAGACACTTAGCGACTGTCCATAAGTCGGGGAGGGGACAAAGGGGAGAGCAGAAGGCATGCTCTGACATCCTAACTAGGAGTGGTGGTAATGGAATAAACTCTTGGTGACAATGCTTAGCTGAATACCAGACAGGATTACTTGGGAATACTACTTATAAACAAATTGAATAGGACACAGATGGATTTTCTATTGTCTTTCAAGTTTTTGGAAGAGCTGATACCATTAAAACCAAAGTTTGAACTGGCCGTAACAGTGACCGTAAAATGTATAATTTAGGTAAGTTAGCATAAATACATAGATTTTATGAAATTGTGTGCTTCTTTATCACATGACTGTTAAAATATTGCTTGAAAATATGGACTAATAGAAATTTCCAAAAATATGATAAAATCTAAGGAGCAGTCTTCCCAGCTTCTTCTCATGGTAACAGAGCATACTGCTACTGTGAATCACCACAGGCAGAAATGGAGAATTTAGGCCAGCGTTGGCTGACTCTCAGTCCATTCCAGCATTTGGGGATTATACCTATCAGCCTGTGTGTGCATCCTTCTGTGCAAAAGGTCACAGGATTAGACACTGGAACCACCCAAATTCTACCACACAAAAAGTCTTCTGCTGCTGCCTACTGGCATGGCCCCTGCACACCGCCCCCCTTCAAACTGCCCCCCTGCGCACTGCCCCCTGCACACTGTCCCCCTCTGCCCATCTCTGACCACTAGAAATCCCTCATCTCTGGAGGGTCCTCAGTCTCAAAAGTGTCTGGGGATAGAGGCATGCAATGTGGACTAGTTCTGAAGCACAACTTTCACGGCACCTACCTGTCGCCTGAGTAAGTCCCCACCTTGGTGTTCTCCATTTTTACTTCTAGAGAAAAAAAATATTAGCTATTTAAGTTTCAAACACACCTAAAGTAAGATACATTTTTATATTCTGAAGTTAAGACAAATAAAAATTACCTCACAGACAAATCAGCATTAATCACTGTTTTTCAAACGGTGTAAGAATTGGGATCCATCACCTTATTCCAAATTCATTTCAACAGTTAATTAGGCTGGGCAGACTACAAAATGAATGAGAATTTTGTCGCCAATTACATGAACATATCTTTGTGCTAAAACATCTAATCTACTCTGTTCGTGTATATTAGTTCTCAGGACAGCTTCCAAACAAGTCATCACAAATGTACAACTCACACAACCATGGAAGAAATTCCCCAAGTCCACACCTCAGCTCTGGCACTTACTGCTGTATGACATTCAACAGTCACTCAGGACAATCTGAGTCTCTGAAACATGTATAATAACTCCGGCCTGCTCAGCAGTAGGTCTCACCCTGCAGGCTCCCTGGGTGATGTCTGTGCATTTTCAATGAAGGTACCTAAGAATCATTTCTTGTTCATTAGGAAATGAAAGACTGGATAATTTAGGATTACTAGCAATCGTACTATATGATTATAACTATACTTGCAATCCAAATGATATTTTGTAGCTTATCAAGGTTACTAAATATTAGTGACAATAACTCATACCTATAATGAAAGAAAATACAAAGATTCCCTCTGCAAAGAGTCTCCATATTGCTAACTTTCATTACTTCAGCCCCAAGAAGAGTGTTTACCAGAAATACAAAAGCTTTATGTAAGTGTGTGCTGGACATGCAGTGACAGTTCCCTGAGGTTATGAAATACTCTGCCTTTAAAAACATTTCATACTTCCCATTAGAGTTGACCTTGAAAGTCTTAATGACAGTATCCCCAGTAGTTCCATTTGTAAAACACAACTGTGAGGAAGAGAAGTACACTGTCCAAATTTGTGCTAAGACCACTGCATGAGTGTAAACGCCTAGTGCAGTGGTTCCCAACCTCCTTACAGCTGTGACACTTTAGTACAGTTCCTCAAGTTGCGATGACTTACAACCATACTTTTTATTCTGCTACTTGATGAGTGTACTTTTCCTACCCTCGTAAATCTGAATGTAAATATCTGATATGTAGGATATCTGATAGGTGGCACCCAAAGGGCTGGTGACCCACAGGTTGGAAACTGCTGGCCTAGACAGACCATTCACTCAATGCTTCGCATCACTCGGGAGCTAGGAATGAGGGAGGGTTAGGAACTGCTGGTATGATCTGACAACATCACAGGAGTTGCAAATGCTTTCTTCTTCAAGAAGATGTGGAGACCAAATTAACACAATTAGTAAGTTATTCTTAAATGAAGAAACATCTGGTCCTCTTTGCCCTTGAGAACCAGAAAATTACAAGCTCTGCCCTGTACTACATAGCAACAGATGAGGCTGCGATCCCTACACTGATACAGAGAAGGCGCATGCCAGTCAACCACAGGCTCAAGAGAATTGGGGCTATTTCAATAAATGCTGACGATCCTCAGAGCACTCTCTGAAACACATCCAAAATCTAGCACATGGCCATGCACTGACGATTTCATAAGTATATGGAAAGATGTTTGCTATTTGTACTTCCAAAGACACATAGAAGATTAGCTTACATGAAGAGCAAAGAGACGCTAGAGAAGGGAGAGTACTCCGTGAGTCTAAACAGGATACGACTGTGTTCTAGCACCAGGGCTTTAGGGTATGAATGAGGTGTAGCTCATGGGATACTTGCATAGCACTCAGAGGAAGTTTCTGCAGTCAACAAAAGGAAGGACTAGGCAAATCATTTTTCAAATCCTTCCTGTTTCTAATACCCAAAAACTCCACATTGGTGTGTGTAAAATGGCCCAGCTATGAGCACAGAAAAGAAATGAGCACATTTCTAGAGGGGAAATCCAGTTCTGAGGGTTCTTGATACCATTGGTCACTAATAGTAGAAGGTGGTGAAACTGTTTCGGCGGCATGCTGTGGGTTTAATAAGCTGAGATAAGAAGGAAGAGAGAACGGAGCAGCTGGGGTAACACTGACACAGTTCATCTTCCTCCCCTGCTCTGCATCACAAACTCAGGTCAGGCAAGAACAGCACAGGCCCTGTTCATGACACAGATGTGCAAAGAAGATATTTAAGAACAGTTTGTGGAAATGTTCCACCCATGAATTCACTTTCAAAAAGTATCATGAAATAATGCAATGTTGGAGTTGTATGAAGCTTGGGGTTGTCTACATAAATAGTTTATGGATATAATATTTCAAAATCTTACAATCAGGAACTGAAGAGATGGCTCAGGGATAAAGAGCATTGCCTGCTCTTCCAGAGGACTTGGGTTTGACCTGGCAGCCACATGGCATCTTATGGTTGGTTTAAAATTCCTCTTCTAGAGAATCTTCTGGACTTTTTAGACACTGCATGCACATGACGCGCAAACATTTATGTAGGCAAACCTCATACACATGGAATAAAATAATAAATTTCTTTTAAAAGTCTAAAACTCGTAAGATAAACACAAATATAATTATGAAAAACAGCTCCTTTATTACATGGTGCGTGAGGAGTGTGTGTGTGTGTGTGTGTGTGTGTGTGTGTGTGTGTGTGTGTGTGTGTGTGTGTGTGAATGTGCTCCCATGGGCATGCAGCACACACATGAACATGTGGGCATTTACATGCATGCATGTCTACAGGCACCATGCACAGAACTATATACCCAACCTGTTAAATCATTCTTTAATAAGCTCTTACATTCTCTGGTCTAGCAATCAGTCAATGGAAACAACATCTGCTCTGTCTGCCAGAGAACGCAATAGGAAAAATTATCTTTCAGAAATTAAAAACAAAACAATGAAATGCAAATGCCAAGTAAACTGTAAAGAACTAAGCCAACATGAAAGGTGCTGCCTTTCTGTCACCTACACTCTACACCCTGACTGACTGACTGCCCTCCTCACCTACACTCTACACCCTGACTGACTGCCCTCCTCACCCACACTCTACACCCTGACTGACTGCCCTCCTCACCTACACTCTACACCCTGACTGACTGACTGCCCTCCTCACCTACACTCTACAGCCTGACTGACTGCCCTCCTCACCTACACTCTACACCCTGACTGACTGCCCTCCTCACCTACACTCTACAGCCTGACTGACTGCCCTCCTCACCTACACTCTACAGCCTGACTGACTGCCCTCCTCACCTACACTCTACACCCTGACTGACTGCCCTCCTTACCTACACTCTACACCCTGACTGACTGCCCTCCTCACCTACACTCTACACCCTGACTGACTGCCCTCCTCACCTACACTCTACACCCTGACTGACTGCCCTCCTCACCTACACTCTACACCCTGACTGACTGCCCTCCTCACCCACACTCTACAGCCTCACTGACTGCCCTCCTCACCTACACTCTACAGCCTCACTGACTGCCCTCCCTCACTCCACACCTGCACTTGTAAATACAAAAATGCTTTGTGAACAACATTTTATAGATTACAGAAAGATAATTCTACAACACAAGACAATTCTGACTACACAAACTTGTCTTTTCAAACTATGGAGAAACAGAAACAGACAGACAGGCAGACAGACAACAGAATAACTCCAAAATCATTTTAGAAGAACAATATCACAGGAAGACTAATAAATTTCACTACCTATGAAGAGCAGAAAAAGAATTTCAGTTTTCTGTACCATGAAGTTTAAGGTTCATAGCTCTCGTGCTGACGTACCATTTCTCAGAATAGAAAATAAACAGTACTAGAAGGTGGCACTTTAAGAACCAGAAGAAGATTGTATCATATCATTTCCCTTGGAAAAATCTTCATAAAGGATACCAAAGAACTTTACTATCTAGATAGACAGACAGACAGACAGACAGACAGACAGATAGATAGATAGATAAATAGATAGACAGACAGATAGATAGATGGATGGATAGATATATAGATAGATGGATAGACAGACAGACAGACAGACAGACAGATAGATAAATGGATGTGGATATATTATATATTATGTATTTAAAATATTCATTCTGTAACAAACAACAACAACACACAAGCAACACAGCTCTGCATTCAGTGCTGGACACAGAAGGTATGTAGAAATGTACGGTCACTAAAAACATTGGGGGAATACAAATTCTTTTTAATTTTATGAAAATCAAGGGGCTAAGGGTAAAGAACCACTGTGTGGGAAAAACACACCCACTGTGTGTCGAAACCCTCTACACAAAAGTTATTAGCATGGTGTTATACAAGTAAATTATAAATATGTATATTCTATAAATATAAGTTGAGGTGGAAAACATGTGGGTCCTTTCTACTTTCACAGTCAGAAGGAAAAAAATAAGAAGGTGAACCCCAGAGATCAGAGACATAATAGTAATGGAGCAACGTAATCACCAGTTGAAGGAAGCAGTGTTTCGACAGCCCTTGAGATGAAAAGCTCCTGGAGTGGGTAAAGGAGAATAAGTATAACAGAACTCTGCAGAGTGAAGGTGCACACGGCCTATGCACAGCAGCCTCGGCATAGAAAAGCCCTACCCAGAAAATACAGTGAGGGCCCATCTCCCCTCTGGAAGTTTCAATGTCTTTGTGGATGTGGATGAAAGCTAGTTCATAGGGTTCTAAGAACAGGCAGCTGAATGACAGCAGAGAGAGAGAGAGAGCAGGAGGCATGCACTGCAGGCTCAGTGTGTGCAGAAAACAAGTAAGTGCAGGAACATTAATGAGAAGCATAGGAAGGCTTCAGGAAGACAACACATGCTTGAGGAGAGGGAAGTGACAGCTTCTCATTCAGGTGGCACCAAACACTGTGTGGAACGTGCTACCAACAGGGTCCCAGCAGACAACAAATGCAATAGCATGGCAAGGAACAAGACGTTCCTAGCTGTGGTGAAGGCAATTCAGTAGGTTTGTCACACGGAGAGTAGAGGCAGGGGCATCATGAGCCAGGAGGATGGAAAGACAGCTAGGGGCTTGTCTCACTAAGACTCATGGCATGCAGAGTGAAGAAATGAAAGAGACATTGTTGTATGTTTCTCTTCCCCTGATGGTCCAAGGGTCTTCATGTAGAATCTAGCCATGTCTAACCCCTGGGCATATAATTAACTCCCATATCCACTACAAATCTCCTCATGGAGACCCTCTTCTGTGTGAGTACTTTGTCTTTGTTCTCTTCCCACTTGTAGAGTGTAGATGTGAATTTCCCAAAAAGGAGCAGGAATCACAGAAAGGAAATGCTAAGAAAACAAACCAGGAAGGCAAGAAAACAAACCAGGAAGCCAACACTTGGCTGTCCCTACTCTTGAGCAAGGTTGAACCCTACAGTCTTGAGGGGATAATAAGCCAGTGTAAACCAGCTTCACAAAGACCTTAGTCAACTGCAAAAGTCCAGTGTCCGACTAGGGTGATGAAGCTTGCAGCCCAGGCAGTGGAGTCCGAGAGTCCAAGGACAGCATGTACTTTCCCCAGAAAGGCATGCCTACTCCTTGGCAAAGCTATTTCTAGCAGATGGACACACCGAGATTCATAAAAATCCACACCAGTGTATAGAGAGGCTGGTCTTTCTTTCCATAACCTCTTAGCCTGCACTTTGTTTAAGGCCAGACTCCTGTACCTTGCTGCTGAAAAACAGTTCTAACACAGCAGGAGGCCAAAGGAGTAGGTAAACTGGTGGATTACTGATGTGGTTCCTGGGAGGTGGGAAAGACTCAGGAGAAACCAGAGAGAAGAGGCAATCAAACCCACAGCGCATGAAATAATCCCTGCAGCGTGGCCGCAGCACAGACATAACGAAGACAACTGTAGAAACAGAACAGTCATTTCTAAAGCATAGATGGGGCTTGAAATCGAGAAAGAGAGACGGAATCCTAGCAATGCACGTCTTCTGTTCTCAGCTTCTGGAAGTCTCGCATTATTCTACACACAGGTTTTAAGTCACTGCGTCATGGCTTCGAAGGAGATGGTGGCACTGATGGGAATAAATTCGAAGTTTCTGCTACCACAAAGAGTGGACCAGCCGACTCTGTTAATGTGAGAGTCAGCATATAACTACACATTGATATGCTCGGCTCATCCAGACATTCAACATCCACTTGATGTAAAATGGATACATTGTTATTAAAACCACTGCAACTATGGTTTACTCTGAACCATCTGGAATTTCAAGATGCAGGGCCACCAAGAACAATCTTTCCTGAGGGAGAGATTAAGAAGCAGCAGTGCTCTGGGGACTTCACGGGGATTGTTACCGAGGCATTCCCATTGGACTGTTGCTAACAATGGGAAACACTGGGTGGTGGACCCATCCCCACCAAAGACTAGGGAAGGATGAGGATAAGACAACAAGAAAGACCTGAGCCATACTTGAAGAGATCACGTTTCTGCCTGTTTCAGAGTAATAAATAGCAACAGATACATATTATCACAGATAGTTATTACTATACAATCCCAACTCTGTGAGATTTAATCCTTTTGTTTCTAAGATATGGTTAATAAAACTGCAAATAGGGAGCTCATTAAAATTGGACACTCATAAAGAAACTTCCTTCCAACACAACTCTTGACAGCAAATCAAATCTTGTATGCTGATTTCCCACTCGAGTCAACGGAACTCACCCTCTCCTCCGGGCTGCTTGTACGGGTTATACTTGGGTTTTGGAGCAACAACTGGAGCAAACTTCTTGGGTGGCTGTTGTGTTGACACTGAAATACTGGGGGTCCCAAAAGAATGGGTGGTCTCCATCCGTGCAGGAACGTGGCCAAGAGGCTCACCAGTGCTTTTGGGTGGCAGCCAAGATGGGTGAGACATTGTTGAAATCTGCAGTTAGAGAAACAGAAAACAGAACGCACTGTGTTCAGTGTGGCTGGAGGGCCATATGAAGACATTGATCAAAGGTGGACGGGGCCAGAGGAACACCTCTGCATGCACAGGTGACCCTCGAACCTTCTGGGGGACATTAGAGAAACAGTAAATGTTTGTTAATGGACACACGAAGCACACTTTAACATGCCCTTTTTACAAGACTAGCTCCACCCCTCCCACAACCCTATAAGAGGCACTTGGAAACGGGCAGGGGCACAGCGGCCAAAATGACCGCAACAAATACTACCATGTATTAGAGAAAGACCGTTCAACACCGGCAATGCAATGGTGGCCATGCAAATTAAAGAAATGGCCAGTAACACATAACTAAGCTGGAAGATTGTGGAAACATTACTTGAACTCCATGAGGGATAATCAACACAGCCCAGACACTGCTCCACCAGAGTATCCACACTGTGAAGGGAGAACCGAGTCCTCTGTCAGGAGATGCCAATCACTCCTCCTGGCAGCCTGCCTGCTGGGGAAAAGTCTCACAGACTAGCTGAGGAGGCCTCTCCAGATCCTGATTACAAGAGCTCTCCAGCACAGGGAGGCCGGAAGGTGCCCTGTACCCACTCCCAGCCCAAAATCTACCTTGTAATTTATTAATTGGACTGAATTAATTAAGAGGGCTACATGATTACCTCCAGATGTCTATAGCAACAAAGCACGAAGCAAATGCAGGAACAAATGAAGGCCTCAGGATGTCACATAGCAATAGAAAGAGAAGGAGGAGGTGAGACAGCAGTGTCTTTGCTGAGAATTCACACGTGCCCACAACACGGAGAAGCAGTATGGTCAGGAGCCATCTGAGGGCCTGGCCAAAGTTATGGCTGGGACTTTCCAGGCCTCCTTAATCACAGAGCTTTAAAGAAAGCCAATATAATAACACTGAAGGGCTTCATGCATATGCCGGCAGTTACAATGAAAGCAGGGTGGGTGTGCCTCTATTCTCATAGAAAATGAGTGAAAACTATAGGTTTTTTTTACATAGAGGAAAACAGGTGTCAGTATGCCACAAGATGGGGTTAACTATGGATAACAGAGGGAAGAAATTGAAATAAAGATGCAGGGTGTCGAAGCCAATGGTGACATTGACTCCCTCTGGCATCACGACCCTCTTTCTTCTCGTCCCCTGTGGATGTGCACGGAGACACATAGGCTAGAGAACTGTAAGCCTATAAGAAGACGGGGACCATATCTTAGATGTTCTAAAATTTCCAGTAAAGCATGCCACAAAACCAGTATGAAAATCATAGTCATCTCTGTCCCCCATAACAGTGTGACTTGTCCTGATGATGCCTGCTTCTGAAAAGGAAGCATTCTGAGCTTGCCTTCCATAAGGACCACATCTGTTGAGAAGGCACTCTGGGTCTGCCCTCTATGAGCAACACATCTGGATAGAAATGACTGTCACAGTACCTTATACTTGTCATCAGTGCCCCAAGGTTTACAGTGAATTCCTATGTTTCTGGGCCTGTCTTTATAAAGTGCCTACCACAAACATCTGCATTTCCTTCCAATTCCTGGGTACCAAGCCCCATTTCCTGTTTATGTTACCCCAGCTCAGATGCCTGCCTGTGGATGAATCCTCTTAAAAGGGAATGGCAGCATATTCTTTTACTGAATTCTTCTAGTATTTTTTTATAGTAACATTAGTTTGCTAAAAAGTAATTTATCAATCTGCATACGTGCTACAGTGACCTGGAAAATCCTGGGTGGTCTCACTGTATTATCGTAAGACACATACAGTCTGATAGATGTACCTCCATGCAGTGTCTCACAACTGTACAGCACCTCTCCCTCCCCATCAGCATCCACCAGCACACCTCTCCCTCCCCATCAGCATCCACCAGCACACCTCTCCCTCCCCATCAGCATCCACCAGCACAATCATTTTGCCCCCCTTTCCTTGGTACGTAATGAAGCTGTTGAGAGATTTCCAGATAGTAAAACATCTTTTCAATCCTAGAAAAAAAAAAGTATAAGTTCCAAATATGGTGCTTATTATACTAATGGAAAAATTAAAACTTTTCTTTATAATTCTGTCTATGAGATCAAAGGTATTTCTGCAGGGCTGTTCTCTGGCCAGTTTCCCTTCCTTCATTATCAAGTTACTACTCAGAGGGTGTAAATCCCAATGCAGTCTCAATTGACTTAATAATGACCCTGAGTAAAGTGATCTTTAAAGGTTCATCAGAATTCAATGAAAATACTTCCATATGTGATGATACTTTATTTAATAACAGAACTAACACTATTTCCAATACCTTTTGTGATAATACTTCTAAGATGATGTGATCAAATTTATATCTTCAAGAAAATTCATCTTCTGCTCAAGATTCTTATCACAAGATTTACCCATTCACACAAGCTACCCCTCAGTTACAAATAATTTCTTATCCATAATGAATCCTTTATGTCCTGGGGATCACTTCCAGACAGTTCTTCAGAATATAAATGATGCATTTAATCCTTTTCTCAGCTGCAAGCCCCGCTCAGCATCAGCACATTACCTTGCTGCACAAACTCATCAGGTGGCTGGCTCCGTGCACACTTCCCCAAGCAAACTCTCCAATAACAAATGTCCAAGTCTCTCACTAGTTCTCTAGATGAATTAGATTCTCATTCTATCAGAAAGTATAGTCTTTCAAAGTTGCATTCATGGAAGTGGGAGGAAGGAGAGTAGCCTAGAAAGGATGCTGCACTGAGAAACTGGAGGAGCTGCAAAGGACCGGTACAGGCTGGGAGACGAAGCTCCCATCTGGACTTAGAAAGCTGTAAAGTTCTGAGATATATAACTGGATGGGGGGACAATGACAAGAATCAACAGCACAGAGGCTGAGGAGATGGACCATGGGTAATGTGTATGTAAGGACTCAAGTTCAAATCCGCAGACCACACATAAGCAAGGACACACAGTTCATGTGTGTGATCCCAGTATACTACAGAGGGATGGAACATAGGGACAGCATTGTCCCCAGGAGGTCTAAGTCAGTTACCCCTCACAGTGGGAAACAATGAGGCTGCCTCAAAGAGAGAAAGTGACAGCTGATGTTCTCCTCATACCTAACCTGACACATATATATATACTCACAGACATGAGGAGGGACAGGGAAAGACTTAAATAATACATTACTTTTTAATCCATGAAGGTTTTTTGTGACTGACCTC
This sequence comes from Micromys minutus, assembly GCF_963924665.1. Taxonomy (NCBI): domain Eukaryota; kingdom Metazoa; phylum Chordata; class Mammalia; order Rodentia; family Muridae; genus Micromys; species Micromys minutus. The sequence continues at coordinate 67,626,605 of NC_137976.1, forward strand.
TATAGGTAAATGTCAGTGCCTTGTTAGAATTACCAAACTCCTGCTTCAATATTCTGGTTAGGAATATTGATTATACAAACATGGATTTCATGATGATAATTTCATACATTTTATATATGCTCTGGACATATTCAGCTCTCCTGCTATTTTCTTGTCCTGCCTTTTCCTGGTCCCCTTCCTCCTCCAAATAGATTTCTACCGACTTTCAGGTTTCTTTTATTCCACATACATGAAAACCAGGGCAATCTTCCTGTGAATCTAGACTTTGTCCCCTAAACATGTATGATCTTTAGTCGTACACAATTTCCTGCAATTTTCTCACCTTTTAACAGGTAGCATAGAGAATGACACTGTAACTGGGCTAAGTGTGACCTGCACTGTAGTGACTCTGAGTGCATAGCCGTCTCTGCTCTGTGCATTGCTAGAAGGGATCAGGTCTATACCAAGGACAACACAGTTTGATCTTAATGCAAGTTCTATAGCTTTTGGAGAGATTTTCATGACCACACTGACTTTGGTACTTGTGAAAAATGGCGTCTCTTCTCTGTATCTTTACCAATGTTTGTTCTTTGTGTTTGGTGATAGTCATTTGGACTTGAATAAGGGATTCTCAATGCAATTCAAAGAGGCTTCTCATCCCTCCCTCCTTCTCCTTTTCAACTGCCTCCTATGTCAGGATCTGAACACAGAGCAGTGTGACTTCTGGTCATCTATGGCTCCCCAGACCTATTGTAACCCTCAATAGGTAATGATGTGCTTATATGTCTTTGGTACAGCTGTTCACCCTGCACCAAAGAGCAGTATTTGGTTGGAGGTTGTTTGACCTTCATAGTTTACAAGCAGCTTCCAGTTCAGACAGGAGCCTATAATGCAACTTTTACTCTTGGGGAGCCCTACTCTGAACTGAAGATGCCATAGTTGAATGAGGGGGTGGGGATTCTAAACAGGAATCTGCTCACATGCTTTATGAATTTTGAAGAGATTGACAGGAAAACTATTTTTAAAAACAAGTAAAGTTACGTCTGGAGATCACAAATTGTCTATAATTTTCCTCTCAGCTCATCATAGGAAGCGCAAGTCTCTTTTCTCCCTTTCCTTGGCACCTGTTTTCCTAATTCTCTGACCCTCCCCGTTGTGGGAGGAAGTCTCAGATTAATCTCAGTGATTACCAAGGTATCAATCAAGATTGACTATGCACAAGGAAATAGGCACGTTAGGCAAACCTCTTCCAAACCATGCAGGTAAGTCCCTCCTGGTGTAATTACAAAGCAGATACGCTGCAGCATGCGAAGGGAGCGTGGGAAGGCAGCACTGAAGAATGAGGCGGGCTGAAAATTACACACAATTGCTAGTGAAGCAGAGACCTCAATCACGTTCTGAAGCATCAGGCTAAACAGAGCAGGAAGGGCAAAGCAGGACCTGCCATGGGCTGGAAATGTCATGTATTCAACTTAACTTCTCTTGAGAGAGAGCTCTGGAAGGATGCTGGCTAAATGCCCCCTCTCCATACACGGACAGCTGGCACTGCCCAGAAGGAGCAAGGAGAACAACTCCACTGACATGCCAGCATTTTATACAGGTTCTCTCAAAGACACTGGAAATACTCGAAGCAGCACTAGACTGAGACACAGAATGCTCTTCGGCAATTGCTTGCTGGCTCCCAAAGCTCTGACTTTAGCCCTTGCCCGTCTTTCAACTTAGATACATCTCCTTTTCTATAAACTGAAATTACTTTATTGCCAACATTCTGCTCCCCAAGATTATAGCTGAGTTAACTGAGGTTTCCTCTAAAACTATGTTCTAAATACTAGGAATTCCTAAGTACCCCCCACTACAGCCCAGATGAGGAGGTGTAAAGACAGGTGGACTCAGTCAACACAGACTCATGACCTGCCTCTCACAAAGGTACTCCTACAAAAAACAATGTTACAACGTGTTCCCTTCTCCTGGCAACACTGTGGGGAGCCACAAAATACCAAACTGCATTTGAAAAACCCCAAAGGAACCAAGCAGCACAAAAAAGGAGAAGCATCAGGCCCCAGTGAGTAACTGTGAGTCACTGTCATCAGAAGGGACACAGAACAGAGGCAGGCCACAATACACACTTTCCCTTCAGATTCACAGTATCAATGGAAAAAGGAACTGTCAGGGAAACACTACCACTGAACTCCAAGGAAGCAGAGAAGCCTAGGACAGAGCGGGCAAGCTAGAGTTGCCATTCTGTTTTCTTAGCAGTCACAGGGAAGACAGCTGACAGCAGATAAGGTGAGCCAGAGAGAGCTGCAAAGTCAATGGGAGACCTACATGCATTAGGAAACACTGTCTTTCTTCTAACCCTAATATAACAAACATGCAAAGCCTCCTACAGATTCAGAGAAGGAGAAGTTGCTCACCCAATTTAGGAGAGCAGTTAGAAGCTATGGGAGCAGGGAGTACACCCGAATGCTCTTCCAGAAAAGAAAACTCAAAAATGGAAAGTTTCACTAAGCAAATCAGTAACATTACTGCTTGGTGGATGATTACCTGGTAGACTGGATAAAGATAATGCAAGTGGTCCTAAGAGCACAGACAATCCCCAACATTCCATGCTAAACCATATCCAACAGGAATGCTTCCACCTGAGCAAGAAAATGGCATCCCAGTTTGCCCATCTCTAAAAAACCCAGACAAGTGGTTTGTATTTTAAATCGCTCCCATAGCATGTTATATACAGTATGACAACATTGTTCGTCTGTGCACTGCCCTAGCCTTACACGAAATGTGGTCCCAAGGAGGATTCTTCTAAGTCCCCAATGCAAACAAGGAACTTTCTGTGTGTGTCCAGCTAAAACAAGGGGCAAAGGATAACCTGAGTTTGCCCGCATTCAGGAAATCTACCTCTGAAAGTGGAAGCCTGGATGTACCTAAGATGCTGTGTACCTAATTACCATAGCCTTCACCCTTCCAACGGGAAGAGAAGGTGATAGTGAGAAAAGTCAATGATATAATCCCTAATAAAGCTCAGGAGGCTCCTTGGTGCTTATCTGGAATCTCTCCTTTTAAACATACCAATAAGTGCTCCGGTCTCCAGGCTAATTGCTGCTCATTCGTCTGTGTTCCGTGAGCAGTGTGTTTAAACTTGTCTTAGATGTACACTGTACTTATCTGTTTACAAGTCTGCTGGACCCATTACATAGGCCATGGAATTTTACTAGCATTTGAGGTGTGTTTTAATTACTTTTAATTTTTTAATACCCTTGTTTGTATCCTAACAAAAAATAAGCATAAAACAACAAAGCCCATCTTCCTAAGGACTTGAAAAAGCAGAACTATTTTCCTATTTTTATGAGCTTGCTACTGATGGACAAACACGGCAGTTTTGTTTGTAAAACTGTGTTTATTCAGATGTAGTCAACCACCAGATCTCTCCCCAAAGCCTATTCGTGTGTCCCTGATTCCAACCATGCCATGCCGTACAAACTATCTTAAGGTTTTGAAGTTTGGCCACTCACATTTACTGGAGTTTCTATCACCGACTTTAGCTATTAGGGTAAACCCTGTGATGTTTTAGTTTCTGTTTTAACAATGAAGGACAAACATAAGCAGCTATGTCAACTTTTTAAGTGCACAGATGACAGAAAAGAAAAGAGGTGGTAGGGGTCATGAAAATTTTCAACAAAAACTTAGGAGAGGATTTTAGGGAATAAGAATTAACCCTATGCATACAATTATGCTTTCAACTACAGTTTTTGATTCCGTAAAAATCTGAATTAACTGTTCCTCAGCCTATGGAATGATAATAAGGCCAAGCAAACCGTTTAGACGAACGTGTCACTAATTCAAGCCACGTAGTAAAGGTCACATTTGCAATCGGACAGTCCCCAGTGAAACAACTTTCAGCTGCAGACTTCTTGAATGTGCGAAATTATCCTACTTTTGTTTCAGATTTTGAAATAAAGCAAAATCTGCTGAGCCGCTGAGCAATGGCAGCCGGACCGGGCTGTACCACCTCATTGTCACATCACAGCAACGGAGTTTGTCCTTCTTAAGTCTCTTTCCATGACAATACTGGTATGAAGCCCACTGAATTATTATTTTGTAATCATTATGCAAAAAAAACTAAAGTGCATAAAACCATTTACAGTTAGCTAAATATTCCAGTGACATTTACAAAACACACACATACACACTCATACATGCACACACGCATGCACACATGTACATATACACAAAATGCACATGTGCGCACACGAACACTTTTAAAATTTAAAGAAGAGCAAAGAACATGAAGCAGCCTGGACATATATTATCAATGAGACAGATAATCATTAAATAGTTCCAAAGCAGAACTCAAACACGTTCACCCATACCTTAGCACAGCTTCTTACACCCACGGCAACAGCTTCCATGACTCAATCGTTAGAACTGCTGTAAAGCTCATGATCGATAAAATGTGTACTACCATAGGGCCCCCGATCCACCTCACCTTTAACTCTGGAACCACAAACTCTACAATGCAAGACATTCCTTCGAATGCATAATTTCATTCATTCCATGTTCAAAGTATAAATTTCTCTTAAGTTCAGTCTGGTTCTTTTTTTTTTTTTTTTTTTTTTTTTTTTTTTAAACTGGTATTTCGGCTTCAGAACAAATAGCAGGACTCTAAATCTCACACGGTGGGAGGCAGTTTTCTTCCACACACTCGTGGAAGTACTTCCTACAGACTGTCTTGAATAAGATGCTAATCATGAACTAGACAAATTGGTAGAAAACAGTTACAAGAATGGCTAAATCTTGGTACAGTTATCAAATGCAGTCAACCTTGTTTGTAAACATAAAAGGCATTCTCCTTGATTCTCTGGTATCCCAGAAACTAACTTGGAAACCCACTGCTCTGCAATAACTCTATCAGTGTCTGCGTGTGAACAGCCAACAAGGATGTCATCTTCCCCCATCTTTCTTTTAAGTGCCCCTCACAGGGTCTATCCTATGATCGTTCCTCAGCCAGTGAAGACAACTAACACTAGTGTATTACTACTATACTGTCAGTACTACTATACTACTACTACTATACTGTTAGTACTACTATACTGCTACTACTACTACTACTATATTATTAGTACTACTATACTACTACTATACTGTTAGTACTATTATACTACTACTACTACTATACTGTTAGTACTACTGTACTACTACTACTACTATACTGTTAGTAGTACTGTACTACTACTACTATACTGTTAGTACTACTATACTACTACTATACTGTTAGTACTACTATACTACTACTACTATACTGTTAGTATACTATACTACTACTACAACTATACTGTTAGTACTACTATACTACTACTACTACTACTACTACTACTACTACTACTATACTGTTAGTATACTATACTACTACTATACAGTTACTACTACTATACTACTACTATACTGTTGGTATACTATATTACTACTATACTGTTACAACTACCATACTACTACTATACTAATGATTATTACTACTATACTTCACTACTCCTATGCTATTAGTACAGTACTACTACTATATTATTACTCCTATTACCACTATATTACTACTACTACACTATTACTACTACTACACTATTACTACTACTACACTACTACTACTACTACTACTACTACTACTACTACAACTACTACAACACTATTACTATTATAACTACTATTACATCATTACACTGCTACTACCATTACTATTGCTGCTGCTGTTGCTGTTGTTGCTGCTACTACTACTACTGCTACAACTACACACACATACACACACACACACACACACACACACACACGACAATAAAGGTTGCGGGGTGCTAAGAGTTAAGCTCTGAGTTGGAATAAATGTAGATTATATGCCAGGCACTATTCTCCACGGTTCCTCATAACTAGAGTGATTTCTAATTCAATTCATGCCTGTGATTTTGGTTGGCTGTGCCCACTAACAAGCACCTCTTCAAAGCCTCTCCAGTGGGATTACAAGTAATATACAAGGCATCGTGACAATGTCCAGTTCACTTGATACAAGTGAACCTCAAATATATTCAGCTACTGATCCAAGGAACCAGAGAGTTAAGAACCTCTCATGTTTGGAATTATGTTAACAGTTGCTCCAAGCAATTAGCAGAAGGAGACAGAAATTAGAAATTCCTACTCCAGAGCATGTGCCCCCAATTAAGAAGGAAAGGCAGGAATATAGAGATGGCTCAGCAGTCAAGAGCACTGCTCTTCCAGAGAAACAGAACTCAATTCTCAGCACCTACATAGCACTTCACAAGCATCTCTAACCAGTCCCTGAAGATCCAGCACTCTCTTCTAACTTGTGTGAACACTGTATTCATGTGGTAAACAGACATCATTCAGCCAAATATGAACACAAAATGAAATCCCCCAAAATAATTTACAACTGAAAGAATGGATAATGACATTCCGGGCACATAAAAGAAAGCAGGGGTGGAAACTACAACCCACACCAATGCCTGAGCCTTTTCCTAGAGTGACAAATGTCACACACTATGAAGGTGAACTGGAATGCTTCAAGCACATGTGCTTCATTCGTCTTCCATGCCTAGTGTTTCTTGTAATTATAAAATTTCATCTGTTATGAGTATTGCCAGAAGTTTACCCAGGTCTTAATTTCGAACATAAAAGTGAGCATCTACTATGTGCTTAAAGCAACTCACTAGACATTATGGGAGAAGGGGGAGCAGAATTGCCAAAAGCTTTCACATTGCTAAGTCAGTGTTACAGATGCACAAAAAGGAAATTAGAATCAGTTTTTCCAGGTCAACAGTTCATATCTCTATTTAATACATGTTATGAGAACTTTTATTTGATCTCCATTGCAAATTCTAAGCATGCATTTAAGGCTAGGTTAAGTCCAATGGACAAGTAAAACCACAGGGTGGGAATATGTTAACCTTTCCTTACGACAGAACTCCCTCGACACGGAGACCATGACTGTGATATTTGGTGTCTCCCTCTAGTACTTTCCAAGGTGTTGAAACTAAAACAGTTTAGAATACTCTCTTGAGTCATGGCCTTTCCTTCTTAAGGTCTTTGTTTCATAAACAGGAGTTCCCCAAAGGGTTTCCCTAAAGAAAACTGTTATATAATAAATGACCCTGACAGCTGAGACTTGAGAACTCCCTATTTGAGTATTGACTACACATTTAAGCCAAACAAAATTTGTAAAAAATCCCTGGTATGATGGGTGCTGAGTCAGCATTTCTGGGTGCCAACCAATGCAATGGGCGCACTGTTGGTAGGTTTAGATTATAAAAGAAATTCTGCCAAAATATAAGCGCTGAACTGAGTTTTGGAAGGTTGGGGTGAGGGCTAGTTACCCCATTCTGGGAACAGTGGTACATTCTTCAACTCAACAGCTGTAAGCCAGGTGATGGTTCTCTTTCTTGGATATAAAAAACAGAATAGGTTAACTATATTTCTGGGGTTCAATACTAGGTATTCATTCTAGCACCTACTCCAAATGGTCTTTCCAATAATTTTTGAGCCAAACCTCTCTATTGAATCTTTTCTCTTAAATATCTGCAGCTGATGGTTTCTTATAGCAAACCCTGATTTTAAAAGGAAAAAAAAAACTCTCAAGGTTCTAAAAGTTTGATTCAAAAATTGGCAATAACAAATCTTTACGAGGAAGAGATGTGTCCAGGGAACCAGGAGTCACACAGAGAGTGTTCAGGCATTCTCAGAACTCCTAAGGAGTTCTGGGAAGATTCAGGCTCAACACAGAGAGCACTGAGTGCTAAAGATGAAACCAACAGATGCCAAAAATATCTACTCTCAGCAACGTGCCCTAGGCTCCACCTCTGGCTGGCTGTTTCTGTAACTAAAGGCAACATGGGGAAGTCCGTTGTCTCCAAACTCATTCTTTGTGCACATGAGGAAATTTACTTGGATTCCATTTGTAACAAAACTTAACCATTCAATACCCTCAAACCTGAAGGTGAAGAAACAAAAATCATGAAACAAGAAACAGAACCAACAGACCTTAAGGAGTAAAGAAATTTCTGACCCAAAATTTTTAGATCTGACCCCAAATATCCAGACAGTGACAATCTACAGTTACAATGTCTAAGAGAGAAAACCCCATGACAATGGCTGAGGACTGTAAGAATACCAGACTGGAACTCAGTCCCTTATCAGTATCTTAAGTGAAGGGGAGACATTTGTACAGCCTGGATCCTCTTGAGGGACAGAGACCAATAGAAAGCAGGGGAAAAAGAGGAGCTCGGTGCAATAACACTTAAAGCTCAAGAGAAACAACTAAATCACTCTTGCACCATACAAAAACATCCAGAAACTCAGGAGGAGTTTGGAAAACACCATGAAAAGTGACAAGAAGAGCCAGGACCCTGGTGGTTGCATCAGCTCCTTCATCCAGCAGTGAGCTCAGGGTGCTGCTCTCAGACCTCACAGGACTCAGTGAAAACAACATCCTGCACCTGGATCAACAAAACCAAGTGAACCAATGACTGCATGAGTACATATGTGTGTATGAAATGGTACCTCTGTGTGTGTATGTGTGTGCAAAATATACACAAAAAGAAAATTATTAACAAAAGCACTTCAAATGAAATTTATGAATGAATAGGCTCAAACTTGGGTAACAAAAGGAAATAAAGTATACCTGTAGTCTTACAGTTGGCTAGATGGGGAGAGATGGCGTTCAGATTTGTTACCAACAGTGATGTCTAAAGGAGAAGAGAAACCAGCTGAGACTGTCACAATCCTCTCAGTTCCTGTAGCAGGCACAACAATGGAAAGATTGCAGGGAGGGGTGCTATAAACATTTCAACTATGACACACCAAGAACGTGGGATACAACCCTGAGAAAACTACACTGTGCACGGTAATCAGCATCTTAGCACAGGTGCTCTTAGGAGTCCCAAAGGCTTGGGGAAAAATTCAGTAGGTGATGGGTTTGTCTTGCTAGCACAAAAACTAAGTGGATCCCTTAGAATTCAGATAAAAGAGCAAAGCATGGAGAAATGTGTCTTCAATGCCAGGGAGGTGGAGGGAGAAAGAGACTAGCCAACAATCTAAACATAATCAGTGAATTCCAAAGTCAGTGAGAGCCCCTTTCATAAACAAGGTAGACAGCCCCAGAGGAATGACACCCAAAGGTGACACTTGGCCTTCACATGTAGAAAACACTTCACAAGTGGCAGTGTTTTCAAACACCCATGTTCAGCCATACCTGGCCAAACACAGACACAAGACAAGGCTAAAGAAATGACTTGGTGAAAAGAACTGAGTTTGGGCCACTGCTCCCATGGTAACTGGCTCCCACAACCTCTAACTTTTCTCCAAAAGACACACTAGCTTTTTGGGACTCTACAGATACGTGAACACATGAAAATGTGCATGTATAGACAAGTAAAGACATACTTTCTGTCTTAAAAGTTGATTGTTTTAAAGAAGACCTTTGGGCATGTGATTTTAGACTGATCACTTTGTATAGGATAAGAGGCTCCTCCCTGGGCCGGATTAATCTTTCGGCTCTCAGAGGTCTTATATGACTTTAGCATTTCCCCTTTCTGCATTCAACATGTTTCCTGGCATCATTACTCAGACCTGTTTCGTCACATTCAATAGATGCAATAGGTTATATGCATATATTCATGCGTTTTACATAGGTATGTAAAATAATAACAAAAAGAAGCAAGCAATTGGCTGGGGGCATGAGAATGACTAAGAGGAGGTCATGGAAGATGGAAGGGTATAATTATATTTTAATCCAACAGGTGTTAATGGAAAGTCTGTTTACAAAGGTGTCTCTACGTAGCTCATGCATGCATTCTTCCTCCGATCTACCTAATTGAAAAAGGAAGCAACTGAAATTAGGAGTGAAAAGAGATCCAGACAGTTCTTGGAAGCAGACAGCCTATCAGTGCATTTGCATAGATCAGCAACTCCCATCTTGTGAGACATGACAAACCTTTACCAAACCTCTGTCTCAAAGATACATACATTCTGATGGATATATAATGTGTAAACTTTATACATAATAATTATATTATATAATAATTATGTTATAATTATAATATATAGAGTAGGGTAAATTAAATAAACTTAACTATTTGGGATGATAATGCCCCCAGGATTCAAAAAAAAATAGCTAACAAAACCCCCTGTGACAAACATGAGAAACCTCTCTTCAAGTTGTTAGTCAAGGGACTCCTCCAAAATAGAGGCAAATGCCATTACCCTTGGTTGCTCCCCAGATTTTGTAGGTAAGAGCCTGTTTCTGGAGACACAAGCACATTCAACTCAGAACTTGGAAAAATTCACCTGAAGAATCTTCCTTGAAGATTATCCAGAGGGAATATACAAACTGCCAAGGCAAAAACCAATCAACAGGCATAACAAGCCTTAAAGTTCAGGAACCACAATGATGTGCCCAGCAAGATGTCCCCATGGCTACAAGAGCAGCACTAATACCTTTTGGACCATCAGCATCCACTGAGTTCGACTTGAGCCTAGCTCAATGGAAGAGAGCTCAACTCTCCCTGGTACTAAAAAGCTAGTCAGCTACCCATAGCCTGTGTAGTCAGGATCCATAGAAAAAAACCTATTATTGCTATGTTCCTAACCCTGAATTCTTTGTAACTGCATTCTACATATGTGTCCCTATGCCAACAGATAAATGTAGCCCCCATCCCTAATGACAAGCTTTTTTTTTCATCACAGAAAAATGATAATAAAAATTCACAGTTTGCTATAAGTCCAAGTAAAATGGGTCATAAAATATCTACAAGGCAACCCCTTTACCTATATCTCAGAGTACACTGCAGAAAAGGGAGCAGAAAGATCGCAAGAACCAGAAGACTGTACCATCCGCTCCGCAATGGCCTCCAAAATTTCTGAAATATATCACTTAGTATGTTTTGATATATATTACATATTCTATATTATTAGCATATATAATATAAATAATGTGTAATTAAAATATGATATTAATTATATTAAGTATATAATATATATTAAATATATAAAATAGTAGGTGCCAATTCTTAGGTGCACACTAGATTGAAACTATGTAAACTCCAGGAAGGCATGGTGGGTCATCTTGTAAACCAGGACTCTTAAAAAATGAAACTGCTATGAACTAAAGGCCGCTACATTATGTAATGAGCTACGGGATAGCCTATGCTACCAAGAAAAAGCCTGTCTTAAAAAAATGTGCAATGTCACTGTTACTAGGAAATAAGTTAATGGACAAAAAAGGCCCAATCCAGGGCTCCGGGTTTAAGGAATATTATGGTTTATTTTTTCCTACATAGCATCGTGTTCTCCTGTCTTTCTACAGGGAAGCAAACGCTGGCAGCATAAGGTTTTCACAGACTGTACATATGTAACTGAAAAACGGCGAGGCTCGGTTACATATCCATGACAGCAATTGCTTCTAATATTCCCAAAAATGCTACGATGAGCTAAGGTAGGTGGATTAGACTCCCTTTCAAACATGGCTGTTCAACAAAGCATCAAAGAGTGTGTTTCCACAAATGCTCGCCTGTTACATTCTAAGAAACAGCCCTTTCCTGAAATCTTAGCACTAACTGAAACACTTGCAGAAAAGTAAAGTTGAGGTTGAGCTCTGGGTGTTTACTTTAGAACCTAAAGTCAATTTCTGCAATATTATCAACGCTGGGGAGAAGTTTTACAAGAAATTCAAAAGCTAATGAGAGCTATTTCCTTGACTTCTCCTCACAGCAATCTGACAACAAACTCGGAAGAGTTTCTATACCTGCCTGTACAATGGATGGCTATAATTAGTGCCTAATATTTTGTGAGAGCTAAAGATAACATTGGAGTCCACAAGTATGCTGATGTTCTGTACATTTTGAACAGCTGTAATTAGGTCCCAGTGGATGTAATATTCAGGAAGGTGCTAGGAAAAGAAATTATCAGATAGGAAACTGTAAGGAATGGTGGGTGAGGCAGGCGGATACATGCATGTGTGTATTTGTGTGCATGCACATGCTGTGAAATATACTGAGAGCACCCTAAGGATCTGAGTCACCTTCTCCAGCCACTGGTGAGACTAAGTCACAGTGCCTAAAACCTTCCTAATTCCTACTGGTTCTTGAAAGCTTAAATTCAAAACAGACACCTTTCATGCTGTTGTGTGAGTTTTGTTGTTGTTCCTCACTGCTTTTAAAAGAAGAGAATTAATCTTATATTTCTTTAAAATATTCTTCAAATCATGAGCAAAAACAAAGTAAGCAGAAGACAAAGTCACAGTTGCAAACACAAAAGCATTAGTTGAGCAAGCAGATAGAATTTTGGATTAAATACATCACGAGAGAGGAACATACATGTCTTCACTTAGGATTTTCCTCATATCAGCTTCCTGCCAAGCATGATGGTACCCTCCAAGCTGGCGTTTGGATGCTCATATTAAAATGACTGTCTCCTCCATGAGATGTGCACCTTAGAACAGTCCTTAGTTCCTTTTGTTTATAAACATCAATAGTGTGTAAGAAGAATAGCAAACCTTCCACTGTGTGGCGAGGGAGGTAATACCAGCCTGTGGGCCACAGAACCAGCAGGTACAGCTCACCCTGTTATGGGGAGGGGATGATGAATGTGTGCCTTCCTCCCACACTCCTTCCCATGCTTATTCAAATATCCAATATGTAAGTCCCATATGCTAAAAATATAAGGAAAATCCACAATAGAAACGTAAGGAGCTCAGGAGAAGATTACTATCACTTCCTTATGATATAGACAGGAAAACATCAGAGTAAGAACTTTCTGGTTCTCCAGCTAACCTTTCACAACCACCTAGCTAACCAAACCAAATTATAACCAGAAAACCGCATCACACAGCTATCCCCGTCAACTGTCTCAGAGAGTCCAGAGTTCTTCCTAACCCCTGGGATCTGCCGTGTATACTACCAACTTCACCTGTCATGATACGGGCCACATGCTCCACTCTATGAGTCCACTTCCAGCATTCGAATACAGCCCTAGGTTTCTTGGAAGAGCCATTCTCTGAGCTTGTTATAATGCATCTTGAGGAGATTAAATGGGTGTGGTTTGGATATGACCTAAGTATACCCCAAGTCACTCTGCACTGAAATTTAATCACTACTATGAGCAGAAATATAGGCATTTGTTGCAAAAACAGTGTTAAAGACATTAAAAAGAATTAAAGAAGGTCCTTAGAACAGATGCTAAATATAGAATCCTCAGTGTTTCAAGGAAGAAAAAACGAAAGGATATCAGTGGGTTTGTTTCATTGAGGTCAGTTGCTACCAGCATTCTCTGCCAGCAAGAAATTCATCCCCAAATACCATCCCTTACCCTCAAACCCTAAGTTAAATAAACTGCTTTTCTTCATAAAGTTAGCCTGTTTCAGATCCTTCATTATTGTAAAACAAAACTAACCAGTACAAGTTTCATTCAGCACCTCAAAAGCCATCACGTGGGTCAGGAGACACATCAGGTGTGCCTCAGTGGAGCATAGGCTGCTCTTCCAAAAGATGCAGATTTGGCTCCCATCACCCAGATGATAGCCCACAAGTCTCTGTCCCTCCGGTTCTCCAGGCAAGCAAGTATTGCATAGACACACACACGAAACACATGCATACGCATCAGGCAGACATCAAACACACAAAAATGTCATTTTGTTTTGAAAAGCCATCTCATGATGATACAATATAAATGAACTATAAAAATATACAAAGTGATGGGGTTGGAGAGATGATCTGGAAGTCATGGGAACTTGCTGCTATTCAAGAATACTGGGACTCCATTCTCAGCACCCATGGGGCAGCTTCCAGCAGGTTTAACTCCAGTTTCGTCGAGATAAATATTGATGAAGCCACTGAAAGCAGTGTACCCCACTAGGCTCTTCACATGTTCAGATGGATGCTCCCCATCCTACTAGTATCTCCCACAAATAGTACATATGCTTCTGGTTGGCATCTGCCATCCTAGCCAGCAACATAATTATGTGTGCTGATTCCCATGCCTGGATCCACAGAGAACCTATGAGTGCTTTCAGAGAAAACAAACACGTTGTACATTTCCATACCCAGTCCTCTGATAAGGATTAAGTACTTATGTAAAAGTGAGGGGAAAAAAATCAAAGCACAAACTGGACCACATCATACATAGCTTCTGTGTGTGTATGTGTGTTTGTGCGTGTTCTATGTGTGTCTCTGTCTCTGTCTCTCTCTGTCTCTCTCTTTCTGTCTGTCTCTCTCTCTCTCTCTCTCTCTCTCTCTCTCTCTCTCTCTCTCTCTCTCTCTCAAACACACACATACACACACACAATCTTTTAAAAGCTGGTAATTTTCTTGTTATATGACAATATCACTTAGAAATGATGGGGGAAGGGTTGTGCGAAGGGGAACCCAAAGGGGGTCAGTGAGTGGGATATGAAATGAATAAGTAAAAATAAAGTAAAATTATGCATGGGTGTGTGTATTTTTTAAAAGTATCATAAAATTGTTCTTTTAACTAATTTGGTTGAAAGAGCTGTGTACACATGAAAGGTAGTGAATAGTTTAAATCTATCTGTGTAATAAAAACCAATAACATGTTTCTTGCCTCATTACAGAGACTACTAAAATCATAGGCTAATGCCTTGACTGCTTATATAGTATGTGAGACAGGAAGAAAATAAGCTAAAAAGAAACCTTGTCCTCTGTGCATATGGAGGTCAGAGATAAACACGAAGTAGCTCCTCAGTTGCTTCCCACCGTAGTATTGGAGACACTGTCTTCCCTGAATCGGGATCAGAAATCCAGGTAGGCTAGGGGCAAGTGGTTGGAGAGAATGTGCCTGTCTCTAAATGCCCATGCTAGGGTCACAGCCACACCACCACCCTCAGCTTCTCCGTGGGTGCCGGGAATCCATTCCCAGGTCCTCGTGATTACAGAGCAAGCACGTTACTGGCTGCACATTCCTCCGGCCCATCATCAAGATGAATCGTTTGCCATTCATAAATACGAAGGTTGAATTGCACCTCCACACCACAGAAAGACTGTACTGCTTCTCACATCACAGCACTCAAGGCACACTCGGTTACTGAGATAGCCCTTGACCTGAACTAAAGAAACCATCTTTATAGGAGCTTCACCAAGGGACACTCGGGGATTCAGAGGTTCTTCCTCTCTAACCCCAAGAAACGCCTGAGCTGACCACACTCTACCTTTCTGGAGAGGAAAGGCACTCCTCCCTCAAGGGAGGTCTGAAAAAAATAATAAGTGTTTGTCCAACAGACAGCATGAAAGGCCCTTCTGTCAAAGAACTAATGAGTGCCCCAGCATCAGCAGGACATTTATTAAATGATGCACACAATTCTGGGTGCAACAGTTTTGTCCCCTAGAACAAACTTTGCAAGAAGAGCAGTTTTTTCTGTCATCTGTAATTTCAATAGTGGTGACTGTGATTCCCACTAAAGAGCATTAGTGTAGGCACTGGATCTAATCCATGTTAGCATTCTTGAAGGTAGACTTGGTGTCCAACACATAGATATCAAAAATTATTATCTCCGTAGTTGAGATAATACAGGCCATCTGATTGCATTAAAGGTTATTTCTGAGGTGCAATTGGGGAAACAAAGTGTGTTAACAATAAGGGTGGTAAGGAGAGACTTCAAATACGCAGCCCCAAAGCTGGTAATACTTCTGTCAGCTTCCTGGCCATCCAAAAGTAAACTTTCTTCTGGTTGTCCACAGGTTTGACTCTGTCAGACTTGATTCTCTACAAAAATCTTGCCTCATATCTGCTCCATGCCTGAGAAAACTAGAGGCTCACAGAGACAATAAAACAAGAAGGAAGCACCAGGAGACACTTAGTTGAATTATACTGAGAAAAATCAGGGTTTGTATACATGCCATGTGCAAAACAAGCAGGCCACAACTTGAAACTGTTCCCCCAGGGAGAGACTAGTTTAGATTCAAGCCAGAGCAGCCTCCTCAAATGCCCTTCCCTGCCCGCCATGGGGCAATGGGAAACCAGCTCTGCCAAACCCAGTTGTGGCAGATGCCAGAAGAGGTCTCCCTGAGGGGTTCGAAGAATCAAAAGGACAGGCAAAAAACCACACTGTGTTCACGTATCAGGACACGACCTCTTAAGCAGCCCTAAGCAGTCCTGGGATGACATATTCCAGTAGCAAATCCCTATGACTAAGATGCTGGAAGGCCAACAGTCAAGTTAAAGGATAGGGCCAACTGAAAAGGCAGAGCTGGCAGATAACCGTGCTGCTGATTGGATGTGAACAGACACTGCTGATATCACAAGCCCACGTCGGGAACAGGTGAGACAAGTCTAACTATCCCTAAACTTAACCCTAACCCTAACCCCATCAAGAGCCAGATTTGAATGCTGATGGCATTGCTTGCTAGCAATGCAGTCTTAAAGAGCTGACCAGAACATTCTGTGCTTCTGAAACTTCTTATCCATGAAATAAAGATTATCAGGGCATACAGTTAAATAAGAACTCAGATTAATAACTAGCGAGTAAGCTTGTAAGCCCACCACCCCCAAAAGACAAAAACATTTGAAACATTCACAAGTGTCAGAAGAGAACGAGCCATATTATAGGCACCGTGAACATAGTGTTTCATCTACAAAGGAATGCTCAGGTCTGGGAAGAGAAGGGCTATGCCTAAAAACATGCAGTCAGTCGGTCTCAGGGGCAAGGAGGAGTCATTGGCCTCTGTTTCACAATGTTTGGAGCCATTCACCAATGAAAACTGTCAAAATCACCTGCAGCCACAGAGGCCAAGTGCTTCACGCAGTGCTGTGCTAGCAGACAGCAGAGTGTGTTTGCTATTTCCAGTGATAGCATGCCTTGCATCCAGGGCAGTTTCTGTATCCATTACCTTATTGAATTCTGACAACCAACCCAGAAGGAAAAGAAGACCAGGAAGGAGCACAACTGTTGGGGCCAAAACAGACACCAGGCCAAGTACTGCTGAGATTGCTCTTAACTTTAACATGAAGCACAGAACTATTACCCATTCCTGAGGGCGATGCTATTCTGTTCACAGGATTCTACATCATATTAAATTTGCTAAACATGCAAGGCCATTCCTCCAAAGCAGTGAACCACAGAGCAGGGGTTCCTTAAGGGATACGGCCATTTGCGGAGCTGACAATTGAAGAACACTGGCCAAATATGCAAAGCACACAGACCAAGGAGACGACTTCACACTGACAACTTTAAACAGTGTAATGGAGAACGTTCATGTTTAAGTATTTACTAGCATTGTATTTATATATCGACTATTACATTTATGCTATGTTCAGCTATAGCAAATTAGTTATATAACATAAGGACAACATCTAGGGAAAAACTTTGTCAGTCAAAAAGACTTCTGTTTATTGAGCTATAAAAGCAATTTCAATCTAGATGGACTGGTTCTCCTCTACTAATGACGCATTAGGTAATGTCAACAGAAATCTCTTTCTGCCTCCTCTTCTTCCTTCTACCTTTCCCTCCTCCACATCCCCTTCTTCCCCAGTACAGTTAACTAAAAATAAGCCAATTTTCTTTATGGCAGAAAGAAAACATAACAATATCAAGCAGAGGGCTACCAAGAGAACAAAACAAATATAGGTCTAAAGATGAACTGAAAGATCCTACGGTATATTTGTCTTAGAGTCTCAGTGTTCTCATACATGAGATATAGTCTCACATAGCATTTCTCCATGACATTGAGAAATGGCAAACTGCTATCACAGAAGACAGTTCAGAAGTACAGCATCATCAGGAAGAAACAAAAAAAAAAAAAAAACTTAGTAATGTTTACCTCTCCCAGGAAGACAATCTGCACAAATAGTTATAGAAGATGTAAGGCATCCAAGTGAAAAGTCACAGTGGACAGATAGGGCACACATTAAGAAAAGATGCACAGCAGAAGGGACGAAGAAAATTTCCATTGCCTGCCACCTTTCCCCAAAGTCTGCAAAGCATGTTGCCAGACATGGCTTCCAGGAAAGGAAAAATAACACAGTGATAATCAGCTGTCCCTCAGCACCACACCTGCTCTTGTGGAGAAAGAAGCCTTCGGAGACATGCTTGCAGTAACCACAATGGATGGACACAGAGTTAACCCTGTGTCTGCTGACACCTTCTGTAAGAGTTCGATATAGATATGAAGATGGATAGGGATACAGGTACACACACACAGTTAAACAGTTCAGTCTTTAAGGAAAAGGAAATCAGTCATGATCGATCTCATCTAAAAATTGGGAAAATCATGTCCACTAAAACAAGGTGAGAACAGGAAGAAAGGACTGTAACACATGATGTGAATTACATGTGGGTATAGATATAATTAGTCAAGGAAGCAAAAGAAATTCTGGGTTCCAGGACTAAGGAGAAAAGGGAGGAAGCTCTGGTGGCAGCATGCAACAACTCAGTGCCTCAAGGTGACAAGTCTTAGATCCCAGTGTTCAGAATGCAGTACACACATCATGAACTTTGCTAAGGAATGTCTGTAACCCCCACCTTACAAAAAACCTAACTAGTGTAGTGATAGATGTCACCAGCTTGTCATTGCATTTCCCAGGGTACGATATATTAAAATATACTACCCATCTTAAAGATATAAACTTTTCATATCCCAATTATACAAGAATAAGGCTGGAAATGTTTGTAAACAAAAATAAAAACTTTCCAGAGGCAAGAGAGAGGAGAGAATTGTAGGGATGCCAGCAACTCAGGAGCTAGTCTTCCCTGTATCTGGGTACTGCCCACATAGACATTGATGCCTGATTACCTCCAACACTTGCTGGATGTTCTGGGATGTTGGCCATAACTAAAGCCATGTGATTTCACAGCTATGGCATATAATGTTTGGCCAGCCAAGTGCACATTACACTGCCTCATTGGGGCCCTTGCTAAAAGAGCCAGTAAATTTAAAATCACCATTACATGAAGAGGGGAGACCAGCAAAAACAGTGTGACACTGACAACCCAGTATAAGGATACTGGTGGCCTCACAATGACTATGTGCAGGAAAGGAAATGACCACTCTGACCTCCAGATCTACTGTCCAGCACAAGGACTTTCTGAGAAACACTGCCTGCCTTTACTCCATTCAATTCACTTTTTCATTATAAAAAATCAGAGCAATTTAATGTTGGTGCTCAAGAAATTAAAGACATGAGAAATGAAATTAGGTATTTTAAATTTACCATTTACTTTAAATCACACATTTGCATTATGCTTTTAGCTCATGAAAAACAAAGTAAATAAATTAATAAGACTTATGACTCTGTAGTATCACTTATTAACTGATTTAATAATCTAGTCTCCCCCCCCCCCCCATTCTCAATTCTTCTACATACTTCTGCCATTTTTGGCTGTTGTCCCTTCGATGAAAGTCCATCTGTCAGAGAAAAAATAGCCAGCCCATTTTTAAGAGGCATTCACTGGAAAGTAGCAGCATCTCCTTCCTGGCTCGTTGTATTCATGGACCAGGGAGGAGGCACTCCATCCAGCTCATTTGTCTGCTACCCTGATCCTTGGATAGGAGAGCAGTTTGGGAGCATGGAACCTTTGGGATATGAGCCTAGCTGGAATGCACAGGCTACTATGAGCAGGCTTTTGAAGGTGCTGTGTCTCCATGCTAGCTCTCTGCTTTCTGCCTGCAGCTGCAATGTGACAGCTCTGTCCTGCTCCCACTGCCATGACCTGAACCATCTTGCTGCCACATGGTTGCTCCGATGCTCTAAAACTATGAGACAAAACATTTCCTCTGTCACACTGCTTCTGTCAGATGTTCTGTCCAAGTGACCTTTACTCAGTTCCCCTGAGGCCAGAACCTTGGTGCCAGCAGCAGCAGCAGCAGCAGCAGCAGCAGCAGTGAAGCCTCTCCTCTGAGCTGACTATGGGAATGGAGAAGAAATAAGAAACAACAAGAGCAGGCACTGCTCACACCCTTCAAAGCCTGCAAGGCTCCCCCACCCAGACTCCTGCCTCCTTTGTGAAACAAGTCAAATTCTGTCAGCATGCTAGTAATACTTCAAACCACTTCTCCTTCTAGAAAGATCTATTGGTATGTAGTTTTCTCACATGATAACAAAAATTATTGTGTGTGTCCTGTGATGACCACAAATCTCTTATTTATGTATCTAGATGGTTTCCATGTCTATCTCCAAGAGAATTTGCATGCATTAATTGTCAGCAAACCCATTTCCTCAAAGAATAAGCCTTTAAGGGAAGAGGTTTTGTATGATTAACTTAGCAAGCATAAAGATCAAATTAGAGCTGGCAAGATAGCTCAGTGGGTAGCAGTACCTCCCAAGAAGCCTATTGACAATCAATCTTCAAGACCTACACATTGACCTATAACCTCTACATGTATCCAGTTGTATGTGTGAATACATGGGTACCCATGCAGAGGCACTCCACAACCAAATGAGTGCAATACAAATGTGTCTTCCAAAGAAAAAACTTTGCCTAGAGGTTTATACAAATAAGTATCATACAGGAAAGACTCTACTAAAGGCAGAAAGACAAAGAGAGCTGAAGACCTCTGGGTTGGAAGTTGAGCAACGGACAATGCAATACTTAGGAAATGCCTTCAAATACAGAACATTAAGTTTCATTTAGGAATAATTAGAGGTGCAACTCAGGATGGGGCTCAGTGGGAGAGCATATGCATATGTAAAGCCCTGGGTTTGATTGCCTAACAGCACAAAAAGGCCAACTAAGGAGGGGAAGGAAAGGGGAAGAAAGGGAGGGGAAGGGGAACCTAGCATAAACTGAGTATAAACCATGATTCTGTGTCCAGTTTTTGAAGGCTTTCCACTACTAACACTATCATTCCCCATAGGAATCCTTAAGAGTCACTGTTTTTACCAAAATGAGATAAGAAGGTAATGAGGCTTGAGATGCATGGAATTCATGCACTTGTGGAAGGAGATAAATTTCGCTTTAATCCTAGAATTTAAGCTAGCATGTTTGGCTTCACTGTAAGGTTGTCACTCTACTCAAAAAAAAAAAAAAAAAAAAAAAAAAAAAAAGGATGAAGTATTTTCTAAAAGCAGACTGAAGGAAGACATGGGCCCAATAGGTAAAGGGCATATAAAAATGAAAGACCTATAAAAATGAACATGAGTCTTCAGAGCATGAGACTTCCTGCCCGAAGACATAAGAGCTCAATGCTCATAGCTGCCACCTAGACTGTCACCATTATTGCAGGGGATGATGCCTTCATGAAGACACCACAAGCAAGTCTCTGCCAAGGGAGGCTAAAGGCCTCTTAGCAAAGGACTGGGAGTGGAAATAAAACTTGAATGGTGAGAGGGAACATCTTGTGGCCAATCTTAATGACACTTAATTCTCCGATGAGAAATTCTGTAGTAAACAACCTCTTGATTCTCTGCAAAACATTTTTAATTTCATGGCCTGCTAATCACACAGCTGTTAAATTTCTCTTCCCATCAGTTGTAAAAAAATAAATAGATAATAATTATAATAATAATTTAAGAAACAGTTGGGCCTCAAACAATATTTGAGCCCTAATGAATTTTCCCATCTGGATTAATAATGTAGTGGATAGCGAAATTGCCTTGATCCAGCTGATATAATGAAACTTATATTATTATAAGGATCAAAATATAAAGTTCTAAAAGCCAAAGACTTGATGGTAGGGCCACAAAACACCATCTCTGAGAAGCCTGCCACTAAAGGTGCCACTCTGACAGTCTGACAACATATTTTCTTCGCTGTTTCTTCATCTCCTCCCATCCATATCAGGAATATTGCACACACCACTGACTACGAATAATGCTGTGAACGTGCCCCAGACGCCAGAGAGAGGAAAACCAATGTGTTCAAAGCACAAATACATTGATGGAACCAGCATGGGGAAACAAAGCACCATCCATTTGCTAACAAAGCAAGACAGGCTGAACAGTAAGAGATGGAGGGTAATTAAGAGATAGATCTGGATGAAAAGTAAGGCCAAAGAAACATGGTAGCATTGATTAACCACTCGGGGCACAGATGAACAACGAGGGATGAAAACTCTGAATGTGGAGCATAGTTTAAGTCTTACAAAACTTAAGACACTGAGTCAAGACGGTCATGATCTATCAGGTATATCTCCACGGCAGCAGCGGAGGTTGCAAATGACACTTGAAAGTTGGGCCTTAGCTGCTGCTTCTGGCTTAGAGTTTTAGACATATGTATTATGTGAGTGTCACGCTGTAACCAAGAGTGCAGCATTTCTTCAAAAGCAGTACTTAGTCATTCTCTCCCATGTGAACTTTGGCCATTAACATTGATATACCTAGTCAGTTCCACAATTTTATAATTTAAGAAATTTAGAAACAAGACCCCCGTATCTAAGAAATACCGATTCATCTGTTTCCCCATATTCATGATATATTATTTTATCTTTGAGAACTTTTTTTCTTCAATTTGGTTTTATAAATACTTACAGGCTTTTGACAGTTCTTACAAATTCATGCCTATGACTCCCTGTTGTGCTGACAGTCTCCGACCTGATGTATACTTCACAGTTTTAAAATAGGTTGTTCTGCCATATCTGAGGATATGCTTAGGAATAAAGCATGCAAAGAGGCCCTTGGTGCTGACGAGTGTTGCAAGGAAAAGCAGATACTAGAGAGTCGAAATCAACAAATAAAACTGGTCAAGGAGAGACCAGAATCAAAACTATTGAGTTTAAGTATCCTCCCTTCCTCCCAAACAGATAGGCACTTATTAAAAATAAAATTCAAGTTAGCCACTACAGCAGACGAGACTCTTGACAAAGACCCTACACTGCTGGCTACAGGGAGAGTATACTGACGAACAGAAACAGTTCCTAACTGAGTACAGCGGAATGACAGAGATCTTAACCACAAGGCACTGGATGCTGTCATCAGCAACACAAAAGAAAAAGCTGTAATGAGGTAAGGACTAAAGTCAGACCCAGACTCTGAGCTCTCAGAAATCCATAGCTCAGGTCTCAGTGTGGACAACTCCACCTTCTGAGCAGACCCATAGGGACCAGACGAGGCAAGAGCAATTGGCACCACTGCCCACTAACAACCTGCAGGGAATAAACCACAGAGGTAAACAATACCACTGCCTTCAGACTCCATGAGATGACAGCTCAGGACGCCGCGCAGGAGAAACAACACTGACTGGCACAAGCAGCACACCCAGGCTTCCTTGACCCAGACACCCACCACGGTCTTCCATCTCTAAAAGCTCTACTTCTCCTACCTTAGAGGATACATCTCGTAAACTAACCAGTATACTCAAATGTCCTCCTCAATGACTCTTCAGAAGAACCCAAGGCACAGATGGTAAGAGTGGGCCATGAGCACAGAAGTAGTCAATAGCACAGGTGTTGGTTTGCCTAAAAGAAGCCAGGAGGTCTTGTCCAAATTCAGCCCCTATAGCAGGATGACCCAGTTGGTATGAACAATGCTTGATGCAAAATTCACTACGGTATCCATGGTCAAGACCAGCGAAAAAACAACCCATTGTGTATGCTCAAATTCCATGAAAGGTTCTGCAGTGAAACCAGAAAAATTATAGTAAAGGGAAAAAATTTTAGGCACTACTCATAAATATGTCAGGCACAAAATCAAACTTCTGAAATGATGTGAAAACCCTTCATTTTTAACTACAGAAAAACATAGCAAGCCTTTGTGTGAGCTGCAGAAGACATGCAACCCAATGTGCTCCGTGGCTTAGTAAGCTCAACCAGGAATTCACCAAAAGCGTACGAGGAGCCCGCAAGACACTGTTGAGCAAAAAACCCTGGGAGACACATTTGATGTAATAGTCCTATGATTAGCAAACTGTCACATCAAACTTTTCTGCAACGTGGGAACACTTTGACACTTCGTATTTTTAAAACTGACATTTTGATTCATTACTGTAAATAGCACTTTGGGTTAAATATTGTGACAGGGAACAGATCATATATATGTACATATATATTCACTCTATATATTACACATGTATATTTGTCTAGCTCTGAAACAGTTTATAATATAGGAAACCTTTCCCCACCAGCATTTTGGACTAATGTACATATCGGCTAATCCATTCCTGAAGTATGCGGTTCTTTGGTGAAAAGGTATGCAGTGGGAAGATGGGGTGCCTGACAGGATGACTTATGAAGAGACTCTGAATAAGCCTTCTGTGTTCCCACAAAGACTTTAGAAAGAATCCATTAACTTCCTGTTCCAAAGTTCAGAAAACCATTGTCACAAAGACATATAGGATTCCTCCTATCTTCAGGGTGCTGCAGATGTCCTGAAGAAAACAAACATAACAAGGAAGCTGGGAGTGAGAGAGATGTGGGAACAGCACGTGTGCAAAGGGAAAGTTTGAGGGGCTTGGGGTTTTCCTTTTGCATTTGCAGTTTTTGATTTTTGGGAGCAAATATATTTCTGTATTTTTGTTGTTCGGTTTTTTCCTTTACCTTGTGTTTTCCTTTATTTACTAGGGAGGGAAACTTTTACTTGTCATAAGCAATTTACAATACAACTAAGCAACGTGTGTCTATCAGTAGTTAAGAAAGGATTAAGCAAAAGGATGAGCTTTATGACGTTCTTCACAAAAGAAGTAAAACATTTCCCTTCCATCCAGCATTAAAAAGCTCTACTGCTGTTTCCCTTTGCCTGCAATTCTTTATCCCCTTGTTTTTAATTGAAAATAAATGCTTCTCTCATACAATACATCCCTCTGTCTTCCCTCCCTCCACTTTTTCCATACCCCCAACTCCTCTCTCCCTAGATCTCCTCCTTTGTTTCCCTTCAGAATTTGCCTCCAAGAAACAATGGCCAAATAGAACAGAACAAGATACAGTAAGACAAGGCAATGCCCTCAGGCAGAGGCTAGACAAGACAACCCAACACACACACACACACACACACACACACACACACACACACACACACACAGGAACTGGAGAACAAGAAAAAGGTTCTGGGACACATCCATGCCCACCTTTTGAAGTCCCATAAAAACACCAAGCTAACATTCTTGCAGAGGACCTGGTGTAGACTCAAGCAGGCCCCATGCCTGACACTCAGTCTCTGAGCCAAAATGAACGCTGCTTAGTTGAGCCAGTGGGCAATACTGTCTTCCTGTCCATCATCCCCTTTGACTCCTAGCGTCTTTCCTCCACATCTTTGACAGGATGCCCAGGGAAAGGACACAGTGGAGACTTCCAATTTAGACTATGCATACCACTCCTCTCTGCTGCCCCAGAAAGACTCTCTGATGACTGGACAAGATACCAACCTACGAGTACAACAGAATATTATAAAAAATCATTTTGTTACATTATTTTTTGTTGTTGTTATTGTTTATTTGATGGTTGGGTTTTTAAGGTGGGTGAGCGGAGTGGACGGCTGTTGTTAGGCTCAACTCTATGTCTCTGATCTATCTAGTTTCCATCCAAGTAGTGTCAGGCATGGGCTTCATCAACAGGTGTGGGCCTCCAGTTAAACAAGACATTAATTGCCTACTCTGACAAATTCTGAGCGACCATTGCCCTAGCACATGTTACAGGCAGGAAAGATTTAAGATGAACGCTTTGTACCTAGGTTGGCTTTCAAATTAATGCCTATTAAAAAAAAAGAAGAAGAAGAAAAGGATTTTTAGAAAAAAAAAATTACAGAGAACTTACACTGGCAACTTAACAGCACATCAAAAGCTCTAGAAACAATAAATTGATAGATAGATTGATAAATAGATGAATAGATAAATAGATGAATAGATAGATAGATAGATAGATAGATAGATAGATAAATGAATAAAAGATAAATAAACCTAAAAGGAGTAGATAGCAAGAAACCATCAAACTGAGGCCTGAAATCAATGAAATAGAAATAGATGACACTACAAAGAGAATCAATGGAACAAAGAGTTGGCTCTTTGGGAAAATCAATATGATATCAAATCTTTATCCAAAGGAACTAAAAAAGAAACAGACAACATCTAAATTAACAAAAACAGAAGTAAAAACAGAAACAGAACTATAGACAAAAAGATAATCCAGAGAATCATAAGGACATATTTAAAAATCTGTACTCCATCAAATTGGAAAATCTAACAAAAATGGATCATTTTCTAGATAGGTATCCCAAGATCAGGTGAAGAAATTAAATAGAGCTACAAACTCCAGTGAAACAGAAGAAATTAAAAGTATCCCATGAAAAATAGCCCAGAGCTAGACAGTTTCAGCACAAAATTCTACCAGACTTTCAAAGAAAAAAATATCATTACTCCTCAAATTATTACACAAAACAGGAAGAGAAGGAACACTGCTCAATTTATTTATGCCCATTTACAAGGCCACAGTTACCTGATACACAAAAATGCAAACACACTCAACAATGAAAGAATATTACAGACGAATTTCTCTTATGAACATAGAAAATAACATACTCAATAAAATACTTGCATACTAAATCTAAGAACGCATGAGAAAGGTCATCCACCATGAACTAGCAGGCTTCATTCCAGCAATGCAGGGATGACTCACCATGTGAAATAAGAATGGGTAAAGAATAAGCATATGAAAAACTAAGTAAATGGAACCCAGCATATAAATACACCAGACATGAAAAAATACTATGTGATCATCTCATTAGATGTTCAAAATGCCTTTGAAAAAATCCAATACTTCTTCATCATAAAAGTCCTGAAAAACTGAGGTATAAAGGGACATACCTCCCTGCAATTCTTAATAGAATCATATTGTTCTCCCTGAGTGACCAGGCTTTAGGTAATTTTATTTATTTTTAGTTCCAAACTCACTATGTTCTTCCAAATTAAGATAACTTTAGAAAGCAGATGGGTCCATAAATGCAAGTGTGCACGAGTGCACACACACACACACACACACACACACACACACACACACACGTAGTCTATAGAATACAAAAGTAGACAAAAAAGATCCTTTTCTCTTGTATTCAGCTTTTGCTATCCCAGTTAATCATCTCCAAACACCAGGATAGGCACAGAAAAGAAATTCAGAGAGATATATAGACAGATTTATACTTACTAGAGATTAGGTTCATCTCCATGCTAAAGTTTAAATCAGGCAACAATGTTCTCTTTGAATACATTCTTCTTTGGATAAAAGAAAACTGATCCAGTTTTACGACCCAGGTTTGTGATTTCTTACAAACAATGAAAATGTTATCAATAAATAAAATGCTACCAATAAAATTTATCCAGGCTCAGTAGGTAAAAGTATCTCCTGTGTAAACCTGGCAACCTGAGTTCGCTCCCTAGAGCCAGGCACAAGGAGAGAGAATAAAGTCAGTAAAGCCTTCCTCAACCTTCATACATAGCACCATAAACACAAGCCCACATTCCCACCATGCATCCACATACAATTTTTAATTAAACTCATCCAAAATATACAAAACTTAGAAAAACAAAGGGAACATTATTTAATAAACGAGGCAACTATTAAATAAAGCCTAAAATGGTCAAATTAAAAAAAAATCCTACATCCTTCAATAATCCAAAGAATAATGTATTTGCATTATTTGTTAAGGTAATCAAATCAGGTAGACCAAAAATTTTTTACCGTATGTTCTATATACAGCACTGTTAAAAGTTAAAAGAGTCATATAAACTATTTTAAAGTTGCTGGAACTTTTAGAAGCCAGGGGAAGAAATGTTGTTCTTTTCCCTGGACCAACTGAGAAAATCAATTAGTGACTGTGCTCCTCAAAGTATCGTGTATTTCTTTTTTAAGTTGGTTCTTATCATTAATGTCCCAAACTCTTAAGGAGCCAGGCCACAACCTTCAAAAGCTGGAGACTCATTAGTAGAGCCCTGAGCCATCAGAAAAGGAACCAGACTATAAGTGCAGAGGTAAAACCGCAGGGATGTCATGGCAACATGCAGGTAGATTCTGGATGCAAATTAGTTCACAAGCACTTACATGTGTGTTTAACTATTTTATTTAATGTGAATGGGAGTTTTGTCTGCTTGTCTGGGTACCACATGTAAGGTGGCCACTGAAGCTAGAAGTGGGAGCCTGATCCCTGAAAACAGAATAGAGGTAGTTGTGGGACACCATCGGGTGTTAAGCGTCAAACTTGGATCTAGACCAGCACCAAGTACCATTAACTGATAAAGTATCTCTCCAGGCACAAGCATTAATTTGAAGTAAATTTCACTTTCATATTTTCATACCAAAATGAGGATAATAAAAGTATATTGGCTTTTATGAATATTAAATAGCATACCAGAAGTCTTAATAAAACCTAAGTTGGTCAAAACACTTTTCCCCAAAATCTAAATTTGCCAATTTTCAGCAGCAATTAATAAAATTACTGAGACTGCATGTGAATCTCACTAAATTCATTTCAACCAAAATTTACTGTAAATGCTTGACCTGGTGGTTTCAGTCTCTATTTTATTCCATGACTGAAAGATGAGGGAGGAAAGGAAGAAGGAAAAGTCATCTGTAGTCTCAATGTTGGTCCCTAAGAACTTGACCTCATTTACATGCAAAGGTGAGCTTTTAGAACATGAGAATTTGTACAACAAAGCACACAAAAAGTCTAGTCCCGGCAATGAATGGCTTCTGTGCAGCTGAACGACCCTGGACATGTCAGCAGGAAAAGGCTCCTGTATGAGAACAAGCCATTAACTGTCAGCTAGAGACCTGCGATGTGGTAGAAAAGCTGTGCCCTCTAAGTTCTGCCAGGGGCATGGGGTACAGCTCTGAAGGGGGACTGTGGGCTGTACCATCTCCCAATAGAAGGCGGAAGGGCAAGAGAAAATGACAACAGGAGAGCTTTTGAGATAATAACCCTGCTTGAGATAACTGCCCTGCTCCCATGGTAACTACATTCATGCTGACAGAGCCTTTGCATTCTAGTGACCTGTGACAAGACCCCACCTGCCACCCTGCTGCATTGAAATTATGCTTATAACTCATCAATCTGAAGGCACACACCTAAACTATAACGTCTTGTTGCATTTTCTTCTCGTCACCCAGCTACTTTTTGGTGCCTTCTCTGACCACTTCCAGGAGCAGTGATGTCAGAACCCCGCTCCACCCATAGCCTTCAGAGTTGAGAGATAAAGCGGGGTGGCCTCGATTTGACAAGGAGAACCATCACCTGACTAGGAGTCAGGCCTCAAGCCACTCCCTTTCAGCGGCCATGATTCCTATAGAGCAGTGCTAGAAGATATGTTATAGCTTTCAGTGTCTGTGTCCTACAGTTTCCAAGTGACAACTGGGGGCTCGGCAGTCAAACTGATCCTGAAGAGGCTCTGACATGACCACATCAACAGTTTCTATTGTGGGGAAGGTCAGGGACTCCTTCAGAAAATAGCTGATCTAAACAGAGCCCAAGGAGTGTCATGGTAACACTGCTCGCAAGCTGCCAGAGGTAGGGAGGAAACAAAGCCAATATGCCTGAGCAGCTGCCACATTTCAGAGCAGCGCTCAAACCTTGTTAATATCATCTTGCTTAATACTGAGTCCCATAGATCACAAGCTATTTTTACTATGGGCTTAACAGATTTGTGAATTGTTTCTCTGCCAACACTTCCACAGTCCAATACAGAAGACAGTGCCTTCTGAGAGCCTTCAGGACCTGCGACTACGTCGGTGGAAGAAGCAAAAGAAACAGAAGGAAAGAGATACGAAGGGGGAAAGATCCTCACTAGGACCAACAGCAAGGAAAGGAGAGTACGAGGGGAGAGGATATTATGGAAGTGCACCGCACACTTCTCAGAAACACTCACGCTGTACCTCTCCAAAGACTCGAAAATACAGGTGAGCGAGAAGCTGGGGGAGCGCCTGCTCACCCTCAGCCCTCCTGTCTCAGTTCTGATCACAAGCTCTCCCACTTGTCATCCATCAACAAAATCCTCATTTCGTTACAGGCACGCATAGCCCTGCAAGCCCTGTACCTGCTTTGTAAAAGAGAAATGCCTAGACACCATATATTACTGCTTAATGCCTGCGAGGGAGAGCTTTTGTGAAATGCCCTATTGCTAAGCAACGGGCTCCCTCACTTGTACGGGAAAGAGCTTCTGGTAAGAGCAGCCTGCACAGAACCTGGCACACACTGCAGACCCCTCCTGACTGCTGCCTTGTGTCCATCTATAAGAGCCAGCCTAGATGCCACCTGTACCACATTATTCCTAATGGCCTCTCAAAGAAACAGAGGAGACAGCCAAGGACTGCTGGGTGTTATACAGCGACTCCAAAACCAACCATCTCTCTAACGTTTGGTCAGATGCAGGCGGCAACTTCAGGCTTGTCAGTAACTAGACAGGTAAAGCAGGAGGGGTCTACACTACACAGAATATTTGAAGCCCTTTTGGGATTCTGAAAGCCTGTAAGCACAGAAGCCTCATA
Source organism: Micromys minutus (assembly GCF_963924665.1). NCBI lineage: Eukaryota > Metazoa > Chordata > Mammalia > Rodentia > Muridae > Micromys > Micromys minutus. The sequence goes on from NC_137976.1 coordinate 67,656,979, forward strand.
CTCAGCTCAGATCCAAGCAAGAGCAGCTTTATATCCACTCTTATTCACTATTGAAGACTACAGTTCTATGTGCTGCTTTGTTGAAACTCTGTCTAGTGAAAATGTGTCAGAAAATTCAGGGAGCAGAGATCATAAAGGCATGATAACACAAAATAAAATGCACTTATAATACAGAGTTGGACCAGGTATAATGATATGTGTTTTTAATCTCAGCTACTGAGGAGCCTGGGGCAGAAAGATCATTTGAGCCTAGGATTTCAAGACATCACTGCAAAGGAAAACAAAATAATAACATTAAATTCTAAGACTGATTCCAAAGCTAAGTGACACACAGGGCTTCCCTAGACAGAAAAGTAGGTTCCGGTCCTTTGGACAGGAAGGCAAGAACCACATAGTAAAAGGAGGCAGGGCTTGGAGATCGGTGTGGGGATCTTTGTAAAAGCTGATCCCCTGCAGTAGTAACGATCGTCCCAGAGTCTGTTCAATATAGTGGCTTCATGTCCTAGGTTACTTGACCACTCCATGCTTCCTGCAGTGAAGGCGCTCGAAGCGACCACCTGCCCACCTAGCTCTGAAAAGGTTTTCAGAAAGAGAAACAGTAATGAGCAGTTCCTGTGGGCTCACTCCCCTGCCATTAACGCTGCAGGGCTAATGAGGCAGATTATTTGGTGTACAAATAAGAAATCTTGTAGACTTTCTGCTGGAATTCAAAGCTTCTGGAAAATTATGTCAATCAAGTGATGCAGATGAAGAGACTTAAAAGTCACACACACACACACACACACACAAACATACATAAACAAACATACACACACATACATATACAAACAAAAATATACACAAACACACAAACACACACAAACAAATATACACACACATACATACACAAACACACATATACACATACATATACACACAAACACACATATACACACACATACACACACAGGAGAAAGAGAGAGAAGAGAAAGACAGAGAAAATGGAGAGAAAGAAGCTTTTTTCTCAGTAATACATTTCTGTGATCTCTGTCCAGTTCTTTGGCATTCTTGATATTTATCTGCCTCAAGCAAACTTTTTCTTGCATGTCAGAGACGAACGCTTCAACTCCTTTTATTGCCATATCAAAATCCAATTAATTATCTTCAAAGCCAACTGTAGTCCCTGGGCATGTAAGAAACCGCTAAGAAAAAGAGCATTCTCCAAATTCCCTCAGCCCACAAGGTATCACTGGCTCACATATCACTCCAGAAGGCATCTTTGGGCTCACACAGTCCCCTGAATCCCAACTGGCCCTAGGTCAGACTCATGCCTTCTGGCTCCAACCCTACATGTCAATTCAAGCTGTTTTAAACCGGTGATAAATAAATGCTCATAAACTTAACTTGATATAAAATTGTGTTTTTTCTGACACTCAGCCAGGTACCATCTCAAATCTACCATGTCGCCTTCAAACCTTAGAAACCTACACTTGTACAGTCGAACTAATTACAATCTACCAAGCACTTTAACAGGCTAGGCATGCAGCAGAAGAGAAGAATAGCTGTACAGACTGCAGCGAGGCTCTGCAGCCATGCCCAGGAACAACGGGACACCATAGCTGACGCCCCTCTTTGGAAGCAAGTAAGGTACAATGCCCATGGTGCTCACCTGGGGTGCCTCACGGAGCAAGGAGGTCCCAGCTCCCCTATCTCAAAAGGAACTGTCTATAGCATGCACTGTAGTGCTGGGTAGATAAACTCTCAATGCCGGGTCCTTAGCTAGGCAGGCTCACAATCCTGTACAGTGCGGGATTGAATTCATCAGCAAGGGAGCCCAATAGCAGCCACCTGCTCCCGAGGCTTCACACTGCATCCACACTCAACCCAGAATGTCTGAATGCAAGCACGGGGAGGATTATGACATAGAACTCTACCTCCCAAAGCAACACAAGGCATGAATCAGATAGGAGGTTTTAAGGTCCCTTCCACAGACAAGGACTGGTATGCCAGCACACGTAGTGTGGAGCTGGCCCCAGCCAGACAGCTAAGGCAGATTGGCACCACTGTAATTTGTCCATCCACCAATATGCTCCAAAAAAACACCCATATGCTTTCTTTTAGCTTCCATATGCTTTTTTAGCAAGGAAACTAAAATATTTCATTAGTTTTGGGTAATTAATAATTACTTATTTCACAATAGTCCCCCTCATTAAAGAGCGAAAATAGCTGATTAAACCGCAGGATCCTGGCTTTCAATGCAGGATTTTTTTTTTTAAATCTTCCTGTAGGAATTGAGTAAGAGAGAAGAAGAAATAGTCCCGTTACAGGGAAAGAAACGTTATCATACGCGAAGCCGTGCATTCCTCTTCACTGAAACATTATGATTTAATAGAAAGAATGTGGATTTGGGGACCAGAAAGACTTTGGAATCCACTCCAGTTTGGCTTCTGTGAGCAGCACTTCTGAGGAAAGGAAAGGTGTTGAAATGATAAAGCCTGCTGGATCCCTTCAACCTAGTCCTCCCCTACTGCCAAGGAGAACTTCCAGGCCGTCCCTCCCTCTATCTGCAGTCCTGGGTAGCACATGCCCCAGGAATTCTGGCAGTGAGCCAGTGGCTGAAAGCAGGGTGTGTGCTATAGGAATGTTTCTCTAATGCTAATGGCCATGGGAACAACCCAGGGACCCTGTAACCATGCAGACTGATTCAAGGCCTTCAGTGTAGACTGGGATCTGCTTTAGTAGGAGACATCCAGGTAGCAGCAAACTCATGTTGTTTATCATCATGCTAGGATAAGTACTTATAATTTAGATCAGTGGTTCTCAAGCTGTGTGTCGGGACCCCCTCGGCCTACCCTTTCACAGGGGTCACATAGATATCCAACATGTCGGGTGTTTACATTATGATTCATAGCATTAGCAAAATTACTATTAAGACGTAACCATGAAAATAATTTTGTGGTTGGGGCCACCATAACATGAGAGCCTGCATTAAGAGCCACAGCATTAGGAAGGTTGAGAAGCATTGATTTAGTAAACAGGATAAATTTGACTGCTTGGTAGTTAAGGTATTAATTCCATTTTGGAGACAACAGAACTGAGACCAGAAGGAATCAAGAACCCTTGAGAGGGCCATGGCACTAACAGGGAGGGTGCATGGGGCTCTCAGAGTGGGGCTGTGCCAGCACGAGAAAGGAAACACAGAAAGCATTCCTGCATATGGTGCTGTGGGGTCTGTTTCCTCTTCATGCTTCCCAAAGAGCTAGTCCCCTCCTGCCTGAACTTTGCTAAGCCGCATCTACCCTGTCAGCCCACCTCTAAAGTGACGGCCTTGTCTGTGGCAACCTCTGATGCCGGGCCTCTTCTGGTTCTGCCACAGAGTACCACATCCTGCTTCCCAAATAAGCTCTTAGTGGGTCCCTAGCACCAAGTGTAAAGTTCACACCAATGACAGTCATTACAGCTTGGCAGAAACCAAATTCTAGCCGTCCACATTTGGAATGTAGAGCTATGTATGAACAGAAATCTGTGTCTGTAAAAAGCCCCATGATCCTTACAGAGGAGAAGAAACAACAAACATTACCCAAAGCGCCCAAGTCCCATGTCAGGCAAGAGTTCAGTCATTTTTGTGACCCTAACTGCTTTTTGCTTTCCCTCAACTCAAAGAGACAACTACTCTAGAAGTTTCAAAACCAAGAAAAAAAAGTTATGAGTTAGGATTAACTCTTTGACATTCATTACTCTGCCTGGAGGTAGAGATATGAATTAAATTGATGAGTTATATTAAATAACTTACAAGGTGTGGTCCTGTTTCTTACCAAAAATCCCAGAATGCAACCACTGTATTCCTATAAAGCCCGTTCACCATTTTCTAGTAGGATTTTCACTTACAACCAATGCTGTCTCTGGAATTACTTGTATTTTGGAGTTGACCTGAACTTAAATCCAAAAGTCCACTGCTTTGAGCAGATTTTTCCACCACTGTAAGCTTGTGTTCTTTACTGGGGGAAGGGGGTAAGCTTGAGTGTGAGTGTGTGTGTGTGTGTGTGTGTGTGTGTGTGTGTGTGTAATACTTTCTAAATGTAATAAATCTACTGTATTACAATTATAAACACTCAAAAATACTGAATTAAAAGGAGATTTATGGAAAGAACACCTAGTAAACAAATCGAGCAGAATAAGAATTTCAAGGTTAAGAAATCACTTAACAGGCACGTATTTGTCAATGCCCAGAGTCATGCTAAGGGAGGCTGCAGAGAAAAACAACAGAAGAGCTGTAAAGAAAATCCAAGAGACATAGGAATCATGAAACAACCAAATGGAAGATCTGACTTCTCACACAGAGAAGTATCTTCTGTCTGCCTTAGAACTCATGTATACACAGCCTTCAGAGTATCTGTAAACCCAGAGGTTGTAGCTGGCATTCTTGGATGTGTATTTTTCAGAGTTCATAGATGTGTGTGTTTCCCCACTTCTCCTCTCCCCTACCCAAGCTGTAATGATGCTCATATCACACAGGAGAGATGCTCTGTGTTTTGCACATTAGCATAGCTGCAAACTTGCTAAGAGAGCTAAGGCAAACTGGAAAACTCAAGAAAATCCAAGATGGGGAACCTTTCACGTGATCTCTACCAACTCTCACTTCACTGAAGGAGAATCGGAGGCTCAGAGAGAAAAAAATCTTGGTGGTCCTAAAGTCACAGTAAATGATTAGAGCGAGCATCTGACCCACAGACAGCACAATAATTTCCTATCTCTAAATCTAATAAGCACTGTGTGGCTAAGAGGTCTGTGTTGGGCATCTTGTCTCTTGTCATTCTCCACCTTACTTTTGGGACACTGAAGCTGGTGTTCAGTGATTGGCTAGACTGGCTTATGACTTTGGAAGCGCCTAGGTCCAGTGGTCTCTACATTTTCTTCTATTTGATAGCTAGTTACTTCTGCCTCGTCTGGAGCATGAAGACTCATGGAAAGACCAGTTGTTTCTCAGCCCCAGCCAAGTCCCAGGACACCAAGCCACAAGATGACTCTGAGAAATGCCAGGTTCTGCTGTCAATGTAGAATCCAAGAGAGCAGACCCTTGACTGGATTCACTGTGTAGGCTAGTATTCTCCTGCCTCTGGCTTACTCATCCCTTGCCCATCTTCTCTTGATTAATGCTCCCAACTGTTCAGGACAGAGGCAAACAGAATCTTCCTCAGCTTCACACAGTTCAATTGGGTCAGGAAAGGGTAGAAGATAGCAGAATGCAGGGGAAAGGCAAGAACCAGAAGCCCTTGAAGAGGAAGGACTTCAAGGAATCCACACTTTCCTAAGAAACACAACATGCTGTAGCTCCACATTAAAGGAAAGACATGAATGCTGATTTTGTATGAAACAGAAAATGGTAACTATTAGGGAAATAAAAGGCAACTCAAGGCATTTCACAAGAATCTCAAGTAAAGCAGAGATACAACTCTGGCAGCAGTAGAGATAGCCAAGTGAGTATCATACTTGCAGGGAATGCTTAAGGAGTTAATTTTGGATGCTTGGTGCAGCAGCATGCACCAAGCATGTGAAAGCTTGTGAAAGCTGGAGGTCAGAGATAGATCCCTGAAGCTCTGTAGCCAATCTAGCCAATCACTAAGCACAAGGGTCAGTGAGAGATGCTGCCTCAAACTTCAGATGTAGAGTGACAGAGGACAAAAGACACTCAACACTGACTTCAGCTTCCATAAGTGTATATCCACCACACACACACACACACACACACACACACACACACACACACACACATAAATAAATAAATAAATAAATAAGCAAACAAGTATGAAATAAAAGGACATTTTGGTCTAGCATTGGCACTAATACCTTAGACCAATTAGATTCCCTCCATGATTCCAAAATTTCCCAACTCCCACGTTAGAAATATTGGGTAGATTAAATCATAAAATTCCTTCTGGTTTTAAAAAGCATTCCAACTTGTCCTAACAAGACTGATGATTTGCACTAGATAAATCAAACAACAGAAAAGAAATTCACCTTTCTTTAATGGTATTAATAGTAAGTTTAGCAGAACCTTTAAATTAAGACATAAAATGTTATATAAAATGGCTGTCCTCAACTTGTGGGTCACACCATGTTTGTCAAATATATGTATATATCTCTAAAAAATATTTACATTAGGATTCAGAACAGTAGCAAAATTACTGGTACAAAGAAGCAACGAAAGAAATTTTATAGTTGGGGTCACCACACCACGAGGAGCTGTATTAAAGGGCCAAGGCATTGGTAAGGCTGAGAACCAGTGCTCTAGAGGAAGGATAACTCCCTTCCTGTCTAACCTGAAATTACATGCTGCTGAAGCAAGAGACAGCCAGGAGTCTAATATACAAATATAGGATACAAATACTCTAAAACCCAATCAGTAACTGTTCTCTGTTAGGTCAAAGAATCAACAGCTAAACAGAGAACAACTTTTCCACACAAGGCTCTGTGATGAAGTAACAGGGTTTGGGGAACATCACAGAAGAAGAGGAAAATATTCTAGTGACTAGACCATTCAGCAGATGATAAAAGAGATGAACTGGTACACCTTTGTCTATTAGGAGCTGCTGAAATGAACTCAGGGAGGGAGGATGCCTGCCCAAGGTGACACTGCCTGGTGGTGGCATGGCACACTGAACTCACTGCTTCCCTCCGCAAAGCGATGAGAATCTAATCTATCCAAGTAAGAATGAAAAAAAATCCACATATGATTGCAGCTTCTATCTCCACAAGAAAAAGGAAAAGCAAGAAAGAAAAGAAAAAAGAATGGCTGATTAATCTTACTCCAGGCAAGTTCCCAAAAATGAAAATTAACATTTCATAGGGCAATATAAATAAGTCCATAAGAAGTAAGTTTTTAATTCCTCTAATGAGTCATCATGAAGAAAATGGAGACAGCCAAAGGTCTGCAGGAGGATAGAAGTCAACTCTAGCCGTAGTACAGGACCAACTATTTGGAAATGATAATCACGTCCTTTAAGAGTAAACAGGGTATATGATTTCAAATCCTGTGAAGTGCAGCTCTAAATAGATTTGGTTTGGAAATGGGACAAGGAACACACCACAGTGATGGATCAGCATCAGAAACAGAGGGAAAACAATGATTACATTCATTGATATCTGCTAACATTGATACATACTGTCAGGTCTAATTACAGACTGAAACTGTGGTTCTTTATTATTCCCACTAATATCCACTTTTACCACAAGACCGGTTTACATGCATCTATCACGCTCCCAGAATGCTTAGTTCTCTGACTCTCAAAGGTTGAAACCATTCTGTCCTTCAGTTCCCAGCAGTTCATGAATCCAGGAGATAGGGATTACATTGCTGGATATAAGACTGTCAAACAGATGCAAGGACAAACAGACAGACGCAGACAGACAGGGTAGGTAGATGTTGGTAGATAGGTGAAAAAATTAGGCAGATAGGTAAATACATAGGTAGGGAGAGGGGAGGGAGGGAGGGAGGGAAGGAGGGAAGGAGGGAGGGAGGGAGGGAGGGAGGGAGAGAGGGAAGGAGGGAGGGAGGGAGAATGAAATTTCCCATTTTAAAGAGCAATCTTTGTAAACTATTCAAGGTTTAAAATATTTCCTTTTGTCTTGAGACAGATTTCGGTGGGAGAGTGAACGCAGCTAACTGAAGGTCCTCAAAGCTTCCTGTATCAGCATTGACTACATGACACTAAGGAAATAGCTGTGTGACATCTGCCATCCCTCAACCAACAGCTCTCCAGACAGCTGAAGTACAAAGTCAGGCAGATTCACTTTTTAAATCCCCTCTGGTTTAGCATTACCTGTCCAAGATGGTGAGATGGTTCAACCTGGATTAGTCAAAGGACAGAAGGAGTTTCTACCTCTTTGTGAGGAATGGTGGGTGAGTTGGCCAGATCCCCGGAAAGTTAGCACTACATCAGTGTCAGAAAATGGAGTAAGGTCGACTCCCTTCCTTTCTAACATATAAGTATATGTCACGGGGACTATAAAAAAACTAAAACAAGAGATGCCTTCAGGAAGTTTTCTTATGATATATCTGTTCATGAAAATGATATTAGAAATAAGTTTTCTGTGGAGACATTTGAATAACACAGTAAAACTAACACAATAAAAGATCTTGTATTTCTGAATACACATTTCTTTATAACATTTTCCTTTAAGGACTAATTAAAAAACCAACTAGACCCACAACTACATCAATTCTAGGAGTTCCTCGATTCATGTCACCCACCTGCCTCATATTTAACATATTTGACAAAGATTAGCTTTAAAAATCATATTAGCCTAAAACTATAATTTCCATTTGATTCTAAATTGGTAATTGCAATTTACGGGGCAGTAAAAAGCCAATTTTAGTTCTTTGAAGAACCCTGTGAGGTCATGTTTGCAATTCTTCATCACTGAAATAGCACACCAAAGTTATTAACATAATTTTCTAAGGAACAAATGTTTACAGCAATCGTAAATGATGACTCCAATTCTTAGCTTTCTGTTCCCAGGCCTCAAGTTAGGAACACCATGTTGACTATGTCACCTGCTAGGAAAGAAACCTGCTAGATGACAGTGACCAAAGTGGCGGTGGAAGGCGCAGCAGTCTGCAGGCTGTCTACACGGAAGAAGAGTTGAGCTAAAGATGCCCCATTCTCGTTACCACTCTCCATTTCCTGGGAAAGCTCATGAGGAAGGTCTCCAGAATGTTCTCTTTACCTTTGTAGTGATCTACCAGCAGAGAGGCGGGAAACTGAGAAGCTACCCTTTTCTCAAGGCAACCTTGCAATCTGTGGAGTAGGGTCAGAGGCCATGTCGGGCAGATAAGACGCATGATTGACCCCTTCAGTCCATTCAGAGCCAAACAACTCTGGAAGTTCACTTTAAAAACGGCACTCGGGTAAGGAGCACCGAGGAAACATGGCGGCAAGCCTGCCTGCCATGCATTCATTGTCCAATGGCACAATACAATTGTGGAGAAGACGTTCCTACTGTGTAGCAAAACTGTAGATTCTCAAGTGTCCATTAAATATCAGTTTCCCAACCTGTCCAGATGTTTGCATTTTAGGTGCTCAATGAATAGAAATTGAAACGAAAAGTAATTCAGAGGAGAGTTTACTGTCTGAGGTCGCTCCGTGAGTCTATTGACCAAAGAGGACTGCTGTGTCCTTTCCGCTGCGAATCAACCACAAGCACCATAGGTGCAGATGTTTATTAGCCTTATAGAATTGTGAAGATTCTAGTCCTCTCTTACCTCCAGCAGCTTTTGGAATGGACAACGGTCACAGGCTCAGCCAGACAAGATGCTTTGCTCTGCAAATTAAAGAGACAGAAGTTACTGTGGGCACTAGGCACCTAGTCTATTCTTGTCCATCAGTGTGCAAAACTATATTATCTGTTTTCACCCATAAACCTGGTGTAGAAACAGGAAGAGATTATTCCACTCATGTGAGAGGGAAGTATAGAATGCCACAGAGTGTCAGAAAATGACAGGAACTGACAACAATTCTTGTGAAGAATCTCTCAAGGACGGCATGAAATAATGGTCATTATTGTTCAGAAATGACGGCATACCCAACAATATACATTATAATGTGATATGTGGTAGAACATGAATTCAGAGGTATTGCCACTGGCCTAGTGACCTACATTTTCTGCCTTGGTTTCCCCTGGGTCATGAGGATAAGGAACACAGTTCATTCACCTGGTCTACTGGTCTTAGTAAAGGAGGATGTTAAAGTCAAACCAGCTGTCTGCCTGCCTGAAGAATAGGAACAGCATGTGGCATTTAGAGCCAGTTCAATCTTCTCCCTCTCACCAACAGCCTTGGGCAAATTTTTAAATATCTCCATCAACTTTCTCATATGTGGATGAAGATTACCTATATCATCTAGTCAAAAACTGTTCACACCTAACCATTTGGTGGGGCAGAGCAATTATCCTCTACATTCACAGTGGGCATATACAAAATGCTAACATTTCTTTTCATGAACCAAACACACACTAGTAGATCATATTCTGAGATGAATATTTCAATGATTTGTGGCCCTAGTTTTAATATACCATGAAGTTTTCTACATTATTCTTAAGTGGCCTCAACACACACACACACACACACACACACACACACACACAAACACACACACACACACACACACACTCAAGCACACACAAGAAAAAAAGTAACATTACAGAATCAATTGTCTTCCCAAAATCCCAAAGCTAAAAGCAGAGTTTTAGCTCCCAGCAAACCACATTTTCAAGTCTGTGCCAAGGGCACTGCCTTAGGCTCAAGGAGATGAAGCTGCTGACAGAAGGGCTAGAACCTGGAGAACCTGTTTGATATTTTACACAGATGGATAGGACAGTGGTTCACTAACATGTCCAGTTTTCATAACACATTCATAATGCAATAGGAAAACATAGTTGATAAGATGCCCTTCCAGAAACTCATCTCCTACCGAAAATCAAAACCTCAGCCATCGTTTAACATTGTGCTTCATTTGGTAGTCTAGAAGATACCACGTGCTCATTACATCCGAAATCATCTTCATTATACGCTCAATGCAGCCTTATGGCTCCCATTTTACAAATCTAGCAACCAAAGTTCAAAGGTCACAGAGCTAACACGGAGCAGATAAAAATGTAGCCTTAAAGTTACACATCAAGCGCTTGCCTCTTACGTGAGGTGAGAAGCTGCCTGATTAGAGAGAGAGGCTTAACTTCGGGGACTGGGAAACAAGTATGGGAATCAGAAATTTCAGTTGCAATTAAGCAAAGAATGCAAGACTCAGAAGAAATAAATATCTCCTGTTTTCTCTCATAAGCAGAATGAAGACTGGTGATTTCCGGGAGGACAGGAGGGAGGAAGAGGACAGAGGGAGGGAGGGGAAGGGGAAGGGAGGGAGACCTGACAGGGGAGCGGAACGGGGCAGGAGTGGATGACATGGAGACAACTAAGGTGCATTGTGGTAATACCCCGCAAAGCTGATGATGAAAACCTGTCTTGGGTACGAATAACACATACTAATTTAAAAATAACCAGAAAACACACTCTAGTTGAGGATTATGCCACACCACAGGTGAACGGAGAGCCACAAGGATTTGGCATCTGTGGGCTCGGCACATGACTAAGAAAGCCAGTGTTAGTGCTAGGTTACCAGCAACAGTGAAGTGTCCCAGGTGCAGCATCCGCATGCAAAGTGTTGGAACGCAAGCCACTAAACAAGAATCCGCAACAGGGGCTTTCAGACATACTTTCACCCAAAACTCTCCTCGTGGGTCATGGAAAAGCTGAAGCCTTCCAACCATTGAAACAGCATGTGCTGGTTCACCAGCATGTGGTGTGAGCGTGATGTGTCCTCCACAGCTCCCAGGTGTTCCACAAAGCAGGAAAACTTGGAGACGGGACAACTGGAAAATCAGGTGACAGCCATTGGCAATAAAGCCAGACATCCTTGACTACCTCTGTGGATTTTAGGTCTGCTGACCCCAAATCTGGAGATTTCTCAAAGCATCTTTCCTCTCCGGAGAAGTAATGTTCTCACCTCCGGATGCAATTTCAGCCACAAACAATCTATATATTCAAGCTAAGACTTGTGAATTCTCAGCCTATTAATTGGAATTTATGTAAAGCAGGACCCAGGTCCTAAATGAAACTAAAATAGCATGATTAATTGTCTTGTTTTATCCTAATAAAACCAAGCAGATACATAAAATCAACAGGGAAAGAAGTAGAGAGACAGGTAGAAAGCCTGGTAAGGACAGTTAAGTGGAGCATACAGACCGTGGATGGCGTGGGGCACAGACCGTGGATGGCGTGGGGCACAGACCGTGGATGGCGTGGGGCACAGACCGTGGATGGCGTGGGGCACAGACCGTGGATGGTGTGGGGCACAGACCGTGGATGCTGTGGGGCACAGACCGTGGATGGTGTGGGGCACAGACCGTGGATGCTGTGGGGCACAGACCGTGGATGGTGTGGGGCACAGACCATGGATGCTGTGGGGCACAGACCGTGGATGGTGTGGGGCACAGACCATGGATGCTGTGGGGCACAGACCGTGGATGGTGTGGGGCACAGACCGTGGATGGCGTGGGGCACAGAGAACATGACACACAACAGACCCTTCAGTTGGTTTCTCACAAACTATGCTTAGAATCCATCACTTCGAACAAGAAAAATGTAAATCCTAAAGTGATGATGAAAAAAAATTATCAGCAAGAAGTCTAATTTAACAAATGGGCAAGAAGACAAAGCTTTGTAGGAAAAACAATTCTGCTGACATCAATTCAGCCTTCATCCCAGACATTCGCAACAGGGAGGGTTGCCAAGCCAAGAACCCTAAACGTAGAGAACTGAGATCTGGTCTCCTTTGGAATTCATTCCCAGCCTAATGGCTTTGGCTTAGGAGGAGAGACAGGTTTTTCTAAGTTCTTTTTTCAGAAGCCTGGACGATGGCTGCCTATCAACCACTTAGAGAAGACCAAAAATTATTTTGTACTTCCACAAACTTCAAATGGCAAAAGATTGCTCATAATAAGATTTATTTAAAGTAGATGATGTTGTGATGGTAAGTGTGGAATTTTGTCCCCAGAAGGAAGTGAGATGTTAGATCAGGAAGAGGCATCAGAGGGCAACTGTGAGCCTGCCCGAACTCTGACCATCAAAACTGAGGTGCTTCCTACCTACACTGTCTCCACAACATTCTAAGACCCTTATCAAGAACATCCCATGGCTTATAAATGATCTGGTTGTCTCATTAAAATAATGTTTGACAGTTTTTAATTGCTTCCCTCCCTGATTTTAATTTTCTCACCTGTCAGCATCGATCAGAAACAGTAAAATACCTGACATGCCGGCTGATTATGTTTAAATTAATCAAGAATTTTCTTAAGTAAAATTGCTTTGGCCTACAGGTAGTACACAATTCCATAATATGATATTTAAGAGAGGTCGACGATGAACAAATCTCGATATTAAATGGGAAACATTAGGAATCCTGAGGAGAAACGTGAGTTATTTTCACACCTATAGCACTGAACATTTAAAGGCCAAGATTATCTTGAAAAAGAAGCTTAATCAACTAGTATTCTCAGAACAACAGAGAACATTGCCTACTCACAGGCAGGAAAAGATGTAGCTTTCTCGGAATATTTTAGAGACAGATTAGGAAGGAATAAATAAAGAGAAACTTACCTTGAATAATGTAACTTAACGTAATATATAATAATATGCCGTAAAACATAATGTGTAATAATGAAATAATAATCTGGCTACTTGGAAGTTGCTTTCATATTGACAGCTGTTAGCACTTAGATATATGACTTCCATGCAAATTAATCAGAGCAACTAAGGGAGGTGAGACTGGTGTCATTAGTAGTACAAATCTTTGCACGTGACAGAGGCACGGATAAGACACTGAATGACAAGGGGATTTCTATTTTTTCCCTTATCATTCTTTAATGTGTACAGATGTTTTGGCTGCACATATACCTGTGCACCATATGTGATTATGTGTGACTAATGCCCAGAGGCCAGAAGAGGGCATCAGACCCTGTGGAACTGGAGTTACAGACTGCTCTGAGAGGCCGTGTGGATGCACGGAATCTAACCCAGGTCATCTAGAAAGGCAGCAAGCACTGAGCCACTTCTCCAGGCCCAGCAAAGTAAGTAGACACCTAGTGATGGACAGGCCTGATCTCCTGAGCTATGTGTACCAGAATTATCCAGAAGAGAGGGGAAAATATGGTGTAAACCCTCCAGACATAATTATTCAGTGCTAATATCTATCAGAAACAGTGTTCCAAACACACTTAGGAAACCTTCAAGCACTAAACTCTTTTACAGGAAGTACATGAAATGACAGGAAAATACTCTGTAAGGCATTCTGGCAGGAGATGATGTGAATACACTGACATTATTCCTACCCAGAAATAGACACACGCACTGATGTCATAATAACCGGGACCCAAAGTGAGCACATAATAGCGGCACGCATGAATGTGAGTTGCCCATCTGCAGGCTCCTGAACTGAACAGAAGAAAGGAAACCACGGGATGCAGGCAAAGGGAGGAGAGAACGGGATTGGAAATAACAAACGTGGGGAGTTAGGTGTTTCAGGAAGAGGCTTTAAAAAGAGGGGGAGCTTTAGAATCAAATTTAACCAACCATTTGTATGTGATATGTCAAGTCCTAGTAGTTCCAGATCGACGTTGATGAGTCGGGTCTTCGTATTTCATCATTACTATTGACTTAACATCTACAGCATGATATTGGGGCATTTTCTAACACGCCACGTCTGCTACCTCACCCCTCCCTTCCTTTATTCTCTGCTTTGTACTGCGTCCTGTCTCCCTTTCCACAACACCAGCTTAGTAGAGCCCCGTAGCCAGACTGTACTCTGCCTTCCTTTGGACGCAGCACATGAAAACTACAGGCTAGGGTCTGCATGTCTTCAGATATTTAAACTAAAGACTTGTGTTTTTATCTCTGTGTCTTTGTATTGCCCAAGTAATATCCCAATTTCCTACAAGTAATTTTCATTTTTCTTCTAAAGCAAACTTTCTTGCTTTTTTTCTTTTTCTTTTCCTTTTTTTTTTTTTTTTTTTTAGGGTTAGAATCCAGGCTGGCCTGAAACTTCTGACCCTGCTGCCTCTGCCCTCAAGTACTGGCATTACAAAACAATGCCACTATGCCAGCTGACTAGATCGAATACTGCCACAGTACGCAGCTTCATTTGTAGACCAATAAAACTTTATCGATCACTCATTTCTGACGGATCACACACCTTTAAGAGGGTTAACAAACTAAGTTTCTTGAATCTCAATTCAAGTCTCTAATAAAGAAACAGAGAGAGGAGTTCTGGAATGAGATTTTTGACTAGAAAAAGATGAACAAATGAATAACTACACCTAGTTCAATGCATGTCCTATACAGTGTATGTAGAGAACGTGTGAACTAAAATTTGCTGGACATGATACTGCACTGCTTTAATCCTGGCATTCAGGAAGCAGAGGCAGGTGGATCTCTGCAAGTGTGGGGGCCAGCCTGGTGTACATAACAAGCAGCTCGAATCCAGCCCAGGCTACATAGTGAAACTCTGTCTCCAAAAAAATTATAATAACAATAACTAAGTGTTTAATTTGTAAACATAGTGATGTAAAAGTGATTCTCAAAGATGAGTATTAGGTTAGGGATCCATTAAGAACAAAGACACTCACAATGAGGCAGACAGTCACCACTAAAACTCTAGGAAGGAGTGAACATCTAGTTTTTTCATGAAGACCATGAAGGCAATTACTAAACATGCGAGCCACTGAGAAATGTCATGACTACCAAACAGTATTTGTGGAATTATTAAATTCTGGGTGTGAAAGGTAAAAGAAAGTAAGTCTAGTGAAGCTGGGATTGTCTGCAAGTTTTTTATAGCTTTATAGTAAAATTCACTACAGAACGGGAAGGAGGCCACACAAGCGGAGAATCACTCTTGAAATAATAAATCCTAAACACCAAGTGTAAGGATGTTAAAAATCCTGCTGCATAGATCGAGGGCAGAACAATTAATGTAGTAAAAGATGATGCATATAATACATCCAGTGGTTAGCAGGGAGGGTGCCAGGGCCCAGGATGGGAATGGGGTGTAGACCTCAAAAACTGCAATGCAATGAATACACAAAACGAACAAGTCAATGGCATAATAAAAACATAACTGTCCTTCCAAGGAACAGAGCTAGTGACATTTCTGAACAGATTACAGTTGCCTCTGTCACACAAAAATGAGAAATGATGGATACATTGATGTGTGCAACTGTAACAGTCTTTTATGATATATATATACATACATATATATATCTGATGTTATACCTAGCAGCTTTTTAAAACTGCACTTGAAATTTTCAAGGAAAGTTAAATTTGAAGTCATACTTAATAGACATTTCAAAACAGAGTGAGATATTTTAAATACATTTAATTTTCAAAATATTCTCGCAAGCCACTGTTGCTTTTGTTGCTCTTCCAAGACCTGAGTTTGAGTCCCAGAATTTAATTTGAGGTTCATAATCATCTGTAACTCCAGCCCCAGGTCATTCAACTCCCACTTCTGATACTCTCAGGACCCTAAGCATGCATGTGGTGCACATACAGATACATTAGGTATGTGTGTGGGTCACTCTAGCAAACAGAGTTACAATTATCCACAGCCAAACATTAGAGGTCTGGTCATCTTATGGAACACATGGAGGAAGGATTGAGAGACCTGGTGGGGCCAAGGGACTCCACAAGAAAACCAATAGAATCATCTAACCTGGGCTCTTGGGGGCTCCCAGAGACTGAACCACCATCCAATGAGCATACATACAAGGGCTGGACCAAGCCACGCCCACCCACTCCTGCACATATGTAGCAAATGTGCAGCTTGGTCTTCATGCAGGTCCTGCAACAACTGGCGTGGGCCTTGTCCCTGACTCTATTTCCTGCCTGTGGATCCTGTTCCCCTAACCGAGCTGTGTTCTTTGACCACAATGGGAGAAGATGTGCCCAGTCCTACAGTGACATGATGTGCCAGAATAGGTTGGTATTCAGGGGGTCCTCCTCCTTATGAGAGGAGAAAAAGGGGATGAAAGGAGGGGCTGTGTGCGGGCAGACTGGGAGAGGGTCTGCAACTGGTATAAAAAGCAAATAAAATTAAAAAAATAAAACAGAAAAAAAAGTCTTTAAAAGTAAAGTTGAACTAACTTTAATAAGTACATTAGCCTAGAAAGTATGTGCGTTGTTGGAAATTTTACCCCAGTCTTTAGATTGGCCCCCTCTAACTGCATTTAGTGTGTTACAAGAACAAAGAAAGGAGGGCATGATGGAGTTGCACAGCATGAAGTAATGCAGGAGGAAATACAGAGATGGGAAAACACTGCACTGTTTATCCACCTGAGAGCCACATGGTGACAGGGATACTCTGAGGAAATGGCCCTTGGGATGTGCTCTGTGTAAAAAGTGCCTGTCTTCACAACATGACCATCAGAACACTAAGACTGAAGTAATGGAAAACTTGGTTTACGATGCAGTGGACATCAGCAAACTCCAGGCTGTCCACAGGAGAACAGAACTGTTGCAGCCAGAGTCTACATTTGTCATGGAGGGGTCAAACAGCCATCTGTGAGGAACCTTGTGTGCTGCCACCATGACCACGGCAGGGAGTCTGCAGTGAAGAATGGGCAGTGACACTCCTTGTTACAGAGGCTTAGCAGCTCAACCGCGGGAGAAAAGCAGGAGCACAGATAAATCCCTGGATAAAACTTTGAAAGAAGGCTTCTACAGAACATTTCTGGGTAAAAACCATGCAGCATAGCCACAGACTCCAGTGATGCATCCAGAAGTAGAACACTCTTTTGTCTGTCCTTATTTTTCAGATGAACAGTGCAGGATCCTACCCAGTAACAAGGAGGCAGGACCGTCAGCGACTGCCAGGCAAAGTAAAGAAGTCAACCACCGAAGTCCAAGAACTGCTTAAGTCCTAACATGCAAGAAAAAAAAAAAAAAAAAACTAAAATCCAATCCGATCACACTGCAGGGCGCCCAAGAAAGACAGGAAGAAGGGTCCCAAGGTTTAACTCTGAGCGGTAACAAGTAGAAGACAGTGAGCAAGTGCGGGCTGACATGAGAATCTGAGAAACAGCATTCAGTTCCTTCGCAGTTCACACCAATACATTTAAGCAGCTGCAAGCCCCTTCTCCTTTACTAAATTCATCCATGCATGTCCCCGTCAGCAGCATGAGCAAGAACCAGTGCTCCCCAAAGCTGCCCTAAAGCCTCAGTAAAATACAGAGACACACACAGCAGTAGCTGGGTTCATTTCTACCATATTCCCCCTTTCTAGTCTCACAGTCGAGGTTTCACTAAACAAAGAGATCACCCAAAATAGTAACCACAGCTAAAAGATGGGGAAAAGGGAAACTTTATTAAGCAACCACACATACACACACACCCAAAAAATGAGAAGATAAATGTGGGGCATAGTGACAATTCTAGAATTTGGGCTCCTTTTAAAAACACAAAAATATAAGGATGTGCTTTTGTTTGATTCTCAAAAATGGGGCTGATTCAGACTGACTTCAGCAGCTGACAGTGATCTGCCTTGTGCTCTAGCAGAGATATGGTTCTGTAAGCCGTACATAGTTTCTGTGATTTGGAATTATGGAAACTTTGCAGACAATATAAAATGCTAGAGGCACAATGGGCAGGGTTGGTGGTTGTTCAAGGGGATTGGCTGTGGTTTGTTAGTAGTCCTGCTCAAAGAAGAAACACAAGGAGAGCAATTAGAAAAACCAACTGAGTTAGCTCTCTCTCTCTCTCTCTCTCTCTCTCTCTCTCTCTCTCTCTCTCTCTCTCTCTCTCTCTCTCTCCTTCCTTCTCCCTCCTCTCCTTCTATCCTTCTTTCTCTCCTATCTAGTGATGGGGGTGGATGGGAGGGAGTAAGGGGACATAAGAAGAAGAACCCACAAAGTAGCTGAGAGGATACATGAAGGAGAGTAGGAGAAGGAGGCAGAGAAAGGAGATTCGAGAATTATAAATGTCATATACAATGAAAAGTGAAGCTTCTGAGGTAAAAGAAATACAGCTCTCCTCACTCAATCACATTACATATGCATCAAAACATGACACCCCATCCCATAATTCTGCAAAATCATTATATGCCCATTAAAAACAAAATGTTCTAAAACACATTATGAAGCTCAAAAAGGGAGGCCAAAATGGGGATGCCTCAGTCCTTAAAAGGGGGAACAAAACACTCACGGGAGGAAATGCAAGATCAAATAGAGGAGCAGGGATTGAAGAAAAGATCACTCAGAAGACACCTCACCTGGGGATACACCACATATGCAGCCACCAAATCCAAACATTATAGCTGATCCCAAGAAATACTTACTGGCAGGAACCAGACAGAGATGCCTCCTCTGGGACTATGCTAGCATCATATTGATACAGCTGAGCATGCTTGCAGCTAACCATCAGACTGAACTCGGGGACCCAAATGAGGTTGCTAAAGAAAGAACTGAAGGTGCTGAAAGGGATTACAACCTCATGGGAAGAACAACATTATCAACCAACCAAAACCTCCAAAACTCCCATGGGCTAAAACACTAACCTTTGTGCACACATTGAGAGACCTATGGCTCCAGTTGTGTATGTAACTGAAGGTAGCAGTGTCTGGCATCAATGTGAGAAGAGGCTTTTGGTCCAGGGAGGGCATGATTTCCCAGTGTAGGGGAATGCCAAGGCAATGGGGTGGAGAAGGTGATTAGGAGGGAGTGTACCTATGTGAAGGCAGGGTAGATGGAGGGGGGATTGGAGCAGGGCAAGGGAAAGGGATAACACCTCAGATGTAAATACAGAATATCTAATAAAAAAAATGAGAAAAAAATGTTCTAAAACATGCTTAGCAGTAGAGCACATGCCTAACATGTACATGCTGCTTGATTTTGTCTTTAATATCAGCAAAGGAAGCAAGCAAAAAAGGGGTCCACGACTGTGTAGGAGGCCCTAAGAACTTAGCAGAGTCTCCAAGTTCATAGCTGTTTATAGAATAGCACTAATGTACAACTAACCTTCCTCACTGTGTTAACTGACATTTGTACCAACTCTGTACAAATGCTCATGGGTGAAAGGGCTGGTAAGTACCAGATTTTATGATGACCCAAGGCAGCAACGGCAAATGGCAGCTTAGTCAATGCAGTCTCTACGTTTTCTTGGGCACAGAAGCAATTTGACATAAGACTATCATTTGCATGTAATATTAATGTTACTATCTCTCAATCCCATTTAAATGAAATGAGGAAATGGCAAGTGCCAACAAAGCACCTATGCTAAAATTTACAAATAGTGGTTATTTCTAGATTTCACAAGTGTGTCCCACCGGCACTGCGGGACAAGCTGTATGCTCCCAACCTGGTGCCGTTGGCTCACGAGAATTCTATGACTACGGCTCAGCCTTGACCTGCTGCTGCTGCCTCCTGACTACTTTGTGCACGGTGCAGCACCCCTGGGCTCCTGTGGAGCAGGAGCCGAGACACGCTTGCCAAGCCGGTCTTTCTGTCTTGCACAGGCAACAGGGAAGTCTTTGTGGCTTGGGTGGACTCGTGCAAAATCAAGCAGCAAACACTGGAGGACAGTGGGGGTACAACAGCTCTGATGTGGACGCCTAGCAAGTCTTCTCACAGGTGCTCTCATGTACGGGTCACAGTCTGGATGCAGAGACTCAACCCAGCATTGTGGGAAACTCTGAGAATCTGGACCGATAACTGAATGACTGCATCTTAGGAGACAGTGGGAAGCAGCCCTGGGCTGCTCTGGGGCCTGTTAGCTTCACGGACCTTAAACTTTGTGGTGCTGAAGTTGGTTACCCCTTTGTTCCTTTGCTTTATCATCTTCAGAGAGAACTCTACAGACGGAGAGTTTTAGTTCAGTTGGTTCGGGTTTGTTTCTATAAGATGGTGAGACTTGAATGTGAAGTGTTCACTTTATCACTTAAAGAAATCCTTTTCCCCTTCATGTTAAAAGTCCTGGAAAGAACAGGAATCCAAGGCCCATACTTAAACATAATAAAAGCAATATACAGCAAACCAACAGCCAACATCAAACTTAATGGCAAGAAACTTGAAGCAATCCCACTAAAATCAGGGACTCGACAAGGCTGCCCACTCTCCCCCTACCTATTCAACATAGTACTGGAAGTCCTGGCTGGAGCAATTAGACAGCAAAAGGAGATCAAAGGGATACAAATTGGAAAGGAAGAGATAAAAACATCACTCTTTGCCGATGACATGATAGTGTACTTGAGTGACCCCAAAAATTCCACCAGAGAACTCCTACAGCGGATAAACAAGTTCAGCAAAGTGGCTGGATACAAAATTAACTCAAACAAATCAGTAGCCTTCCTGTACTCAAAGGACAAACATGTGGAGAAAGAAATTAGGGAAAACGTACCCTTCACAATCGTTACAAGAACTATGAAATACCTTGGTGTGACTCTAACTAAGCAAGTGAAGGACCTGTATGACAAGAACTTCAAACCTCTAAAGAAAGAAATTGAGGAGGATCTCAGAAAATGGAAAGATCTCCCATGCTCATAGATTGGAAAAATCAACATCTTAAAAATGGCCATCCTACCAAAAGCAATCTACAGATTCAATGCAATCCCCATCAAAATTCCAACCCAGTTCTTCATGGAATTGGAAAGATCAATGTGCAATTTCATATGGAATAACAAAAGACCTAGAATAGCGAAATCCATCCTCAACAACAAAAAAACATCTGCGGGAATCACTATCCCTGACCTCAAGCTATATTACAAGGCAATTGTGCTGAAAACTGCATGGTACTGGTACAGAAATAGGCATGTGGATCAATGGAATAGAATAGAAGACCCAGAAATGAGCCCTCATGTATATGGTCACCTGATTTTTGACAAAGGAGCAGTAAACATTCAATGGAAAAAGGACAGCCTATTCAACAAATGGTGCTGGCCCAACTGGCACTCAGCATGCAAAAGAATGAAAATAGACCCGTTCTTATCTCCTTGTACAAAGTTCAACTGTAAGTGGATCAAAGATCTCCACATTAAACCAGATACACTGAAACTATTAGATGAGAAAGTAGGGAAAACCTTAGAACACATAGGCACAGGAGAAAATTTCCTGAACAAAACACTAATGGCTCAAGCTCTAAGGTCAAAGATTAACAAATGGGACTTAATGAGATTGCAAAGTTTCTGTAAGGCTAAAGACATCGTCAAGAAAACAAAACGACAACCAACAGAATGGGAAAAGATCTTTACCAACACCACATCAGATAGAGGCCTAATATCCAAGGTGTACAAGGAACTCAAAAAGCTAGACACCAGAGAATCAAATAACCCTATTAAAAAATGGGGTACAGAGCTAAACAAAACATTTTCAGTTGAGGAACACCGAATGGTCGAGAAACATCTGAGGAAGTGCTCGACATCCTTAGCCATCAGGGAAATGCAAATCAAAACAACCCTGAGATTCCACCTCACACCAGTCAGATTGGCCAAGATCCAAAACTCAGATGACAGCAGATGCTGGCGAGGCTGCGGAGAAAGAGGAACACTTCTCCACTGTTGGTGGGGTTGCAAGCTAATACAACCACTCTGGAAATCTGTCTGGCGATACCTCAGAAAATTGGATATAGTACTACCTGAAGACCCAGCTATTCCACTTCTGGGCATATACCCCAGAGACACTTTAATACACAACAAAGATATATGCACCACAATGTTCATAGCGGCTCTATTTATAATAGCCAGAAGCTGGAAGGAAACCAGATGTTCTTCAGAAGATGAATGGATACAAAAATTGTGGTACATATACACAATGGACTACTACTCAGCCACCAGAAACAATGACTTAACCAAATTCTTAAGAAAATGGCTGCATCTAGAGAATATCATCCTGAGTGAGATAACCCAGTCACAAAAGAACAGACATAATATGCAATCACTGATAGTGGGATGCTAACCCCAGAGGCTTACACTCCCCCAGAAACAACTCACAGACTGTATGAAGTCCAAGAAATAAAACAAATAATATATACATATATTTACAAACAAGAAAAAAAATTATTATGTTTAATCTTTACATACCAAAAATGTTGACTATTTCCATGTTATGTTTTGTTTTACTTATACTTTATGATCTTTGTAAATAGTAATATTTCAATGGAGATTATCAAACCTTTAAAAAATTTTTTAAAAAATTATTCAAATTAAAAAAAAAAAAAGAAATCCTTTTCCTAATGCCAGTAAATGTCGACACCACCTTCCTAAGTATATTTATAAATATATACATAAAACACGGTTATTACATAAATTATATGTGATGTTATATAAAATATATATTTTACATATTACATATATGTATAATTACATTATATATAATTATATAATTTATTACCCTACGTCAGCGTGAGAGCCTTGGAAAAGAGATGCTCACTAGACCACTCCACAGACCTGGGGACAATGATGAAAACCTCTAGTTCTTTAAAGCCCATGTTTTGATAGATGCTTTGTTCTTTTTTTAATTTATTTTTATCTTATTTGAATTTTTATTAGATACTCTCTGTATTTACTTTTGCAATGTTATTCCCTTTGCCCACCCACCTCCTCCTCTACTTGTCTTCACAAAGGTGCACTAGCTCCCAATCACCCTCTCCAACTCAGTGCCTTCACATTCCCCTACATTGGAAAATGTGCCCTCACTGGACCAAAGGCCTCTTCTCACATTGATGCCAGACACTGCTATTCTCTGCTACATATTCAACTGGAAGCCATGGGCTTCTCAATGTGCGCTCAATGGTTGGTCGACAATGTTGTTCTTCCCATGAGGCCCCAACTCCCTTTGGTTCCTTCACCACCACCATCCCTCCAGCGCCCTCTCTGGGGTCCCCGAGCTCAGTCTGATGGTCAGCTGCAAGCACAGCCCCTGAGGAGGCACCCCTGATAGATGCTCTCTAAAGGATAAACAAAGAGAGCCTATCTTTTTGAAGAAAGCAATCTGTAACATTTGTTACTAATAATGACTCCCGTTCTAAAGTGAAGAAAATCAGAATTCTGGACATCTGAGACATACTACTGTGCACCTGATTCTTCATATTCTTTTTTAATAAAAGTGCTGGTGAGATCCCGAAAGACCACTCTTGTTACAGAGAATAAAACATGGTGGTCTTTCTTTGTAGACCCACACACTACCCTCTGAAGCTACAGCTCCAAGATGATGTCACAATATCCCCAGTAACCCAAGGTGAAGAGCCCGTGGGCTTCAACACACATTGTGTAAAAGTTCTGTGCTGATTTCAGATTCCATGTCAGGAATAACATTTACAAAATTACCAAATTTCAGTGATTACCAAGATAAACCTTTGGTAGAGTATCAAAGAAGAAAAGAAAACCCATAATTGCATTTTGTTTTTTTTTTTCTTTCTCCTTCTTCTTCCAACAACTTAGCTGTTTTGAGACTGATTTTTCTCTGTAATCTTGAATGTAGAAAAAAAAATCATCACAACAGTGAAATTCAGAACATAGACACTGCTTTTCCCACTTTTTGTTTTGGCAGGTTTTGTTAGGGAGATGTACTTTGTAGGGCTAGGAAGATGGAGCAGCAGTTACTCTCAATGCCTGCCTCACCAGCAAGAGATCTCTAGTCTAATTCCTAGATCCCATGAAAAATGCTGGATGGGCATATCTGCCAATCTGTAAATCTTGCCCTGGGAGACATGAGACCAGTGATCCTGTGAAGGAGCTTCCGAACTAAAAGGACCTACATGCATGTTGAGCACTGGGTGTGACTGAGAGACTCTGCCTCAAAAAATAAAATAGATGAATAATTGAGGAAGATTCAAAATATCAACTGCAGGCCTACACAGGCATGTGCACATTCACGCTTGCACACATGTAAACAAAAACACATCTACACTCACCACACACACACAGGGAAAGGGAGGATGAAATGTACACCTTCTACTTCTTTTGACACGTATTTTTTCATATGCACGGTGCTTTTTTTCCTCATTTTAACTTTCTAATGAGAGAAAATGCTGGCTATAACTGTTGAATAGAAGTTCATTTTTATGAGTTTAAAGGAATTCGGGATGAAATCATTGGAGTAGGTGGGATTTAAGCTTTCTCCTTGCTCAGTGTAGCCCTTGAGGTTCTAAAGGCAGGGGGAAAGGAATACTTGCTACCTGTTCATCTTTAGGGAACGGCTACTTTACAGACCCTCTAGAACTCTACATAAACTCCCTATGCAGTCAACCATTGCTTAGTAAACTAACTATCCTATGCTCTTTGTCCTCTTGGAAGTCCACCCTGAACTGAATCCAGCTGCCATTATGACTTCAGTTCCCCTCACGTGCACGACTTGGAGCCTGCTTTCTTACTGTAAAGCAAGAATGTTGAGGGTGCCTTGTATGAAGCAATGCAGAGCCAAAAAGATAACCCAACAGACCCCATGTGTTCTGTTTTTAGGAGACAGGAAACACTCACCATACCACACCCATTGCTATTTTATCTAAGATATTTCTTACCAAGAAAGGTTACATGTAACGTTCTGACTATATATAAAATCAGAGATTCAAATTTTGCTCCAACTGTGGACCCATTAAGTTAGATATATAAGAGAAGCCTATTACTCTATAGAAGGAAAATATTCAGAGGGAATGAGGATAGTTCAGGAACAGTGCTGTCTCAGCTCAAGAGCAGAACACTTAAACATTAGACAGAAATAAGCCAGGATTGTGACAGTGAGCCAGCAACGATGTATATTCCACAGCTGATGTGCTCTAGTGAGCAAAGAGCTCAAAACCTTGGTGCTACTAAGCCCTGCCCTGAAGAGAAAGGAAGAAAAGGGAGTGAGGATCCAACCAAGTTCATAGAGAAGTCACAGTTTTCCTCCCTTTTCCTCTGACTAAAAATGTCTTCTTCAACAACACCCCTATACTTTTTAAAACCAAAAAAAAAAAAAAAAAAGATTAAAGAATGTAAGGATGCTTGTGTATCCAAGGTCAGAGCCAAAGACAAAAAGATGTTCTCATTTTTCTAAGAATAGATTATAAGCAGAAAAGTGAAGAAGAGAACCTTGATAAATTCCCTATATTAGAAACATAATTCTGGGGAACAGACTCTACAAAAGTCACACAGAATTCATAGACAAATACAAAAGGAGGTAATCATTAAAGTAATTATATTACTCAGGTGTAATTTCACTTATAAAGGAAAAAAAAGCAGAGCGACCCCTTTATTTGACTTTTGCTCATTATCGTAAAGTAAGATCACTTCAGCTAGCATTGCTTCCATAGCACGATGAGACCTCCAGGGCTGATTTAACAGGATGATACATTAGACTTGTAGACTAATGTATGGAAACGATCATCCCCCTTAACAGCCCTTGGATCTTCAATCAGGAAATTCAATTTTAGCTGCAAAACTATGTTTTGGCAAAAGTGCAATTGAACTCAGTGTACTTGTCACATTTCTAAATATACTCCGGTCACCATGACAACAGGGGAGACTGATGGATTGCTTAAAAGAGTACGGTATATTTAATTGTCAGCATTTTAAACTGACTCAGAAAAAAATGCTGTGTGATGATGGGTCTACTCACCATGGTTACCACTGGCTAAGTCCATAATCATAAAAGGTTCTTATACGCACATCGCCAATGTGCGCAAAACAAACGTAAAAGTCAGAAGGTCTGATGTTTCTAGCCACACTGAACACCCCACTGGAGGTATAGAAAGTGTTTGTTCCCAGCCGAGTACCACTCAAGAAATTCCCTCCGAGATCAGTCAGGTGACTCCAGAAATCTTCATCTGAAACCAGAGCCAGAAAAACAAGTCCAAGAACAGACCTCAACATCCCATTCCCCTATTAGACTAATGAGGAAAAAAAAAAAAGAAAAAAAAAAACTTGATGTTTTCTCCAGTGTATAACTAGAATCTGAGATGAGAAAGAGTCTGTGTCATATAGACCTAGACCTGTTTTCAAGTGGAATTCTCCTGGATCCATTCGCTTCCTAATCAAAAACTTCCTAAGAGAAAGCAACTATGGGAGGGGATTTTCTACAAGCTAGGGGTATAGATATGATAAGCAGTCAGGGGCCCTACCCTGAAGGATCTGACATCCTAAGACAAGAGGAAGATACAAATATAGATTAGCAATCTATTACTGAGAATGAAACAAGGTCATTGATCAGCTATTTACTACACAGAATATAGCATTCACGATAGAAAGTTCTCCTTCGTATAAACATTTGCAAAGAAGCAAAAGGAAAAAAGGTCCCAATACTAATCACACATTCAGAGAACCAGATGCACATCACAGATTATAAAAAAATAGGATGACAGAAAAAAAAATCAATGGAACTCATGTTGCTTTACCTCAAGATGAAGGGTGGTCTTTGTAAGGATATGGTACGAGGTCGCTACATCAGACCTCTATGTCAGTTTTGTTTAAAATAAAAAATCAGGTGGAAACATACTTGATTTGTACACTGTACCACAGTTAAACATTTGCACCTAGAGCTCACTGAGTAAAACTCCAAGAAGCAAGAGTCAGTACATTCCTAGGGTCACACAGGACATAAAACCATCCCTGAAATGTTTCTAAACACAAGAAAAGCCCCTGTGCGTTTTCTAAGGGAAAGTTGTGTTAACATGATGCACTCAAAAACTTAGGGAGATCTCTCCAGGAGGTTCAGATAAACACCAGAGCAGATCTACTGTCATAACTAAAATAATGGTTTGGGTGAACTGAAAATTTTGGGGACATCAGACATACTCTGGGAAGAGGGTAAACATACTCTGGCAAGCATGTGGTAGAAACTGTTAGACAAAGGCCTTGCAGCATCTGAGGAATTATGACCCATGATCTAAACATCAGGTCTGAGTAAAAATTAAAAAATGGCCTTCCTACCAAGGTCTCGGGTTTTATTACTGCTCTGTGGGCCATACTCGGAGAACAGGCTAAGTACAGAAGCCATTATAGTACTAAAGAACAGGAATTTAGATTACAGAAGTCACAAAGAGACTATTAAAGGAAGACGGGAAAAATCAAGAGATGTAGTAACAATTCCAAGCTAAAGGAAAAATTCTGTGAGTAAAATTATTAAACTGTAGAAGTATTGGCTCTGCACTTTAATGACACTTCATTGCTATACAAGTGTAGAGGTTCTAGCTATCCGGTGCAGAACTGTTTTACAATGAATATTTTATCTAGATAAAATTCTAGAGCCATTGGAAATGGTTATAGTTATAGATAACACAAACAACAGTTATTCATTGAATGCTTATTTTGTGCCAGATTTATGTACTGCCTTCTAATCTGACAATAACTTCACTCTTGTTTAACAAATGGCAAACCGATGCTCACACACATTACAAAACATTTGGAATCACATCTGTATCAGTCAGACTCCTTCCTGCAGCAAACACTAAATTCATGAGCCTACTTTGAACTCTACCTAAGACGTTGAATTTAGGGGCCAATGACATGCTCCCCTGGGACACTTAGCTTCAAAGTCAGGGTTCCTTTTTACTGTACCTGAGATTTTATTTTCATGACCGCATGACGAATTCTTATGCACAGACTCCAATAGAAGTGGAGAAATGGACTGAAGGCTGAGCAGATGCTTGAGAAGAAGCTCAGGTCCATTTCCTACCTAGAACATGGCTGGATTACTGCATACCTCTGTCTTTATACTCATCAAGGCTGCTCAAGTCTCCAGTCTACTGGCATGTGGCTCTTCCTTGTCTTAACTTCTAATTTCATAACATTTTCCTGCCAAGAAATAATTATGTGTCTACATGGTGGTGTGTGTGCTGCAAAGATAGGAGAAAGGGACCCTCATTTTGAAGACGCATGGTGAATGGCAAGAGCACTCAAGAAGGATGAGCTTAAATGCTTCTCTCCGGCATAGGAAGTGGGTGAGAATTGAGCAGCAAGATCTCCCCTCTAGTCCCTCACACTTTGCTTTCCCAGAATTATTCAAAGGTATGGCTCCACAGGTCTGAGAAAGAAGACATCTGAAGAAGATGAAAGAATGTTTTTATGTCTGCTCCCTTCCATGCCCTTATGTATGTGGTATCTCTTTCTCTCTGTGTCTGTCTGTCTGTCTGTCTGTCTGTCTCTCTCTGCATCTCTCTCTGTATCTCTCTCTCTGTATCTCTCTCTGTATCTCTCTCTCTGTATCTCTCTCTCTCTCTCTCTCTCTCTCTCTCTCTCTCTCTCTCTCTCTCTCTCTCTCTCTCTCTCTCTCATTTGTTGCTTCTCAAGTAATAACTATTAATTGTTCTATGCGGGCAGTTTTGAGATGAGTCTACCGGGAAGCCAGCACAGATCCATCAAGTGCTTTTAGTCCAAGCCTTTTAGAAGCAATTGCTTATGACATTCTCACTGTTCTTTGTCTCACAGCTAGAATTAAAGTGGATCTTACCGCACAACCACTCCAATGCCCTTCCCTCCCTCGCCCAAAGTGAGGACAGAAGATGGTTATTGGCCTATGACCAGCAACATCAGACACATGCAAAAAAAAAAATCTATTAATTTGGTGTTTATTGGCATGAGAGAGGTATCCTATGTTCCTTAAGGAATGGAAATACTTTTGCAAGGGAAAAGAACCAGCCAACTCAGACAGAGGAAGAAATGAATGCTCAGTGGCAAAGAGCAGTTTGCCGGCAGAAACAACACAGTGGCAAACAGTAGATCCTAGAAGAAAACAAGGGCCTTGAGCATTGCAGTTTACAGGAGCAACACATTTTCTATTCCAGCCTACTGGAGAATCAGCGCTTCCCATCCTACTGGCAGTGAGGCTGTGCGTGAGTGGAAATATAAAGCAATGGGAATAAGGTAGATTCTGGAAGTGTGGTCTCAGAACAAGACCACACAGTGTCTGCTTTCAGGTCACTCTTCGCTGAATCGCAACAGCTCTTGAATTCACTCTGAAAAAAAGTGATGCTGCCGAGAACTTGGTTCTCCACCAGTTACTAGTCTGCACACTACAGAAGGGTACATAATGTCAGACTGAGGGTCTCCAGTTCAGACAACACTTAAATCATCATCAAGTGTAAGAAGAATAGAGTAACAAGAGAAAGTGATTTAGTCCTAGATTAAGCTCGTTCTTCCACTGTTACCCCACATCGACAGATACGAATAAGGAAGGATCAAAGAACGGGAGAACAGAGAGTGATGTAGACTGGAGACTTTAGTCAGAACATCTGAGCAGAGGTGAGCGCTTACACGTGTAGGCAGCCCCCTGTCCTTCACACAGGGCAGGTGTGGGGCTATGGGTTTTGAAAGAGTCTTTATCAGGAGCTGAGCTGACAGGGTCACCTGAAGAGAATAGTAATTAAATCAGGAAGTAAAGAAACACTTGCAAGTATGCTCTTTATTTTTGGTAGCTGTCTTTAAAAAAACAAAAATGGCTTACCTTCTCCAATGGTAGGCATTTCTCTTTCCCAGTAAATATGGGGTAGCTTCACAAAATAGTCTCCTTTTCAACACATTTTTACATTATCAACAAGCCAGCTGTTTACCTTGAGTGCATGTGTGTGAACCTCTGTACAGTGTCGAGGATGCCAGCAAGAGAAAAAAAGTCTCAATCCCTACTTTCAAAAAGCCAAAATCTGATCCCTGTGGCCAAGCACAAAATGTGATTTTTTTTTAAGTCAGCAAGTTATGTTAGCAATGATGAAAATACCAAATGCTAGATTCTCCTCCAGTCCCAGCAATAATACAAAGGCAGCCAACTCTCCCAAATCAGGAGAGGTTTAATGAAAAATTTGACTGTTGAAGCTTTCCCGTCCAGTGCCAATATTATTAGAACTCAGAGTAAGAACACAGGTCACTTTCCTGTGTTCTGTATTCTCCCCAAGGTCTGACCAAGCACTGGTCAACAAATATACAACACAAACCATACTAGTAACTTCTAAAAATGTTAAACTTATTTCACAAATACATCCAAAACATCATTCAAGTACTCAGGAACAGCACGTGGCTAAGGTGGTTGTCAGACTGGACAGCACATCCCCAATTCTCTCCTGCCTTCCCCCTCCCTCCCAGACTGTAAGCAAAGCACAGCATTTGTTGAAGATAATGGGATAAATTTTATAATCAAACGCACAATTCAGACATAATTTCTTTCACTGAACACCCTAGGATCAAAAGCCTATAAAGCACTGTGATGCCAAATTGTCATGGTTACAAAACTGGTCCAGGCCACATGTGACGATGAGGAAAGCAAGCAAGACCAAGGAGTACAGACGAAGAGGCAGTCAACCCACAGACACAGATAGCATCATGTTTGAGACTTGGGCTTTTACACTGAGGCCCTCTGTGGCTTGAAACCATGCTACTGATCTAGCTGGTATCACCATGATTTCTTCCTGCCAAGCCTCTGTGCATTCTTGAAAAATAACACAACATAGGAAGAGTCCAACAAAAGTATGAAGGCTCAGTGCATAAAGATACTTAAAGTATTATGAATAGCTCTTTTACCCATTTTATCTGGGGTCCTTGGCTAAATAAATTCCTATGCCCTTGTCAAAACAGGACTCTATCCATCAACCTCCATCATGTCTTTCTGTCCTGTGGGATGAAT
This sequence comes from Micromys minutus, assembly GCF_963924665.1. Taxonomy (NCBI): domain Eukaryota; kingdom Metazoa; phylum Chordata; class Mammalia; order Rodentia; family Muridae; genus Micromys; species Micromys minutus. The sequence continues at coordinate 67,688,131 of NC_137976.1, forward strand.
GGTGGGCATCCATTAAGCCATAATTACCAAGGCATGGGTGATTGCAGAAGTCAGTGAGAAGGAGAGCTAACTCTCACTCCTTCCTATATTCTCTACTTTATGCCTTTCCCCTGGAGACTCGAGTTTCTTACCAGCCTCCAGTCCTTGTGTTATTAACTAAGTAGGTAAACACAAGCTCAAAGACTACAATTCATCTCATCCATCAAGTGGGCTCTGGGTTGAAAATAGAAGGCCATAATCACAAAGCTTCACCATAGTTTTTAGATGTGAATCGTATATTCTATTAAGACCGGGAACTTATGTGCTTTTGAGTCTTAGCTCTCCATTATGAGTCTGTATGAGCATTAGCCCATAATTTGCAAAACTGTCAAAATGTTAACAGTACAATGTAACAGTCTTTCACTCTACCATAAAATAAAACAAAGCAAAAGATAGTCACTCCTAAGGTTAATACCACTAGTCATATGTTACATGACATGAAATAATGAAAAAAAAAAAAACTTCTACTCAAAGATATAAAACTCATCTAATCATGAGAAAGCATTAGGCAAACAATAATCAATAAATTCTATGATGTGCCAGGCCTTGAAACAAGGCCTTCTCAAGGATCAAGGTCAAAACACATGGGAAGAGCCTGTATGCAGTCAAACACGTGCTGAGAAAGCACCGAAGAATATTCTGAATTTGATCCTTATGCACAGAATGCACTTGGAACAAAGAGGCAGATCTGTCCCCTCAATGGTCATGTGACATCATGAGCTCGTGTGAGTTAGTCACTTGCGCAGAGGCTAGGAAGGTGCACAGTGTCCCGTGTCAGCACCCACAGGGAAACGCGACTGGGTGCACACACTGGGACCACCTACAGACCAGTGAAAGTTCCTTCAGGCAAAGAGCGGGTAGACTTAACATGTCAACCTGTGCTTTGTTTTTCTCATAAAAGCCAAAAGCCTGTCAATGATTGGAGGAAAGCAGATGAAAGAATGACTGAGTTAAATAATTTTTGAAAGGAATAGATGGAGGGGAAAACCCACGATTACCCTCATCACCATAAGAAAAAACTGTTGTAAATTCCCATTTCTGCTAATTAGTAAAATAGTTCACTGTTTGGGCTGGTAACTAGCAAATAAACATCTTTTCACAGTTGACCCTACTACTGGTCCATACTCACCTGTAACCCCATCTCTCAGAAGACTGAGGCAGGAGGATCGTCAGGCCAAACAGTGAATGTCTGTCTCAGAAAACAAAGAACCATCTTTCCAAAGAGTATGTGGTCCTTTCTTACGGAAAAGAGCTTCTCAACAGAGAGAAGGTCAGGAAAAGTACTGAGGAATTTGCCAACATTCTGTAAATCCAGCTGTCTAGCCCCTGCAGGAGGACTATGAAGCTCTGCTTAGAAACAAAGCTTTTGAATAAATTATGGGAAGTTGTCTTCTAGAAATTTCCATGACAATTTACATTTAATTTTAAACTAAATTAACTTAGCTAATCAAATCAAACAGGAAGGAAGGAAGAGAGGAAGGAAGGAAGGAATGAAGGAAGGAAAGAAAGAAGGAAGGAAGGAAAAACCTAAAAGTCCTCTATATTCTGCATGTCAGTAGATAGGAAGAATAAAAGCTAATACCATCCTGTCTGAGTTTACAAGCTGAAGTATTCCACTAAATAAGAGAGTTTAGAAAACAGCCTTTGTTTTAGATAGAGAGAAGCAGAGTAGAACCGAATCTCTCCTTGCTAGCTCTTTCCCTAGGAAGAACTCCCTTGAGTAACCAGACTTTGGATGAAAAGGTGCCCCCTAAATATATTCAGACGTGGGAAACCCAAGTACTACGCAAAGAACACACAGTAAGGAGAGACAATGAGGAGGCTCTCCCAGCAGATTGTGGAACCAACTTCCACCCTGCCTGGAGAGCACTCTTGGAGAAGGATCGTTTCTGAGGATGCTGTTTTCCCCACAGCCACCCCTTGTGTGTCTGCCTGTCCTCCCACACTCCAGATACAGAGGTCCAAAGGAAGTGCTGTCAATTTTCTAATTGCCTAACTGCTTGGGTTGCCTCCAGATCTTTATTCCAGTAACACATCCAAACTCCAGCCACCTGTTCTGCTTTTTCCTCTTTTCCTCTTCATCGAGACTCTTCGGTCATGATTTCTGCTTCTCCTCCAGAGTACCAGCTCCCGGTGCTTTTTTTTCCCCCTGAATTCAAGGTAGCAGTTCAATGATGAGCCCTTTAAAATGAGCTTATTTCTGTGGCTCTGCCCGGACCATCCTCAGGATTGTTTCCACATAGCAATTGGCCTCCCAGTTCTCAGACCTACATGCCTTGAATAACCTTAATTGGCTAAGCTGGCAATAATGAAAAAATAGCATTAATCGCACCCTTCTTCATTAGCAGTGTAGACTTAATGACACATTCCTTACTTAGGACATCATTTGATTCTTACACTCCTAATACAGTGAGTACAAAGGAACTGGCAACCCATTTAACACAAGAGGAAGCACAGTTGCAGAGACTGGAAGGAGCCTGGACCAAAGTCTCGCCAGGCATATTTGGCACTACTAGAGCCTGATGCCAACTATTTTCTTTCTCAGTACAGTGTATTCTCATCATACTCCATGTTCAGAGATACACAATCATCCACATGAAAAAAGACATATTAATCATGGTCATCAACAAACCTTTAATCTATACCAGAATCATACCAGTGTTTTGGGTGGACTTAGAAAGGGAGAAAAAACATTAAAGGAGAAGGAAAAAGAAAAATTCCTCCAACTGATTATGGGAGAGACGATTAGTGGAAATAACTTGGGGAAAAAAAAAACCGTGGGTGTCCTGGAAGACTCATCATCGTCGTCATTATAATTTCTAATCACGCTGTGTGGGCAGGTGTCCCTGTAGAAGAACCACCATTGGCGCCCAGATTAGCAGCTTCATCAGACTAGAATGGAAGTCTGCAATTCTTAGACCTCAGAAGCTACATCACAGATTCCCCTGTGCAATCAGCAAGCAGGCAGCTTGTGCCTTAGCAAAGACTGCTCGGTGTGCCAAAAGAGCTAATGAATGCCAAGTCTGTGTGAAGGTGCACAGTAGGGCAAAGGGAAGAAGACTCCCCAAGCAACAGGAAGCAGATGGCCGAAGCTGAGGTTTCTTGACCGCTCTAACTCACGTGTATTGCAATCAGTTGTTTTCTTTGCATTAAAACACTGAACCCTGAGTTTTGAACTAAAGCTGGTTTTTGAAAGAATCATGGGTAAAGATCAGGGAGAAAGCTGGCCAGCAGCTGAAGTCCTGCTGTCTACTAGCTCTGTACGATTCGTCTCCTATCACTTTCTGATTTGAATAAAGTGCCCAGATGTAATGTTTCGGAGGTCAAAAGAATTATCCTAATCTATGATCCCTGCCAACCTTCCAATCCCAGCATCCTGATGCTACTGAAGTATTTTTCCCTCATGGGTTAATTTCTTAAAAATATTATCCAGGTTTGCTTGTCATAGGAGAACTCATATAAGTAGAATTTATACAAAGCATCCCTAACATTGCCTTCTGCCCCCACATTCGCAGTACCTAGACAGAGTGAGTATGTGAGAAGGATGCGTGCATGCCATCCAGAAGACGCAGCTCCAGCACTAGCTATGCATTGAGGATTTATCTATTAACATGAAAAGTGCTTCCTTCTCCTCGATTTTTGGTACATTAAGGACACAGGAGAAGAGACACATAGGGGAAGGTTTGGGGGAAGGACATGCTAACTTCTAGTCACTCCCAACAACCAAGTATCCAGAAACCTCAAATATCACCTTTTAAGTGTGTTCTTTGCTTTTCTGTGTGCTTCGGGTGTGTGTCTGAGCCATGTCATGCACGTGGAGGTCATAGGGCAGCATGTTGGAGTCAGTTGTGCGCTCTTTCCTTTCTGTTGGTTCTGGAAATCCAACTCCGGTTACAAGGATTTTTCAGCGAGTGTCTTTAACCCACTGAACCATCTAGCTAGCCTAAGAGACACCGAAAATATTTTGCGCTTCAATAAATGACGGCATGTGCCAATGAGAAATGCTATGGTGGGCGCGAGTCACCGACAAGGTCCCTGCAGTGTGTTCTGTGGGGTCTGTAAACCACAGAACTATCCACAGCCAAGTAACCAAACGGAAAACAAAATAATAAATACTAGTGTATGTAACCTCCCCAAAGAAGAGCTCAGAGGAAATTTTAAACTCTATTAGTGGTAATTTAAAACCATAAATAGGGCTGGAGAAATCTTTACATTGGTAAGGTCTCAAGCATGAGGACCTAAGATCAGGTCACCAGAATCTAAGCATGGGACAGTGCTTCATAACCCCAGCACTAGGCAGGAGGTGGCCACTCAGATCCCTGATGGTCACAGGCCAGCAGGTCTCACCTAATGAGTAGATCCTGGTGCATGAAGAGAGCTGTCTCAAAAGGTAAGTGGGTATAATGCCAAGAAAAAATACCCTACATTCACCACTGCCCTCCAGATGCACACACACACACACACACACACACATACACACACACACATACACACACACACACACACACACACACACGCGGCACAACCAAAGTACCAAGAATCAGATGTAAAATATACATATTGAGAATAAAATGCAGACAACCCAAAAAAAAGTGCCAAATAAAAGCAGGCAAAACAGAACATTCTAAAATTTAAAAGGGAACATAAACATCTAAGCCAATAAAAACAAGGGAAAACCAAAGGAAAGACAAGATTTGATTTTTAAAATAAATAATTGACTTAGCCTACGTCAATCAAAAGGGGACACACATGAATAAAACAAAAGGCTATAAACTATGAAATTGTAGAATGAAAATAAACAAATATTGGGGAGCCACAAAACAGCCTCAAGGAACAAAGTCTATATAAAAACTTGAAATAGATAAGTTTCCTAAAATCTAACAAGAGGGCCACAGAAAATATACATGCCAAGTCTATTTATCATGAAAGAGATATTAAAATTTTAAAGAGTATAAACCTAGACACAGACATATTACAGACATACTAAGTTGAGGTAGCTTCAGAAGGAATTCTATAACATTTTTGAGGGATGTGTTGTATGTATGAATGTGTTAAGATTGCTTTTAAAAATAGGAAAAAAACCTTTATTACCTTACACTATTTTAAGCATGACACCGATGTTAAAGCTTGAAAATGTTAAACACTCATTTTTCACAGAACTTCCAGGCAATCTGATACAAAAATTAATAAAAAAACTACTTAAAAATTACTAACTCCCAGAGTCTAAATACACACACACACATACACACACACACACACACACACACACAGAGAGAGAGAGAGAGAGAGAGAGAGAGAGAGAGAGAGAGAGAGAGAGAGGGAGGGAGGGAGGGAGGGAGAGAGAGAGAGAGAGAGAGAGAGAGAGAGAGGCATGCATACACATGATCAAAATTTCTGACTAAATATGAGCATATCATATCTGAAATTTTATTTATACATCACAGCGAATGTATGGAATAAAAAAATAGCCATTTTCTTGAAATGTATGATTTCCATTTTTAAAGGAAAAAAATCAAAAATAGATTTAGATAGACATTTTAGATCAGCTTCAGTTTTAAAATAAAATTCTGGAAATAAATGTGCATGCTTTTTTACAGGATATTTATGCAGAAGTCAGCATCACAATTACTAATATTTCTATTGAAGTCAAGTGCAATAGGATGTTTGCTCTTGCTCTTAAGGCAAGCGTCAAGCATATGCCTCTAGAGATAGCAACAAGATTAGAAAAGGTCCCCAGCATTCTGAAGGTACACAGAAAAGGGTAAGTTGGGAGTTTGGGGCAGATGATGTGATAGCTCCAAGATAAGGAGGTCTACCTAAAAATATTTAAGTGAAGTAAAAACTTGATAAAATGGCTTAGAAGAAAGTCAGTATACATAATTCTAAGCCTTTACACAGACGTACATATACACACATAGAATTAAATTGTAGAATGCATCATTTTAATTATAACAGGCAGAAACGCCTAGGAAGGTAAACATGTAAGACGCATTCATGGTCTCTGTGAAGAAACATGCACATGCTCCTGGGTACTTGCCAGATTTCATGGGGACAGCACTCAAATGTAAAACACTTGCCTAGCAATCATGTGACACCGGGCTCAATCCCTAGCATCAGAAAAAGATTTTGACAACAGAAAAATAGCTACCATATTATAATGCACAGTTTACATGGTTACTGAGTAAGTGGAAAGCAATTCCCATAAAAATATCAGCAGAGAATTATTTTTAGAACGAGACAAGTTTATTCTAAAGTTCTTGGAAAAATAAGCAAGGAATAAAAGCAAAGAATTCCCTGGAAAAATAACTAGAGTGAGGTGACCCCATCAGATCCCAAAGTATATTATCCATCTGTAAAAAGTCAAAGTGTGGTGCCAGAGGTGGCAGGTGCCAGGAACACGAGTCTGAAAGTGTCATGCATACTTTCAGCCAATCAGAGTGAATACGTGGATGTAGAGGGACAGCTCAGTAGTTCAGAGCACTGGCTTCGATCCCAGAGGACTGCAGCATCTCCCAGCACTCACAGTTACAGCGGCTCACGTCTGTAACTCCAGTTCCAGATCAGACCCCCTCTTGTGGCCTATCACAATCAGTGTGCATGTTTCAAACATCATACACATGATGCATGGTGCACAGACACACATGCAACCAAAACACTCAGATACGGTAAAAGTTAATTAATTCAAATTTTAAACAATCGGATTTACTCGCTGAAGAATAAGTATGAAGAAAACATGGCTTTGTTTATAAAGAACATTTTTGATTTGTTTATGTGCACGTCTGTGTGCCTGCATTAGCTCAGGTGGTCAGTCAAGAGGACACTGCATCCCCTGGAGCTGGCATGACAAGTGGGCTGAAGCCACCTAGCCAGGGTGCTGGGAAAGAAGCCCCAGGGGCTCCTAAAAGTGCAGTAAGTGCTCTTAACAGCTGAGTCTTCTCTCCAGCCGCAAAGATGGCTCTTCAGTCAATGCAGACAAAGTGGATCCATGGAGCCCTTGACACCCACTGTTTGCAAATTTAGCCATAAAAGAAAATATCAGTGGGCCTGCCTAGCTTCTAACTTTACTAAAATACAATTCCAATGGACAGACAGGAAGAAGGAGGAAAAGAACCAAATAGATAAAAGACCAAATAAAAATAAAGAAATACAGGGGAAATGTTTAATAATGAAATAGGTCAGAAGTCATATCTACGTGGCCTCCAATAGTCTGGTTTCTTGAAATCTGCAAGCAAAATTTCAAACTTTTTTTTTAGTAGAGTGGTACAGCTGCCCCACAGATAGAGGAGATATGGTTTGTTAGCTCATTGGTAGATTTTGACAGTTCATCTAACTGCGCATGGCTCTAACCCGCCGCTTCTGGCATGCCCAGCAAGCAGTACTCTGCTGCTGAGACACAGCCACAGCCCCAAAAGTTTCTATTACAATAAATCAAAAGCAACCTCTCAATAATGAACAAAAAGTCAATCAAAGGGCAACTGCCAAAATAAGAAAAGTCAGGTAGGTATAGGTTCAGCCTATGTAAAATTATGTTCAAATTCACTTACAGACAGAAATTCAAATTAAAACAGGTACCCCACATTAGCAACTGATACTCAAATAACATGTAGAAAATATGCAAGCCTAGAGGAGAAAGCAAGGTGGAAAGAGTGTGTTTGCACAGTCCTTTGCAGAGACTTTAAATGTGGTGCAGAATACATGTGTTACATGAACATCACAGCTGGATCTTGTGTGTGTGTGTGTCTGTGTGTGTGTCTGTGTGTGTGTCTGTGTGTGTCTGTGTGTGTGTCTGTGTGTGTGTCTGTGTGTGTATGTCTGTGTGTACCTCATAGAGAATCCTATTCTTCTCTGGTGGGTAATGAGGAATTAACAATATTTTGTCTTTCCTGGTGAAAGCAAACAAAAAGATTTTTCTACAAATTTGCTTTTAGCTTATTCTATATTCTTTATTGCTTATTACAAATCAACATTTTGTTTTAAGAAAGACTGGTCAATAAGATACCAAAGAGTGAAGTGAAAAGGGAGCCGAGAGGGCAGCAACACAGATTGCAGCTTCCAGCTTTACATCATATTTTGCACCAGAATGAGCAGAAGCAAGGTATCAATCCCAAGCTTCTGTAGCTGCTGAACAGCTTTGCCAATTGGGAAGTTCTTTACTTTCATGGCTCCTCAGTTGCTACAGGTATGAACAAACAGTAAGCTAAAGTTACACAGCTCCAAGCTACTGTGAAAATTAAGTAAAATACCACACATAACACAAGGTTTGGCAAGAAATCTATGCTCAGTAGCTAGTTTCCTGTTCAACCAACTTGGGGTGGTTGGGGGACAGGGAGGTAACTCTACTCAGCCATACATGCTCAAGGGACCACTCTGCTCAGCTCCTCTTCCCACTAGCATTACATCCAAAATCCTCAGGAAGTAAAGGTCGATAAGTAATTACACATTCTAAGTACCTATCTGAGAATTGTTAGCAAACATCTAGCGGGGGAGCCCCCTAAGTTTAAGTCACTAGAAAGAAGGATGGAAAGCCACATCTATCGACCACCCCACCCCCAAGCTGCCAACTTCTCACAATTCTACATAAGAGAACAGCAAGTGAGTATCCTTCCATCATAGGGACGTGGCCATTCATTTTTAAGCTTTTACACATCTGCCCCTAAACATCCCTAGTCCTTGTCTTTTTAATACAGGCAGTCAGGAAACACAGTCCACCTGCCCATAGTCTACTAAACATCACAGGATAACATGGCCCTTCTTGTAACAATGTAAAGATGTCATCTTCTAGCGTGAGGGATATGGATGGCAGTTAAAGAGCCTTTGGGCAAATCTCTTTCGTGATGGACACAGCCTTTTCCTGGACTCTCATGACTTAACAGATTAAAACCATGTTTCTTTGAATACTGCATTCAGTAGTGATGAATGTGTGTGTGTGTGTGTGTGTGTGTGTGTGTGTGTGTGTGTTGTTTATTTTCCTGTCCTGTATTTGTTCTTGAAAAAATAATGTTATGGTTGCTATCAATTCTCTTTTAAAGAAGTAAGAACAATGATATTAATAATGAAACAAAAGTACTCCATTTTACTCTCTGTGGTTGGCAAGGAGTTTCACATTTCACTCAACTCAGAACCCCACGTTTTACTGATGTGAAAGTATGTGGTTTTGTGATAGCCAAGTTCTTCTAATATTTAATTTTCTGTTGTTTCTTACTTGCAATTTACAGTAAACGAATCCCAACTTTCCCCCTGTGTCAAACAGCCCGTTTACAAACCACCCAGCTACCTTACCACGGCATGTGCCCTGAAAATGAATCAGATACAAAGCATTAGCCCTTCTCCCTGGGTTGCACACTCAGCGACTGAGACTGATTTGACTTTTATTTTTGAAACACAGAAAATACACGGTTTCTGGAGAATGAGAAAGAAAACCGAGTACAATCTTTGAATACCTCCTGTTTCCTCCAATGGCCTTTCCCCTTTCAGGATAAATTTAAATAGAAAAATCATGGATAATCAGTCTTTCCACGAGGGTAAGCACACATGCATACTGCCTTAATCATAATCTTCCTGTGACTAAAGCTGTCATTCTTCAAGGCTCTCCCAGGTGCTCAGTCAGCCTATGAAAGTTGTGGAGGAAATGGGGCAAAATTCAGTCTCCCACCTTCTATGTAGCAATCGAAGTGGAGAAAGAGTAAGTAATTTACTGAGAAACCATCAGCCACAGGTAAAATGGTCAAGCCCTCAATCCACTTTATCAATCCAGAGTATGGGCTTTCCACTACCTTCTAGGGACAAGCAACTCAGATGTCTCCGTATGTGTTTCTGACAATTTGCACACCACTGACGCTTATCTGCTTCATCATGACCCACCATGATCCATTAGCAATGGAGACAGCCAAGGAATGCCCAATGGCACCAGAATATTCGGCAATGCTGGTTAGTTGCCTGTGCCATATCAGCAATTGATTGTCCATCAATCACCAGATGTTTCACAAACAACTTTCTGCAAGTCACAGATAAAGCCCTAAAGTTCTAAATCATTTGTTTGTCTTAGAAAACGGTGTTTTCCCTAGAGTATCCTTATAACAGGGTAACTTGAGTTCCAGATTATTCTATAGTTATTCCTTGCTTTTCAACTTACCAACCTTTCATCATAGCCCATGGTGTTTAATATAAATGTTAGCCAGCATGAGTGTATCGAATGAATAAGGGTGGAAAACTACTCCTGTCCATGGTGAGGTCAGAGTAGACTGAAAAGCTTTTCTAGATAGGGAAGAAAATGTCTGAGTTACATGTACACTGGAGAAATGCCTACCCTTGGTGCTGAAGGTACTACGTGGACTGATAGTTGGTTAACAAAACTTAGAATTCTCTGCTTAGTCTCCCTGAAAAGCTGCAACCAAACAGGTAATATAAATATGGCCCCTATTGCCCAAATCAACCAACCAATCTCTCTTACTTCCACCCTCTCTCCCTACCTTCTTAATACACACACATATACAGAAAGATGATTAAAATTAGCACACATCAGCTTAATGTATAAGACAACATATTCTAATAGCATTTAAGAGATAAACAACATTTTATGTATTACTGAAACAATTCTGACCATTACTGTTAATTACTTATCTCAGAGAAGCAAGTACGCATTGTCTCCCCTACTGGACCGAAAGCTTCCTGTAGTAAAGGGGCAGTTCTTCAGGTGAATACTCAGTGAGCACCGCCAAGTGCACGTCATTGCTTTGCCAACTAAGAACCTGGAGTGCACAGCCCAGGAGAAAGGTTAAGACTATCCCTCCTCATACTAAGCAGAGGTGCAGAGTGCCCACAGCTGGGTCGTAGCCTAGATACTCTGCTTTCATGGCTTGGAGAGCAGTGTTGGACAGTCTGGTGATTGACAACCATTGGTACACACAGCTTTGAAGGGCTTGCTGTGAAATCTCATCACAGAACGCCTGTAATGCCTCAGAAATGGTACTTGATCACTTTGAGCTCCGATGTTCTTTATCCATAAGATGAGATACTACTTTGGTTACTGTGAGAATCACATGACATATGTAAATGTAGGAAGTTCCTAGTACACGCCAAGGGTGCAGTGTTTGCTGTCATTTACTCCATGTGTATTTTTTTTCATAGTGTGTGTAAAAATACACGCAGAAGGTGCAACTAGAGAAGCTCAGGCCTCGCCTGGACCTCAGATGGGTTCTTCCTGGGAGCACAGAGGAGGAAATTTGAACAAATTCTGCTGCTTCCTGGAGGATCCTTTGATTTCCAAAGGGACATCACAGGTTGCACTTGCCGAGCGTCCTGCAGTGTTCTCAAAGCATCTAAGCAACCTGACACCCTTCTATTTTTAAACAAAGCCTTTACATACACCCTCATCCCCCAAAAAACAAACAACAAGAACCCAAAACAAAATAAAACAAAAATAAATAAATAAATAAATAAAAACAAATTCTCAAATCCTATGTTGCAATAGCTAGCAGGCCCGGCTACCTGCCACCTTTCTCAGACATGGAACTTGCCTGGTCCCCTCACACTTCGAAGCTCTTTCACCACACACAAGCAGAGAATATAGCCAGGAGCCAGTCCTGTACCATATGAGCACATGTGCTATTACCTAAGAACAAACTGTTTCCTGCCCGCAACACCGTCATGGGGAAAGGTTATACTGAATAAAGTGTCTTATATTTCAAGACTTGCCTGCCTCCTCAGGCATCTGACCTCACATGTCCTGACACCACAAGAGAAACTCTGCAAACACGCCCCCCTGGAACTCTATAATTCTGTGAGGTGTTTCTAGTTATCACTACTTCCAAGGGCAGAGAAACGGAGCCCTGAAGAGAATAAGGAGCAGCCACTTGCCACACAACAAACAGCAGAGTCAGACTCAAAGGTGGTGGACCTGAAAGACAAACCGCGACACCCTGTGATGGAACGACACCGTAGTTACAACAGCGGCTGCACACGTACATCCTTGGGAGGGAAGAGCAGATACTCTTTCCGTTGTCACTGCTGCTGCGGTTGATCCCACTGATTTCACGCTGCTGTCTTGGTGGACCATGAGAAGCCTTCCAAGGACATCAAGAAACATGTACCCTTCTTGTCTTATCACACATGAAAATTACCCTACTGTGAAATCTTCAGGAGGACTAAAACAAAACATCATTGCCTGTTTATACATATAACTGATTTTTTACTGAAAATCAAGACTAAATAGACTCACAGTAGGACTCATTTCAAATGATCTTAGCTGAAGTCTCTCTTGACTCCCATTGGCAAAATCATGTGTCTCCACATTCTGACACAGATTATTTGTACTTACTTCAAATTTCTGTAACGCGATCATTTGCCAATAATGCCACCAAACTGTAGCACCACTAGACATACCAACCATATCTTTCTTGGTTGACATCAGTTGGTTTGGAAAAGAGTCTAGATATATAACCCAGGATGGCTTTGAGGTCAGTCCTCCAGGACTTGCCTCCAAAGGAGCAGGTTTGGAAGCATGCAATCACCACACCATATCTGTGTTTTATTCACTTGTAAATCTGGATACCAGATGATACCCACAACACCATGACACAACGTCAGATGCCCGATAAATTGTTGCTGCACTGAGAGCTGAGAAATAAAGACGGCTTCGGCTTAGACCGACCACTTCTAAGCGTATTCCGTCAAGTAAATACATTTTCCAAGGCCAGCAGAGCCAGACGTTTGTGAGGATGCAGAGATAAAGTTTTTATATTTTTCCACTTTAGAGAACTCACCATATATTAGAAGAAACAAAGACCCAATAAATAACCATAGTCTAAGAGAAATAAAACCTCGATCTGCTGTAGTTTGAGTGACGGTTAATCGTAGTTTTATATTTGGGAAATGGGAACCTGGATAGAGGATCAGCCTCCAACAAACTGAGAGTTGGGTCTGTCTGTTGGGCATGTTCAGGATTGTTCCTTAATGTAAGAGAGCCCAAACACTGTTGGCAACAGGCTATGAGTCTGGGAGGTATAGGAATGCTACGGTTACGGTACAGTACCCCTCAGCCCGAGATGGAAGCAGTGACTAGCATTCATCAGATTCTGCTTCAAGCTCCTTCCTTGGCATTACTTTATGATGGACAGTAATCTGTATGTTTAAAAAAGCAAAACAAAACAAAAAACCTTCCTCACCAAGTTGCTTTTGATTATGGCGGTCATCATACCAACAGAAACCCAAACAGAATGGGCTAGAAACAACAATTTTTTTTTAATTAGAAAAGAGAGATTTTGTGGTATTTTGCTATAAATTTAAGGTCAATTAAAATATTTCCACCTAAATAAATGTGCAATTTCTTCCTGTGATAATTTACTGACATTTCTTCTTGAAGTTGCTGACATTTAAGTATCAGAAGAGCTGTTAAGAAAGGTCTCAGCCAAAATTGGGAATTCAACTACTTTCTAAAGGAAGTTTAGGACACGGCATCTTCGTACATCAGTGCTTCTGGAATGCTCTCACTTTTCTGACAATAGAACTGCAAAAACAAAGGATGCTCAGCATATCTGACGTGCGGCCAATGCAGGAGGAACAGATCCAAACAATTGACAGTCTACCTCATAGGCTTCCCATCCCTCCCAACTGCCACCTTTTCAGGTAGTATCCTAGACTATATAGCCCTTCCAGAAGCTACAAACAAAGGAGGGCATTAAATTCACCTCCTTATTAAAGGGGAGGTATGGAGATACTTCTTTCATTTTAATTAGTTCTCCGTTTTGTCTTACAACCAGTGGATTGAGCGACTACTTCAAACATGACACTTTTGCTCAAAAATCTCCTCAAGTCTAACCTGACAGCTCAATATGCCACTTCATCATAAAACATCCGCAAGTGCGCCCTACATCTCCAGGAACATATGAAGGCAGACGGGGAAGGGTAGATTTCTTCTAAGGTACTTGTCCACTCAATGGCACAGAAGGACTGGAGTTAGGTAGGTCTAGACACCAGTTTTCAATTCTGATCCTGTATATTGGAAAGGTTACAATGTTATTTCTAGTGGGGAAAACGATGCTCTTTCACAAACATGAACATTACCTTAGAAACACAAATCTGTAAGGAGTGCAAGGAAATCCAGTTTTAATAGCAGCTGACTGTGAAGATCAGACCAGGAATCTCAGATTAGAGCATTTCTGATCTGTTACTTATTTAGTGGGACTGTCACCTCTTTTGCCTCTTTTAAGTGCTGCTTCACCTCCAATGTGCTTCTCCCTTCTCTGAATAGAGACCTTTCAGATCCATTTCACAAAGCACCCAATTCCCCTAACTCGCACACTGCCCTCTTTTTGTGTCCAAGGTCCTTTATAGGTTTTAAAGTGTATGAACCACACATGTAAGCTTCCTACAGCTCCCATTTGCCTAGAAGCTCTTACAGATCAAAGAAGGGCTTGAAATGCATCCAGTCACGCAGGAATTAGTACAGACACTCAACAAACAACATTATCAGGCACCTATCACATACCAAAATATGTAGAAGCCAGACAAAATCTGCACTCTGGCTTGGATTCTATTGCTGTGACAAACCCCTGAACAAAAGCAACTTAAGGGACAAAAGGGTTTATTTGACTTAAATATCTAAGTCATAGTCCATCTCAAACCAGGAGTCTGGAGCAACCGTGGAGGATACATAAAAACTTCTGCTTCCTGGCTCATCTTCCGACTCCATCTCCTATTCCCGCCCTATCAGCCATCTTACAAAGCCCAGGACCACCTGCTCCTCACACACATGCCCACCAGTCAACCTGATAAAGGCAATTACTCAATTAAGACACTTTTCAGATGATAGGTAGTATCAAACTGACAGCTCATGCTAAGTCACCATATTATCATCATGGACTAGAAGGTAAGTGCCGTCCACACAGAGAAGTCAATTCATGGCATGCTTTCTTTTAATAAATTTTATTGGAACGTATGACTACATAATTGTTTGTGTGCTGTCTTTTGAAAACAAGTATTTTACATACTGTCTGAGAGTAGAGTTGGGAGTTCAATGCAGACAATATGGACTACAAAGGTGAAAGGAAGTAATCCCTTGCAGACAGTTTACTGACTGGCCTCTGTTCTAGTGTGTCCTTGCTAGATAACACGGTTGAAGGTACACAGTAGGCAGTTAACTGTTTAAAGAATAAAATAAGAACTAAATGGAGACATACAATCATATAAGATGAGTACTATAGCAGAGTCTTTATTTCCTTCTTCATTCTTCATTGTGCAAAAATGAATTTCTACCCAGAATAGAGTGTTATTAGCAATGTTACACTTTAGCATGATTGAAGAAGAAGAAGAAGAAGAAGAAGAAGAAGAAGAAGAAGAAGAAGAAGAAGAAGAAGAAGAAGAAGAAGAAGAAGAAGAAGAAGAAGAAGAAGAAGAAGAAAGGAGCAGCTTTCAAACCTATGGGAAAGTTAAGAACTAAATGAATGTGCTGGGATTTCAGAAGCCATTCCTTTTTCAGGCTCATTTGTGGGTATAACAGCTGCCCCAGCAGAAGATATTACAACAGGTATTTTTCAGCTTTCTAGAGCACACTGAGTTTGAGGAAATTTTCTTCATTTCTATGGCTGTTCACCTTCCGGAATATACCTTGTAGAAAACACCAATAAGTCTTTGGGGTCAGGCGGTATAAGGAATCAGACTAGGGTCATGTGGCAGAGGAAATGATGAAAACTCTACCATGCAGAGTGATGTCTATACATTTAGGCTTCTATCCATATGCTACCAGCTGTCTTCATCATGTTCATATAAAAACCCTGTCACCTCACCAGGACGGGGTTGTTGAAAGCTGCACCATGAGCAGGATCCTTTACAAGGATGGCCCGTCCTAAGGTTTGAAGGAGAGAGCTGAGAGGCATACACAGCTGAGGAGAGTGGTGTCTTCTGTACTGTTGACTGCAGAGAGTAACACCCTTAGAGTCAAGAAAGTCTCTGGTCTACACAGGAGACATGTAAATTTGGAAAAATCATAGAGCTCCTCGGAGTTTACTCTTTCTTACCCAAAACTGGGATTCTGGCTGCAGAGCGAAGCTGATGAGGAGACTAAAAATTGGCTGAGTTTTCTCTGCCGTAGGAGGAAACTGGCCTCCATTACCTTCTCCTTCTGTTTTATCCACCTTTCGTCCATCACCATGAACCTAACCTCCTGAAAATACTGCAATACAGATTTTGTAAGTCCATGCATGGGAAGATGTGGCCTTTGGGCATCTCTGCAAATTTCCCAACTTGACCCAAACATTTTTTTTTATTCCATGTTTTGTGACTGCTTGCTAGCAAAAATGTCATTTGGAATGATATTACACAAAATGCATACTTCTAAGAACATCCTACAAACCTTATAGAATGTGTGATCCAGTCAGTTCTGAACCAAAAGAAAATGGCCCATTTACTGTCCTGTACACTCTCTGGTTCTCATGACCTTGAGCCTGGGATTCTGAGTGAAACGCAACAGATGTTTAGAACCCTTTCAACATCACCCACTGCCTTGGAAATCAATGGCTGACATCAGCCTGCAGAGACATGAATAGCCGAATCAACAGAAAAAAAAAATAACAAGCGAGGCTGGAAACAGACAAATGAGTGAGGTAGGCAGGGCCAGTAAGATGGCTATGGAGTGGAAGAATGGACAAGTGTATGAACAGGCGGCAAGGACCACCAAAAGACTGTACCTCAGGGAAGCGAAAAAGACAAGCTGCTATACAGACACACAGGGAGACCAGATGGAGTCACAGTCTCAGGATGCAATAGTAGATGCTCTCTCTCACAGATAACCTCACCCTTAAGGTTTTACATACAAAGAAGTTTTCAAAGTCCTCTTTTCATCACATGCCCTCCACTGAAAGGGATGGTAGCTACAGTCCGGCCACAAAAATCACAAGCTTTGGGCAAAGCAATGGACATCGACTTCCCACCAAGAGAAAATGAAAGGCCTTCCAGAGGTCTAAGGGAGCTTATGTAATCTGATACATGCACAAGGTGAGGAGATAATTTGTCTGTTTCTCTAACTAATGTTATTATAATTAAACAACGCAGCATACCATGGTCTGTCATGGATTTTCTCTACATCATCATGTCTATATGTATAAACTTTATCCTTCACTGAGTTCTCTACCCAAAACACTGCTAAACTCCAACCTACTGCATGAGGTGATATAAAAATACTTCAAATTCCTTTCCAATAAGGATAGGGTCACGTGTCTCTGCTGATGGGCTGTTACTTATAATGGAAGTGGTACCCTCATGCATCACAATGGGAGCAATGCATAACACAACATCTCAGCAATTAAAACACATTTTGGAGAACATAAATGACATAGAAAATTAAAATACTGATATCATGGGCAGGAAACAGAACAAAACCAAATATGTGTAGCATGTAGCTTTTCCCTTACAAAGTGACACATGTGAACTGGCGTCTCAGTGGACTCGTGTCGATTTTCTGAAAGAAGCCTAGGCAACATCCTTGCAAAGATGGGCTTGTCTCGCTTGGCAAAACTAAAGGTTCTTGTTTAAAACAACAAAGAGGAAGACATGCTTGCAGAGAAGGCCCATGTGCACTGAGTCACCTGATGCACTCACAGCTGGGAGAGGAGAGGCTGCTGATCGTCATTTGTGATGGAGGAGTGTCAAGAGCACAATGTGACAGACACAGGCCTGACCGTGTTTCCTGGTCCTCCTGTAGTACAAGGTCCACTCACTTTGCTCAGAAATGGAGTTCAGTTTTTATCTTGTTTGGTTTTCTAAAAAGACACCAAAACTATTTTATTTCCTTTCCTTCTCTAAGTTTTAACATCCTCCTTCAAACAGAAATCTGCACATGAGCACCGTCCTGGGCTCCTTACACCTCATCCCTACTACAGCCATTCAGAAGTTCTCACTGTTGCTCTGGTCAAGAACTCACAAGGCCTATTATCCTCACAAGATTCCTGTGACCCCCAGTGAGGATGTCCGGCACAGGCAGATCCTATGACCTAGAAAGGACATTGGTTACAGAGACTTCATAGCCCTTAAAGACTAAGGTAACACCAAGGGAGAGCCAGTCGGCTCCCCAGCACAGAGGAAGTCAGATGGCTGCAGTCTGGCTGCTCTCTTAGTGTGAGCCACCATGCCAGCCTGTGAAGCTTGCCTGCCCTTTTCCCAGACGGGGGGGGGGGGGGTTCATTAGAATTTACTGACGCTGTACTGCCCACTAAGACAGAGAAATGGGACTACAGATTACAACGGTTCCTTTACATGGTGTGCACGAAGAGACAAGAGAGGGTCCTGTGCTAGAGAAGGGACAATTGCCTCCTCGGTGAGTAAACTCTGTCTGGTCTGCATATTTTTTTTTTTTTTTTTTTTGGATAAAGAATTAACTGATTCTGACAAAAAAAAAAAATCTAGGTGCCCATACAGATGAAAAGTCTAGTTCATTGTACAGAGAATATGTACAGAAAATAGTTCCGTTTGCTGAGGGCTTGAGCTAGGAAAACAGAATGATCATGATGGAAACACTGAGGCCTATGGAAAAGAGCCTCAGGACCATTCTTAAGGACAAGCCTCCTTACGTCCTCAGTCCCCTGCCATGGTATGGAACGTAAGGTACACACCAGAGCGAATGATAAAGCTGCCGGGCCGGATCAGCACTGCCTGTGTGGAGCAGGCCAGGGGGGAAGGGCAGCTGGCTAGGACGCAGTCTCTGTCCCCTGCTCCTCATCTAACTTCCTCTCCAGCGGGGACCACACCCTCCTCATGACCTTTGCGGTTCCTTCCCAGGCTCTCGGTGTCTTTCTCATTCAGACACGTAAAGCTCTGTACAACTCAGTACAAATTCAAAATCAGGACATTTTCAGAATTACCTAAGAGGAATTTCGAAATGCAAATGTTGTAGTCTACACCCAAAAGATGTAGAAATGGAGAATGAATCAACTACTGGCTACCGTTTTGAAAATCTACCAGGTACTCCTCAGTTTTCTATAGGCACTGCACTATTCCCTGTGTAAATCCACATTCTAATCGGTTTCTGATGCGAGGACCCCCTCTGCTCCCCTCAAACTTCCAAAATGGACTCTTTTAAACATTCTCTCCCACTGTACCAAGAATGAGTACCTCTTCTCCTTGGATTTCTCACCCCATGACATAATCTAAGAAGGTGCTTCGGAGGGAGACCAGATCTGATACTGAAGACTTATGTGCCATGTTTGGCAGCACCGAGAAGTGTTTATTTCTGCCTGAGTGTTGATCCTTGCAGCACAGACCTTGACCGCATTACATAACATTTGTTTGCTCAAGTCTCAGCAATCTAAGTGTGTCCTTCATTTGAGGTTGCATCAATAGATCTGCCAGCCTAAATTACAGACCAAATGACATCAGTGCCTGCTCAGAAAACCATCCCAGGTTCCTCACTTCTAAGCTGGCCCTGTTGTCCTGTTCCAGCCTCCTGTGTTTCTTCTCCTAACGAACAGTCCTGACATTGGAGAGTGGGGAGGGCAAGAAGCCAAGCAGTATCAGAACAGTTCCTACCCTTCTGCCTTTCCCTTTCTACTGCGATCCCTCTGTTCTCCACAGGAAGGGAGGCATGAATTGCTGGACTGAGTAGAATGGCAAATGTCACTCAGTCCCTTCCTTACTCCAAACCTTGAGACTTCTCTGACTACTTAGAGTGCATACTCCCTGATCTTCAAGGTTGCAGGATATACAGATGTAGCCCCTTGCCGTGGAGGAACTGCCTGAGAGAAAGTCAAGTGGGTGCCGTATTGGCAAGCCCACTGAGCCGAAAGACTTAAAGACCTTTCTGCTGTCCCCCTCTGCCTGACATCTGCATAAGTTTTAACTGGTACACAGTAAGTATGAGAGAACAGAGAAAGAACAGCAAGAGGAACCAGAATGAGGATTGGTGGCCAGGGGTGAAACTCACCCAATCGTCGGTGACATGAGGCACTCTCAGTATGTCTCCTGCTCTAACACACTGAATGTTCATGGCTTTGTACCTCCACGCTTCCTCTGTAGCTCATGTATGTACATGACCTGGGATGGCTTTCCCATCCCCTTTCCTTTCCCCACCCCAACCCCTCACCTTTCCAGCCAGTTTCTTTTATTTATTTATTTTTTTTTTTTGGTAATTTGTTATTTAAATCCTCACTACACCTCACTTCTTCCAAGTTGCTGTCCTCTGTCACTCTGAGATTATATAGACATTCTAACAGGACTGAGAACTCCTGAATTTATCAATGATTGAGCCCATTCATTTCTAAGTCAAGCTAACAAACATTTACTGAGATCTTAAGTGTCAGGTCTCAAATTAAGAGCATTATATTTTGTGCTGGCTACTTTTATGCCAACTTGACACACAAATGAATTATCTGAAAGAAAGGGATTTCAATGGAGAAGAGGCCTCTATATGATCCGGCTGTAAGGCATTTCTTAATTAATGACTAATGGGGAGGACACAGCCCGTTTTTGGTGGTACCATTCCTGGGATGGTGGTCCTGGGTTCTATAAGAAAGCAGGCTGAGCAAGCATGGTAAGTACCCTAGTAAGTGGCACCCATCTATAATGCCTCGAGGATCCTGCCTCAAGGTTCCTGCCCTGTTTGAGTTCCTATTCTGACAGCCTTCAGTAGTGAACTGTGTAAACCAAGTAAACCCTTTCTTTCCCAACTTGCTTTTTTAGTCATGGCCTTTGAAACCCTAAGACACATTTACGATCATCTTTTTTAGGAAGAAGACATAATCCTCAGTCTAGCCACAACAGGGCTATACCCACAGAGGTCCACGGTCCTGAGATCATCATACTGTATGGGTGTAGCCATGAGAACTCATCGGTTGAGGCAGACCAGCAGATGCAGATGGAAGTGAACCACTGGGGTGCTAATTCAAACCATGTGCCTTTAGGTTTGGAGGAGGAAAAGAATTACCACTGACAGAGTGGGAGCAATCACAGGAAAAAAAAGGCAAAAAATAAAAGTCCTAATGGGCACTGCTCCACAGGAAAGCCTAACTGGTTGATGTAAACAAGACTCCCATCCCCAAACTTGCTTTGAAAACAGAGATCTGGATAACTGTGGTTTTGTCACTAGATGAATAACAAACCCTGAGGGTTGCTAGAATTACAAGACCCAGACCAGATCCACTCAAATATAGCTGGAAGCTTTCTAGTAACTCTAACCGTGCATGGGCAATGAGCTGCACAGAAAGTGAGTCACTTACTGGAATCCGCACTGCCTACGTTACTCAGCTGATATTAATACACCCACTTGTTCATTAAAGTTTAATTGGAGTTCATGTGAACTAGTTTCACTGGATACTTAATCAAAAAGGACGGTTAGTGTACGAAGGGTGCACTTGCACAGGGGAAAGGCAAGTCCTCTCTTGACTCCAAGCACATCCAAAAGGATGAGACATTGACCTATAAGGAAGAGGAGGAATAGCTGTCTAAACTCAGCCTAATGCAAGAAAGAGTAAATAAAGCATTCTTTGTAAAGTACCAGGAGCAAGTCTCCAACTCCAAAGCATAACCAAATTCCATCCAGGATTCAAATGATAAAGTCCAATTTGCTCCCCCTAAACCCTTTCTGGAATTCAGTAGCAGGGTTGCAGGTCTCCTTTTGAGCTCCAGGGCACCTGTCTTCCAGCTGTATATCATTTTTAAAATGGGTAGATAGGAAAATTAATCATCATGCAACATAATCACACACTTGTCTTGTGCTGACAAGTAAACCATGAACACAATCCCAAACGCCTATTTATACAATCAGGACTGTCAGTACCCCATTATTCCTTATTGGATCTCACACTAATCAACATTTTTAGGAAGTATTTGTTTTTAAGGCTCAAAAAACAGACTATGTGCAAAGTACAGAAGAAATATATTTTGGGTTTGGTGGGTCTAACTAATCATCAGTCTCTTATTTTTGTTAATCATTGTATGCAAGACAACTTTGCCCTCAAACAAATCAAGGTGAGTTAAAAACGTGGCAATATATACAACTTTGATTCTCTACAGAAACTTGGATAGCTTTTGACTAAAGGGCCAACAAAATTTCTTCATAATTATACTGAGATGTAATTCAGTTACAAAACAAAGCCACAGAGTTGTACTAATATCGCTGCAATCTAGCCTAAGGGTATTTTCAAGGTTCCTAAAAGAAACTGGTATTGTTCAAACCTGATGAAATAGAAGAATATAAGAGAAACACAGAAGAAAATCACTCCTTTTCCTCATTTCTAAACTTCTGTGAAGAAGTAGAGGAAGGGGTGTTGGATACACAGACTCCCATGAAAGTACAGAATCCACAACTATATGATCTTAAAACGTACAAGCTGATCTGTATCTGATGCATAAATCACACTAAAAAGTATCACTCTGTAGAACTCAAAAGACTCTGTAGAACTCAAAGACAATCAAACTCAGAAATTCAAGGAATCAAGAGAGTCATCCACCCAAATGGAAGCCTATTCCGTTTGCTTCTGCTGCAGGCCTTCAAGAAAAGCACGCTCAGACGTTGCCACAAAAGAAACTACATGGTATGAAGGAAGGAAATCCGTTTCCAAAACACACATTCCCTGCTCTAGACTTTCTGGGTGCCTGCAACTCTGAGAAACCCCAAAGCATTTGCCACAGAGAATGTAACTCTCTCCACTTCCAATCAAGCAAAGTGCAGGGTTGGAATCAGCAAGAAGTTCAGGAGCATCTCTTACTCTCTGTCCTGTCAGCTGAGAGCAAGTGGGGCAATAAAGACAGCCTGTATCAGAGCTGGATCCTGTCCACTTTGGTGTTGTTGTTGTTTGGTTTGGGGTTTGTTTTGGGTTTTGTTTTCTCAATGTACAAAGACATAATCTCTCATAGCCAACAGTTCCATTTTCATGCAAACCCAAAGTCATTAATATGCTGAAGAAGAACTTCTTCCCCTTAACATTTCTGCCAGCATGAAACTCTGTGAGGTGCCCATCCAGATTTTACATCAGCAGGAGTGTGCCTCTTTAAATTCATACAGCAGGTCTGCACATCCTCTTTCCTAATCACCATGCAAAAAAAAAAAAAAAAAAAAAAAAAAAAAAGGCTTTCCTTCACCTCTCCTGTTCATTAAAGCAAGTTTCAGGAAATACTTTGACATTTGATTTTTTTTTTTTTTTTTTTTTTTTTTTGAGAAACACATGCTGGTTTAACTCAAAGTCCTAGAGATTTAATTATATTTATACTTAATTCATAGCAAATTATACATGACTTTAACCAACCTACTTGAAGAAGAAAGTTAAAATGAGTACTATTAAGATAAATTTCTACTTTGTCTAACCTGGTACCACTTGGTGACACTGCCCCCACTGAAGTCAAACGGGGTGGAGAAACAGAGCAGGCCCAGAGTCAGGGCTCCGTGTACATCCATCACTGCATGGCTGCAAGGGAACCGCAGATACATACAGAAGGGCACCCAGAGAAGCCCCGCCTCGTCTGCCTCTTACTGACGCTATAAAGCACGCAGAAGAAAATGTGTTCAAGTGCTTTAAAACCACAAAGCCCCGTAGTCAGCACACGGCTTCATCTTAATGTCATTTCCTATAAAGGTTTTGTCTTGTTCTGATGATATGAGCAAATGTTTCTATTCTGAGTAGGTAAAAGAATGCCCCCAAATACATACTATCAATTCCAGGAAACCACACACACACACAACACAAACACTCACACACATATACACTTACATACACATACATTCACACACACACAAACAGTGCACAGCTGCTCTTTGGAACAATGAGGCAAATGAAGCATAGGGTCCTAAAGAAGCCGCCATCACAGACCTCACTTCCACAGAACATCTGTAGGTACAAGGCAACTTTCCACCACAGTTTATGAGGCATGAACAGGACTTCCATTCCACCCTTCTGGTGTCGCTTAGGGTTCCTGCTCCCTTCCACTATCTGCAGATACTGAGAGCCACAGACAGAGAGTCCCCAATCTCTTCCAGAAACATCCGTGGCTGTGTAAATGCCACTTCGGCCTCCAAAGCTAAAGTTTTCGGTGCCCTAGAGTAAATGGCCAAGCATCTACAGGGTCCTTTCTCCACCGAGGCCCGAGAGCAGAAAGAGCTAACCCTCTATGGCTTGCTATGCCCTCAGTACTATTCTGAGTACATTATTCCACTTATTTAATTCTCACAGTGACCATATGCAGCTTATTTTCCTGATGGGGAAACTGATGCACAGACTTGTTTTCCAAGGTCACATTCTATGTGGTACACTGAACTAAGGCAAAGACCAACAGCTTGGTGGCTGTCCATTGCCGGTATCCAAAACCGCTTCCTCTAGAGCAATTCAAAAGCTGCAGGACTTCCACCGCGCACCATTTAACTGAAGTTTTAAGAACATTAAAAAGTATCCTGTCCAGTTTCAAATGTTTTGCTCTTTGAATGTCTAGACTAGCTGTGACTCCTTACTGCATTTTTTTTTACATATTCAGACTCTTTTTCTTATTTATTTACTTTTTTGCTAAGCGGCCAAATAGGAAGTGTGTTGGGGACCCAGGGCAGCTTGCCTATTTGTCAGGTGTCAGGGTCAAGTCACTTAAGCTCCCGTCTGGGCACTTCCTACCTACACACTGAGAACGGGTGTTATAACACTTAAATGAGATGATGTATGAAATGCACCTATGTGACTAGTATACAGTAAATGCAACATAGATTCACAACAATACATACCCGGATGCAATGCGAAACTGAATGACGTAAGGAAGCAGCCTAGCTGAACTCCTACATGGGGGAGGCCCTCAAGGAGAACATTATCAACTCATCATTGCTACCCTGATAGTAGAAACATGTCTTCCATGTGGTGCCGCCTCCAAGTTAGTCTATAAACCCCAAGTGAACTGCACAAAGCCTTTCCCATTAGAGACATTCCAGTCGGTGATGATTCAGTCTTTCCTGGAACTTACTGAGCAAACAAAAACTGTAAGATGCTAAAATAACTTATCTCAAAGTTTACGAGCTCCAATTGTCCATTTTCACCAAAAATTCTATCTTCAATTTGAAAATTATCACTGTAATTTCAGGCTAAACCACAGTAAAAAGCCTCAATTTAATGTTCTTATTTATTTCTGATACCTTTCTCAAGAAATAAAGATGAAAAATGACTTCTAAATCTCCACCTTTAAAACCCTGTCTGTCTTGCAGAGACTGAGGCATTACTTATAAAAACCATTTCTACTGTGCCGGGTCCTTCATGGGTGGCAATCATGTGTACTTTTCTGAGTCAGCCAGAGAGTGAGAGAGGCGGATAATACACAGAGAGCAAGAGACAGATTTTAAAGTCAGAGAACGAAAGACACTTGAGTCAAGAGAAACTGGTGTGGTGGAACGGTTCCACCAGTAAACCTAAGGACACGCAACTGAACAAAGAACTACATTTCGGAGGGGCCAAAGGATGCTTCAGTGAGTAAAAGTCTGTAGTGCAAGCAAGTGGACTGGAGCTTAGATACCCCAGAACCCAAATAAACACCAAGTGTGGTGCTGTTTTATCTGTCACACCAATAGAGTGAAAAGCATGGGAAAATCCCAGAGATTCACTGATCAGCCAGTCTACCGAAATTAGTGAGATTCAGTTTTACCGAGAGAGCTGGTCTCCATAAGTAAGTTGAAGAAAGAAGATGTGGTTACAGAACCTCTGGCCTACATGTGTACCCAAAAGAATGAGGGCAGCCACAGAAAGGTACACATGCACATAATGCACAAACCAAACTAAATTAAAAATATATGGAGGAAAAAATATATGTGCATGGATGTGTTTGTGCATAGTTATGTATGTGTATATATACACATGTCTGTGTGTAAAGACAGGTTTATGTGTGTTACCTGCCTGTCATTTGGTCTGTCTATTTATGTGTGTAAAGAAGAACCTAATGGGATGAGTCTTTTGAAAACTCCTCCACCATACAGAAGTCAAGCAATGCCCAAGGGAACTGGGGGCAGAAACAGGAGGAGTTAGTTATACAGAAGTCGGACTAGAGGCTGGAGGAGTAGCTCCTGAGAGGCCATGCCACTCAAAGCCTCAGCTGGGACAAAGTCGGTCCAACTCCAGTTCTATTTCTAAGAATGGAAGCCCTCACAAAACTGGTGTGAAATTCAAACAGCAACACATATTGGAAAGTGTTTTGGAAATGTCTGTAGAGACAGAAAGGGACATTCTCACTCATTTGTCCCAGGGCCTGGGAGAGCAACTTCCTGTCTGAGCCAACATGCCTCCAGTGCAGTCAATTCCCAGCACGGCCTGCATTCAGCACGTCAAGATGGGATGTGGACAATTTTCCACAGAGGCGATGTTTTGTAATTCCTCTATTATTTCTAAAACAAAAAAAGGAAAACTCTTTTTCTCTCTTTTTGTTTTTCCAAATAAAAATAAATTATAACCCTCCCTTGCTAATGAATGCAGGCTGGAGCTGTCCTTAAGTAAAAGCTTTTGATAACAAATTGCCTGTACTAACTGCTATTTTACTGCTGAATTTTTTCATTGCTGCTTAAGCATGGCAATTATGCTAATGAGCCTGGGAGGATGCTGCATGGAGTATGGAATCTGACAGATGAAACACTCAATAAAATGCTAATCTCACCTGAGAATCGGAATCAGACAGACTTATTAGTGTTTATGGACATGGCATTCTGAACATGATTGTTAAAGATAGATAGATATGAAATCAATGTCTCCAAACACAGCCTGCCATTTCTAGTCCTCTACAGGCTTGAAATCCAAGGTGATGACTACTCATTTTACCTTTGCCGTGCTTCTTGCCAGAGAACCAAGAGCTTATTGGATACCTGTGTCACATTCAGCATCAGGAGACTGTGTTCCTTCCCATCACCACACTCATCCCACAGGAGGAAGGTAAGAACTGTCTGTCAGAGCAGAAAGAGGCAGATTTGACAGCAACAAGAGTCATTTGTCAAACCATCTGGTTCTCTCTCCACCTGACAGGAGGGAGGAGTGGTGTGTTAGAGAGAGCAGAGAACAGAGTATTAAAGAGTTGGCTTCTAGTCTTGACTTTGCTATTTCCCCAACGTGTGACCTTGCTAGACCTCCACTTGTCAAATAGGAACTCTCTGCCTGTGACTACGTCTCTGTGAGAAACACATTTCCCTGTGTTGCATTAAAAATGGGGTCAAGGGCCAAAGAGGTGGCTCAACTGGCAATGGCACTTGCCATCAAGCCTGTCCGCCTGTGTGCAATCCCCAGGACCCACTCGGGAAAACAGATTCACTACTCTCAAGCTGTCCTCCCATCACAAGTGTGCTTTAGAATACAAATGTGTATGTGTATATGTTTGTATGTGTGTATGTGTGTATATATATGTGTGTGTGTATGTATGTGTGTATTTGTATGTATGTGTGTATTTGTGTGTATGTGTGTATTTGTGTATATGTGTGTATGTATATATGTGTGTATGTATATATGTGTGTATGTGTGTATTTGTGTATATGTGTATATATATGTGTGTGTATGTATGTATATGTGTGTATATGTATGTGTATGTGTGTGTGTCTTTGTGTGTGTATTGTGTATGTGTGTGTATATTCGTGAGAGAGAGAGAGAGAGAGAGAGAGAGAGAGAGAGAGAGAGAGAGAGAGAGAGAGAGAGAATTGTTTTTTTAAATCGAGCTCCCAAGGCCATGCATCTATGGTAAGGGCAATATAGGAACTATGGTAGATTAAAGATGTGGAAAGCTAAATATCTTCAGCTCTAACTTACATGATTCCCTTTACCAAATATCCCCATGATGGTACCAACCTAAATTCAGGGGCCACGGGCACCAAGTACAAACAGAGAGGCCCACCCTCCACTTTTCAAATTTAACTGATTTTCTTTTTCAGAATCAGCTCATTTATTTACTCAAAGGGGAACCAAAGATATAAGTTGCTTTTTTTTTCTTCCAATTTTTTGTGTAAAGGAGCAAGGCATGTATGCCAGAGTGTATAAGTCTTAGACGTCAACTTCTGAGAGCTGTGGAGTCTGAGGCTCATACTCAAGTCACTAGGCTTGATCCTCCATCTTTAACCGCTGAGTCATCTAGCTACCTATCTTAAATGGTCTGAGATCTAAAGAGTACACTATTACTTTTAAACAAAAATTCTTCTTCTTGATTTCCACACCAACCATGTAAAGCAGTAAGAGAAGGAGCATTCTATCAGTGACCAGAGACTCTCACCCTTGAAGAGTGAATGGACACCAGGATCAGAGCAGGCAGCTATGCCTTCTGACTGTTTTCAGTGTGCTGCCAAGGGCCAACAGGGTCACAAGTGTTTGACTTATTCCAAACAGATCAGCCGAGGCACAAGTCACAGCTACACATGGGGAGAGAGGAAGAGAGCCTCACATCTGAAGCGGCACCAATCAGAGGTTTCTCCCCACAGTCTCAAAGATGAGCTAAACAGGCCTGAAACCTCTGCCTCCCTCTGTAAAAGACCTAGGCCCAGGAAAACCAGGTTCATTACAAGTAGCTATTCTCTCTCCACCTAGATGGTCTCTCTGCATCCTCTTCTGACTTTCAAATCAAAGGAGGTCCTAGGCCACGAGCAGCAACGTGCGGGAGGTTAGGTTCCACCAATAAAAGAACTCAATGCAGCTCATGGCTCTCTCTAACTGACTCCCTCATACACGCACAACTGAGCTTATAAATAAATAAACAATAAATAAATAAATAGATAAACAAACAAACAAACAAATACGTGGCAATGCTAGTAACAATACCAATAAACAGAAAATGCTGACAACAGGTCTTTGCAAAAGGCAGAGAAGAGCCACTGGGGTAGATACCCGCTGGGTTGATAGCTTCAACCACCACACTCTAAAACAACTTTCACATATGTGCCGGCATGTAACACACATGCTTTAGCTCAAATGCACACACATATCGAGCAAAACAGGACTATGAGGACCCTGACACATATGCTAGATATTCCCAACTTGCAAGCGCTGGTCAGCTCTTTACGTCTACAATTCACATATGGGGGAAGAGAATTCCAGTTTATAGCTCCTTCGCTTCATTATCCTATGACCCATACCAAGTTTGCAAAACACAGTCAGAACAAACTCATCACATGGAAACCATTCTCCTCTGATTTGCGGGAGACAGCCTGGGGCGGTAACAAGCAAATCCACTTGTCCAGCTCTCACAGATCCTTAGACTCACACCCAGGCCCCCTGGCTTCACAGCACCGGGGTGTGGGTTTATCTGTTTGTTTCTGTTTTGTTTTGTTTTGTTTCCGTTGGATTATGCTACCACTCACTGTTGCCATGTTTTAGTAAACAACCCGAGCAGAAAGTCAGCTCTGAACCGAGACATCTCCCCACAGAAGAACGACTCAATTCATACTTCGAGGAATAGTTTCTGGGAAAGCAGAGGAGGTGATGCTATCAAATACTGAAACTTAGAACTCCTACTCACTAGCTGCCTGGGGTGCAGGAAATGGGGCAGAGGCCCTCTCCCCCCCTCCTGCTCCTTCTGCCCGTTTCTGTCACTCACAGTCATTACCAGACTGAGCTCTTTAGTCAAACTAAAGCTTTTTCCTAGCTTTCTGGCCTTGGGTAAGTCCCTGAAGCCACTGGCTCTGTTACTCACACACACTTATGCACAGATATGCACACAAGGGGACTGACTAGAAAGTAGCCCTGATTCTCGTCCTCTGCACAATACTACATGCTGCAAATTTACAAGGCCTCAGCTCCATCACAAACTCAGACTTCAACCTTTTCGTGGTCCTCTCTTCTACACACCCTTCTACCAGCACCCATCTGCTGATCACACCACCTCTCCATCACCGTCCTCAACTGGGTAAGGTTCTGCCAGGTATTCAATAGCTCTGCATGGACAAGTTCTAAAAACCCCTCCCCTAAGCGGCTGCCCTTCACTGGGCATGCTGTGGTTTATACCCACCTAATATTAACAACTCCAGGACTAGGTTGGTGCCATGTCTGGATTAGAAAGAGAAGCCAGGACAGAGCAAGGCAATATGGCCACAGAGACAAAGCACAGCCAGCACCCAAGAGTATGTCACCAATAAGCAGGCCACCATCCACAGAGGCTGGCCCCTTGGGCAGGTCATATACTACATGCTATTCAGGGCCATTACAGACATCCTCTGATCTTGACAATTGAGTATACAAGGCATATGTATCCCTTATGAAAGTCACTTAAATTAGGCTTACATAGGTTTGGTTATTCATCTCACTGAAGCTGTCTGGGAAGCTCATTCAAACATAAGCTGTCCTAGAGTTCACACTCTCAAGTCTATGAGTCTTTTCTGGGACACTGATAGTTTTTGTTCTGTTTCATTTTAATGTTTTAAAATATGTTTGTTCTCAATTACATTGTTTAGTCTTTGAAATTCGGGGATGATGAACCAACATTCCCAGAGTTCGCCAAATTTTCAAAATTGTGACTTTAAGAAAACTTTTAACACTCTATTATTTGGATATTTACTGTCTACGTGTAGAGAATAAAATACAGGAAGCTTAGTACTTACAAAGAACCAGAGCTCACAGGAATATTACACAGTGAAAAACAACTCCAGATTCAGATCTCCTTGTCGGGTAGCAGCCAAAGATCAGCATTTCTGTAACTGGCTTGGCACAGAAGAAGGGGATGTGGTCATGGAGGAGGATTTGTGCCCATTCAAAACCTTATTTCTCTGGTGTGGAATGTGCCCACATGCTGAGAGGTACTCTTTCTAAACAAGCTCTGGACACTCACAAAGGAGCCCTTCCTAACAGCTGCCTCCACTTCACAGATCTTACCATACCCGCTATCCGGTGGGCACAGCCTGGGAAAGGTGTCCTGGGCTTAATCGTCATGTGTGCTTACTGCCTCAAGTAGCTTTGTTCTACTCACATTCTGAGTTAGAAGCAGTTTAAACATAAAGGATTATGATGAACATGTCACTTGAGCAGCATTTAATTTTGAGTCAGGAGAAGTTGTTGCACAAGCAGCAATCTAGTTCAGATCCTAACAGTGCTGGTGGGAAGTGGATTTATCGAGGACATCAAGAGAGCGGTCTGACCCTGGCCTGTTCCCAAAGGCCAGAGCCATAAAACAAAGCTGTAATTTCCCCAATTTCACAAACACAGCACCTTAACTGTGTCTGCTTTCCTGGCAATAGGGTGAATGACTGCACAGTCTTTTAAAAGGAGATAAACGGTCAGAGGCTGGGGAAGCACTTCTGTAGCAGAGGTAGGCTCTGAGTTCAATCCATGGTGATAAATGATCAAAGTGGGAGGGGTAAAAATCAAAGTCAGAAATTTGGAGGTCATTGTGTGAACCACTTTCTCATTTTCAAAGGCAAATGTTTCTGACAGGAGACATTCTTCGATCCTGAGTGCTGGAAGACAGACAATGTTCCAATCTAACTGCACAAGAGAAAAAGGATTAAGAGAACTGAGCAGAGGCTGCAGATTTTCTTTAGAGCTCTGCTCCTAAATAAGGATTTCTCTTGAACCAGTATAAGGCAGAGTACCTTCAAAGCCAGCCCCTGAGCCATGGTCCAAAGGTGAGAGATGCCACCAGAACACAAGGCTGTGTAGAAAAGGCTCCTGAAAGCTCAGGCATGCAGTATGGGGGCGGGTGGAGACTGGAACGCTCCTGTTTAAGAGAAGCAGAAACTGAGGTGAGCATGAAAGAGTTCCTGGCAGAAAAACCTTCTCCTGAGATAAAGCATGTGAAGACGCTGAGTGCAAAGAGAAGCCCGGAGGGAAAGCAAAAAGAAGTTGGAAGCAGGAGTATCACACAAGACACCTGAGACTGCAGAGGAAATACAGCCCAGAGCTCATTATTGGGGTTCTTGGGATTAATGGAGATGAGCCTTTCCTTCCAGCAGCCAGAGGAGGGAAGTGTACACAGACCATCCTCCTCTCAGCCTTACACAGGATAAGAAATTGTACAACGCACATACTCATCACACCACCATGGCTTTCTAAGACAGCAGAATGCTAACTCACATGGATACAAAACAGATTTGTGGTTTTTCAGGCCAGATAATTCATCTCCACAGAGTTCCAGACAAGAAAGGCCAGGAAGTCATATTAGTGGGGAACCTGGCAACTCAGGGGAAAAGATGGCCAAAGCCAGCAAAAGCTTTAACTTTATAAGAAGGACAGGAGGAATGGTAGATAAAAAAGCAGGGTAGAAGAGAACCGACAAAAGGGAGAGGAGGGAAAGAGGCAGCATGGGTTGGCAACAGACATTTGAAATAGGCCAGAGAAAGAGAAAGACCAGGTCTCCAAGATGGGAGTGATTTAAACAGGTTCACTGTGCTTGTGGACACAAAAGGACCATACACAGGTCAAGCAGAGTGATGCTATTCGAGGGGACTTTTCAAGATGCAGTCATGAGAGAGAATGCAAGAACAAAGGATACAACTTTATAGAATTGACTTCTGAAGGTCCTCAACCAAAATACATCAGCTATACAAATGTTCAGGGGAAGTAGACACATACCAATCACCATGATAATTACTTAGTGAAAGAAAAATGTATGAGGAAGGTGGGTATGGGATTAGCAAGTCATAAAACACTAGCAAGTATACATGACCCCACTAGCTCAGCCACTTCCTATGTGACAACCCCAGCTGACATATCCCTGTTTTATGCAGAGCTATGTAAAAGACTGGGTGTTTTGGTGTACTCAGATATCTTCTGAAAAGTAACAACCACAGCAGCATTGACTGAATACGTCTTGTATGCAAGTTATTTAGCTTTTCCCATGCATCTTTTCACATAAGCTCCATGGGAGCCTTTGTCGGTCCCAGCAGCCGTTGGACAGAGGAAAATGCCAAGTCACAGAAACTAAACATGGCCAAGGTCATAGGGTAGCAAAGCAGAGACTCCTGGACTTGCACCCCATCAATTCATCTCCACAGCCTGCACCCCTCTGCTGTGTCAGAGTCTCCCAGTGTCCCAACACTGCAGCTAGAAAAAGGTTCAGCGACCCTGCTCTGATTCCTGGTAAAAATGTCTTCTCTTTGCAGACTCCTAAATCATCTGTGAAACAGTGGTTCCAGAACTGTACCGGGAATCACAATGACGTGGGCAGACAGTAGACTGCAGGCACCTGGCTCTGTGATGGCTGCTGCCCGAGTCTTCTCCTCACTTCTGGTACTTCTGCTGACTTCCAGGCTTCATCAAAATGACAGGCAGCAGATCCTTGCAAGAAGGTCTCTTTCCTCTCTACCCTGAGACATAGAGTTGTGAGCTACGGGGTCCGCAATCACCTCAGCAAAGAGGCAGGCTCTCGTCCCTCTTCCTCATCTGCCATGAACATCAATTTCTGATTAACTGCTAATTCTGTATTTTGTATACTACCTCCCTCTCCTTGACAGAGAGAACAAACAGGGGGCAACCTCCCCTATCTCTGTGTTCTGGGCCATAACATCGCCCTCACCAAGTTGCAAAACTGGTAGGCATTCCCACAAAATAACTCCCCCTCCTGGAGCTTCCCGGAATCCCACTCAGGCCTGAGGTAACTGAAAATGAAGGGATATGATTGGCTGCCAATTACATCACTGCTCCATGGGTCTGATTAAAGTCTTGATTATTTGAATACCACTTTCTTCCTACATCTAACTCCACTGACAAATAGCCACAAAGGGAACAGCGTAGGGTGACAGCAGTAATAAACTGCAGTTCCTGCCTCAGGTAGGACAGAGGAACCATTTGCCGGAGACATCTGTCATTAAGAACAATCCAGTCACCAGGTTGGGACACACAGCTTTCTATATTAAATTAGAGGAATGATTCAAAGGGGACCAGTTTCAGCTGACAAGAGCAAAAGAAAATCAATTTCAGGTTGCCAGGACAACTAGACTTTTCCTGCAAGAATAAATCTGATCCAGCGCTAAAATCTGACAACTAAATGTTCCCTCGAATTGCATCACATCCCTAAAACGTATGTCGAACCAGTGAGATAATCAAGACTGCTAATGACTTTCTACAACAGCCACAAGATAAAGAACTCATATCTCTGACTGCTGCCCGGGTCCTCAACAGGGGTTCAACTCACTCGTTCAGTTTTACCATGACCAGCAGTGTGCTTCCCAAAATAAAGCTAAGGCACCTCACTGTCAGACCTTGGATCTAGAAAAAGCAAGGCTAGCATCTTTGTAATAAAAGGTACCAGTAGCCTAGACCTATACCCATCTTTCCCCTCTTTCAGCCATGAACTCACTACACAGGAGTTACAGAGAATCCAAAGTTGATCAATCGCACTGAACACAATCCTAGCCCTGAAGTGACTGTGGAGAAAGCTGCTGTTTTAGCAGTGAGTGTAAGACATGGGTCAGCAAAGCAACTGTTCATACTCAATGAACCAGTCACCGGGAGAGGGAGGCTTGTTACTGGGCTCATGCTAACCGCTCCTATAGCAGTTCCTCAAATAGCTCTCAAGTCATCCCATTTCTGCCTCAGAGACTCTGGGAGCCAAAGCTAAGTCCATTTGATCTCCTACTAATCCACAGAAGACGGTGACCCCAAATGGCCTTATCCCAGGAGGTCAGAGGCCTGGACCCAGATCCAATAATATCTGATGAGATGTGCCTCCTCTATGCATTTACATTCTCGGAAGGCTGAATATCAACTTATCTCTGGGGGCTATTAAAAACAAGGACGGCTAATAAATCATTGGAGAGCACTTTGCAAATATAAAGTAATACAAAAATGCTAAGCACCAGTACCATAAGTGCCTGAGGCTGAGGCTGTTCCCTGGAGAGTGGGGATTTCACATGGGCCAGGTAGGCTGTAGTGCAAGCTTCCAACAGAAGCACCATTCCGAAAGCCTCGTGCTTC
Source organism: Micromys minutus (assembly GCF_963924665.1). NCBI lineage: Eukaryota > Metazoa > Chordata > Mammalia > Rodentia > Muridae > Micromys > Micromys minutus. The sequence continues at coordinate 67,722,975 of NC_137976.1, forward strand.
ATTCTCAGGCTGCTCCCCAATGTTCAAAGAACATCTTTAAACTGTACTATAACATAATGTATTATAAAGGACATATTAAAAAGAAGACACCGAGGGGAGATTGTGCATCGCACCTGATCACAGGCAGGAAAGCAAATATCGGGCTGTCCTTGGACTGTGTTAAACTGAGCAGACCATGAAAAATAATGAACTCATTAGAAGGTGTTTTGCAGCAAATTTACCCTTGACAGCCAATCCAGGATCTGAAGAGGCAGTCTGAATAACACACTCATGGAAGGTCTCCAGCTACAGGTGCTGTGGGAGAAAGATGTAAAGACTCCAGACAGTCACACAGGTCTCAGTAAGAACTTTCTCCAGGTGAGGGAAGTGGAAGAAGAAAGCAAGAGGAGCAGAGCATAAACAAATCAAAAGCTGGTGCTGGGGAGAGTTCACTCTAAGTCTGACCCTGTCATGACAACTGTCATAAACTTGAAGTTTCCTGAACCATGGTTATCTGCCCATAACTTACCACTGGGATATAAATAATGTAGTTTTGGCCATCATAAGACGTTGGGCTGAAAAACCAACCTTACTGTCTGCTACATACTACGCATATGCAATCAATGACAGGTATCATGTTAACACAAATGATTTCAGAATGTCTCACAATGACCCCATGCCAGAACAAAAAAAAAAAAAAAAAAAAGCATGCAATTCCCTAGGCAAAATCCTAGGGGGAAGGGGGAGAAGGAGCCTATCTAGGGAAGCAGCAGTCAGAGAGTGTGGGGAAACTTACCCTGTACGGCCAACTGATGTTACTCTGAACTGATGGTCCAAAGTCAAGAGGGACATGGCTGGACCAATGGCTGCTTTGGAAACTGGTGCCAACACCTACCTCTTAAGACTCCCATGAAGCTGAGCCTGTTCTCAGAGGCCTATAATCCCAACTGCTTGGGAAAGAGGAAAAACTGGTACCAAGTTGAAGGTCTGTCTGAACTCTATAAGTAAGTTCAAAGGTATCCAGATCAACTTAGTAGGATCCTGTCTCAACCACTCCATGCTAAGAACTGAAACAACAAAGAAAGATAGATGTTTTATTGGAGAGGGGGATGGGAAAAGGGCATAGAAAGGGCTGGATTCCCTCCCTGACTTAAAAGGCTGCCTGCACTGCATCCTCTGTTAGATTCCAACAGAAACTAGAGGTTAGTTCCTAGAGAGGTCTGAAGATAAACACTACTCACACTGGGCATGTGCCATCACTTGGAGATGAAAATGGTAACTACATAACATTGATAGGAGCCGGCCCCACACACCCAGCCTTCTACTGTAAGCTCTGCAGCCCGCACGGCCCCAACCACGCACCCTTCTACTGTAAGCTCTGAAGCCTGCACGGCTGGCACTTTTATCTAGAGATGGGCCTAATCTTGAGAAACCATTATTATTTATTACATATGAAGCACTTTCTGCAGAGTGCTTCAGAATTAGTTTTTATCAGTTACTCAGCATTCTTAGATCTAAACAAAGCCCAAGCCTGGTGGAAGAAGGCAAACCCCAAGATTCACTGACTCATCACCCTACATAGGTCTACTCCTACCCTCCTCTGAGAGGAGCAAAGGGAACAGTCAGAACAAGAGCACAGTGCGATCCAACACCGGCTTCATGAGGACACCTGGCACTGAGCTCAGGGTCTGGAGTTACAGCAACTCGGGACTTCAGAATTTATACTTTAGAGCTATTTGAGATGGCCGTCGTGGTCCCCTCTGTGGTTCTGAAAAAGTGTAATTAGGTTTCAGATATCATGTGAAGGAATGCCGAGCATGTTCCTACATAACTCAAAACCTGAGCCACTGTATGGATAATAATTCCACTACCAAAAATGGTATCAAAGGGGAAAATACAGGACAGGCTGATTTCTCCAATCCCCAAAATCTCAAAACACAGAAGAGTGATGTTTTCAGAAAAATGAGAGCTGACAACTAGAGAGACAGACAGGCAGACACAGAGATAGAATGAATGAGTCTAAGAAATACTTTAAGAAGAAGATGTGACTTTAAGGGAAAAGCTTGACTTCATAGGAAGAACAACAATATCAACCAACCAGAACTCCAGAGTTCTCAGGGACTAAAATACCAACCGAAGAGTACACATGGGGGGGGGCCCATGGCTCCAGCCACATATGTAGCAGAGGATGGAACTTGCTGGCATCAATAGTTGGAGAAGCCCTTGGTCCTGTGAGGGATCATTTACCCAGTGTAGGGGAATGTCAAGGTGTGGGAGTGGGTGGGTGGAAGGGGAAGCATCCTCATAGAAGCAGGGGGAGGGAGTATGAGAGGGGGTAACAGGGAAAGAGGAAAATATTTGAAATGTAAATACATGAACTCACCAATAAGAGAGAGAGAGAGAGAGAGAGAGAGAGAGAGAGAGAGACTAAGGCTCGGTTTTCTTAGTATTATCTGTGAGTTACTGTTGGTGGAAATTAGGAAGGGTTGAATCCGAAGGATACGGATACTCTTTGCTAGCTGTCACACAGAACATTCAAGTTGTACTCATCACCAGACATGAGAACAAGAGGGTACCGGGGCTGGCTGGCACATGACACTGCACAGTCAGGAGGCTAGGGAGGAGACTGACAAGTGTGAAGCCACTTTAGAGTGTGTAAGGAGCCCTTGTCTTTATACGGAAGCAGAGACGGGGGAATCAGTGTTATCTGGAGCTAGGTGCTAGAGGACAACTGCAAATTCATGGCCAGTCTGGTCTACAGGATGAGGTCCAGACCATCCAGAGTCACAGATTTACATGACATAAGTTATCAGGTCCTTTCCAGGCCTCAATTTGTGGTTTACTTCAGAATATCAGCACAAAGCCTAAAGCTTGGCACAAAATAAAAGTTAGAGAATGATTAGCTTGTCACTGCTCTGAATAAGTGGAGGCAGCCACGCATGAATGAGCATCAGAAACCAGAGCTCCTTGCTGCTCTTGTCCGTCAGGGGGCCTGGTGTAATTCAGCTGAGCTCAGAAACTGACTGACACATAGCCCTTCTAATCACAGAACTAGTCACGAAACGTCACAGAACTAAAGACTAATTAGGTAGCATCCCCTACCATCTTCTGGTCTGCATACTGTGTCCTCATTCTGCTTTATAAGGAAAGCTAAACCTTAAACAGAAGTAAAGGCACCAGCCTCAAAGCACAAATACTGTGTGTCCTGCCACCTTCTCACCGCATGATGCCCAGCAGTTCCCTTTGAGCCATACTGTGGTCATTAGTAAAATGAAGGTAACACTCCTAAGTCAGTCATCCTTATGGACAAGTTATAGAGATCTGGTAAATTACTGAATGTGGAATGTCCACCGTAAAGCACTTATAAGCCTATGTCATATATCATACCCCCCAAAGGATTAGTCATGGTCAATAAATTATTACTGTTTATATGACTGGTCTTTCCTGTGGTTTGCTCATAATAGCACCAAGCCTTTGTAACCATTAAAATTTATGCTTTTACTGAAGCAGAAGATGCACTGGTCTCAGTGTCCCTACATCTCCCTCTGAGCTATTTGCAGAGCCTGCTAGAGAATCCCAGAAATCGTGCTTGCTCTTTACCCTCTGGTTCCGGCCCCAACCAGAAGCTCCCATGCACCATGCTCATTTTCCTCACTGTTTCACACTCTACAGCACAAACCGTTCACACTCAGGACAACTTAAAGATGGTGCCACTAGTCAACCATTTGCTTGCCCTGGACTAGCACCATCGGTTGGAACTACATAAAGAAGGGGAGTCATGCCTTGCTGAAGAACTGATCTTGACATTACAGTGAGCACACATTGTGAAGGCATGGCTTTGTTCAGGCTCTGTTTGGTGTTAAAGAGTGTAATGGCAAAATCTGGTGCAAATCCATCCACTTGGTATTGCTGAGTAAGAAAGGATAACATGAAACACTGGAAGAACGATCTTAAGACTTTGGGGCTAGAAGAGACTTTCAAGGACCAATCACATTTCTACTTGCCAGAGAGAGAAATGAGGCTCCTAAAGAATGAAGCCTGACTCAGAGTGAGCTCTGACAAAGCTTCCCCAGAACATAGACCTCTTGTCTCCCAATCTCTCCAGAGCAATCCCTCTGCTTATACAACCTCATCTCTGCCTTTCCCTTCCTCCTGGGACCAGGTGGCTGCTCTGCAGACAGCCTAAACTGTAGCAGGAAAATGTTGCTCCTGCAGAGTCCTCAGCAAGAAAGAAGGGGGCTCCTGAGCCCCTATGGCTTTCTCAGAGCAGCAACTCTTTACAGTTACTCAGTATAAACAAGCTGCGTGTTGTCGCTGATGCAACCAGTCAGAACAAATTCCTTCATCTAATGTTAGAAATACACTTTGGGAATGGGGAGAGGTCAATTGTGATTACAATCTTCTACCAAAAGATGCTTCTAACAAGACTACAGCACTTAGGGACAACAGATTGCAGGACTCATAAAGACAAAAGCATCCAAAGCCTTTCATTGTCTCACAAGCAGATGACCACAGACAACTAGAGGGCCAGGGTTCACAAGTGCATTCTTTTCAACCTTCTTTAACATCTGTGACAGCCCAGTGACTCATCCAGTTCCCGTCTGGGAAACTATCTCATGCCCAATCCCATCTTGGAGAGTGTAGGGAAGCAGCAAGACCTGCCTTCTGCTGACCCCAGTTCTCCCAAAAAGCAGGCTTCATGTGTAATAGCTGCAGAAACTGGGCAAGAGCATGGAAAGGCTGCGTTTAATTAGTGAAAACTTGCGACATGAACTAGATGCCTCTCAACACACGTTGCTTATACAGTGATAAAAAGATGAGGGTAGGAGGTAGAGGAAGGTGCAAGAAGCGTATACTGTGCCTAGGAGCAAGAAAAGATCTGCCAAGCAAAGGTAGCAGTATGCCCAAACATATTTAAGGAAACCACAATGGAAAACACAAGACCAGTATTTATTTTGTCTTTTTAGTTGAAGTCACAAAAAGTATCTGGAAGAATTAGGAAATGCTTTGTTTGGGAAATTCCACAGGAAATGAAATTATCTCCAGCAAAATTAGAACTAAAGCAAACAGATACAGTAGATGCCTTGGAGATCACGGCATCCAACCCTGCCGCTTCTCCACTGAAAAAGGCATGTCAGGAAGAAACTGTGTTTCACAGCTGAATGGCAGTCGGACTGGGCAGGAAAGCTGCGCCTGTTGGCTGTAAGAATGATTTCTTAGTTCTCATCCCATGCTAACACTGACTTGAACGCTAACTGAATTAAACCCACTCGTGTCTGAAGAGCAAAGGGAAAATAAACTGTTCCCCCGGTGGCAGATGCCTGGAACACAGGCTTTCTTTCTCAGAACTTCACAGTTCGTGTTCTACATAACGTGGAAATCAAGGAGGGCCCTATGTCTTCAGTAGTGCACGTACACTTCTGAGCAACGTGCCTCTTGCCTGGCGTCCTCCTCAGCTCCCTCTCCTGCTCCTCTTATTACCATATTAGGCCCTGAGAGTTCCAATGTCTGGGGCACAGAACTCAGGCTGTGGGTATGAATGCAATCTGCTTTCTGAGCTGTTTGTCTTTACTGGAAACCCACTGAGTACATCTAGGAAACATTCACAGAAATGCAGAGGGCAGGGAGAAGTGATTCACACCCTAAACTTAGAAAGAAAAGAAACTCTAGTGTTTTTGTTGTTGCTACTGTTTTCTTATGCTTGCCTAAAGGGATGAGAAGGAGATTTGAAAGAGAAGGATAGCCAATGACAGAGGCTTCTGTTCTCCACTGTGGAAACACAGGTCATGAATGAAGCTGTGTGAGGGGAGATTCCTGAGGCCTTGTAAGAAAGTCTTGTGAACTCAGTTTCTTCAAAATACAGAATGTGTTTTTGTGTTCCTCCCAGATGAGAGGATAGGAGTGAGTCTTACTTCAGCTGTGTAATTCGTGTCCCTCTATGGGTAAACATGTTTTGCTGTGTCCTTTTCATTGTATCTGTAACTCAGGTGACACTTCTTAACCCTCAGCGTATAAATTGCCCAATGCTCTAAATAAAGCTGGCTATTACATGAGACATTTGTCGGCTTCGTCGGTAGGTCCCACTCCCCCAGGTTCAGGCTGCCAAGTAGAGCACTAAAACCTTCACAACCGTATGTATCTGTCTATGCATGCGTATGCAAGAGCACAGTCATGCTTGTGCATTTGGAAGTGAGGGTTGTTGTAAACATCAATGCTAGAGGGAAAAGTTCATTCCAAAGAAAGCAAGGGACAACTGAGTAGACAATTGGGACCTGAGTTGAGCATCTGTCTTCCTGCATGAGACAGACTCTTCTTCAAATAGTACCAACTTTCAGTTCTTGAAAACTGCATTTCAAAAGCAAAAAGGTTATTTGAAATATCCCTGAAATTATTATTCCATTTAAAACAACATTTCAGGTATTTACACATCCCAAAATTATATAAAACTTAGAATGGTTTGAGCATGAAGAATAATTATTCCAATAAAACAAAGAAAACAGATCTTAGAAGTAGAAATACCTTGCCTACTAGGACAGAATTCAACAGGGTGGATGAATAGTAATGTTAATGTGAACTGTATAAAATCTTAATTATTAAAAAAAGTGAATTAAAAAGAAAGAGGAAAAAGGCTCCCTTCAAACTCTGAGCACTGTTGTAAGATTCATACAGAATGTGGTCACCCACACAACACCTTTCCTGGGTTGGGTATTCTATTCTTTATCTTTCTAGTGAGGTCTGAGGACAGGCAAGAGTCACATTATATACAGAAACATCCCCGAGATGATTCTAATTAGAACCTGAGAACCTTCAGTTCAATGAAGTTGAACAATGAACAAGGTATTATCTGCCATATAATTAGTTATTCTGCAGAACGGACATAATCATTCCCATCTTATAGAGCAGTTGAAAAGATGAAATGGGCTTTTGATGACGTATCTAACGGTGCTTGACTAATAGTGAAGCACTTAGTACCCTGAGCCTGTCAACAGCATTTACAATTCCTGCTGAATGACAGGGACTGCTGCAGCGCACAGGCATGAACTAACCTGCCTTCTAATTCCCACAGTTCTCTGCCACAAGTGAACTGGGGCAGGCATGCGTGATCTTGTTCAGTTCAGTCTCCATAGTCCTAGAATCACCATGAGACCTTAGCTAGAAAAGTTCTCCAGAAATGTCTCTGCGGTGTAAGAATGTGACTTGTGATCATAAAGGGCAGAAGGGCACAGTGCCAAACGAACACAGCTGGAGAGGCTTCAGCTAGTTGCTAAGGAGAGAAAACCCATGTCTACCTGCCAGTTGCCTGGACAAATTCAATGTGAGGTTTTCCTAAAAGCAGCTTAGATACTGAGCTATTCTTCTCATGGGTGCTCCCATGACAGGCTTTTGTCCCCAACAAAGGTTTCCTAAGAGTGCCCCTCTCGGGTCACTCTAGTCTTATGAATATCTATGAAGAACTGGCCAGCAGCCTAGTAGTTGACAAGATAGGCAAGTCCAGACTTAGGTATGAAGGCCTGAGGAATGCTGGGTACTGAACCTTCCAAGAGAACAGTCCAGAGTAGGCAAACAAGGCTCATGCTAAGCCCAGGTGGAGCCCCTCTGCACAGATGCCAAGTTCTCAGGCTTGGGAGATGGACAGAGGCAAAAGACTTGCAGACGGCAGGGCACAGTCACCAAGTTCCCACATGAAGCATTTAACACAGTCCTTTCTACAGAAGGTGTCATAGAGACACACCAGTGTGAACAACTGACTTGGCTAAGAGTTTTTAAAAATGGATCCCAGTGAGAAAAGCAGAAAACACTGAGGCTAAAGGATTTGGCAGGCCCATCACATCCAATCAAAACCTTCAGAACACGCAGTGTTGTTCGGGAATAGGTAGACTCTTGGCAGGATCCTAAAGGAAGGGGCTGAGCTATGTGAGGAGACAAGTCTGAGTCCTCAGATGCTTTGTGAAAGAGCAGGGGCTGCGGGGATGTCTCCTGGGTAACAACGGCGTGCTGGGGCTCTTCGTCTCTCTTTCTGTGTGTCAAAGTGGACAATATCAGCTCCAAACTAGTGTGAGCAAAGGTCAGCCAGGACCCTGTAACCTGCCCAGTGACAGCAATAGAACGTGCTAAATGAGTGAGTCAGAAAATATTTCTGGAAGCACTACTCAGCTGGGGTGCACGGAGAGCCACCCGCATTCCGACCACTGGAATTGTCCCTGACTTTCAGAGCACGCCGAAGCCTGAGTTTTAAAAAGGACAAGGGAGCCAGATAAATAAATAAACACAGATCTCCCAGTGACTCATGGAAGCTATTAGTGAGAAAGTTATCCTCACAATAAAAACTTGATATTCTCCCTCCTCCTCCTCCTGCCTTCTGCCTCCCTTCCCAGAAGACAGGAGGAAAAGAGAGTTCCAGGGACAGGGGCCTGCGGCCTGCCCTGTCTGTCACTGGGGAGGACTTTGATGAGGGAGTCATTCTTCCAGATCTTCTGAGACTTTAATAAACAAGGAAGGGAAACAGCTCTCTTATCCCCACCCCGGTTTTATATCTGGTCCCAGACATTTGGTAGTGAGCAGTTTGCTACACATCCAAGGGAAGCAAGCATCACAGTTCCAGGTGCTGCACAGCCATTCCCTCCACAAAAGGCATCATCTTGTCTGTGAGGCAGGAAGCCCAATTGGAAAAAGCAAGTTCTGTGCATTCAGCTAGAAAGCACCTTCTTGTGCTCGCTGTCAAAATAATTCTGTATTAAACTTGTGGGATGTGTGACTAATGTGCTTGGAACCCTTTCAAGCGACTGGCTTATTTATTTAAGGGAGTGGAGGGCTGTGGCTGAAGCTGCTGGGGGTGGCTGGTGACAGAGAGAAAGGAGGAGGGAAAGCAAGGGATGGAAGGAGACAACTGCAAGGGCTTGTGCTGGGTCAGCGCTGAGGTCCCACTTCAGTGCCAGGGGCCGTGCTGCCACACTTCATTACAGGAGCATGAGAAGGAGTTGGGCCAGGCAAGAACAGGGAGGAAAGGCCTATAAAGTCAGGCAGGCACGTTGCCCAGAGGCACAGTTGCCTAACAGTTCCTAAAAAGTCTGAAATACAAAAAAAAAAAAAAAGTAAAAGCAAAACACCACACACATATCAGAGTAATCTTGCAACAGCCCTTCTCCAAAATCCCATTGTAACAGCTCCCCAAACTCCTAGAAGAAAAGTCCCTTTCCTACATTGTAGGAAGGCCCTGGAGAATTTGTTGATTAGAGGCAAATGCCTCCACCTCCATGAGCATTCCAGCCTGCCAATCCCAAACTCCTCTCCATATCTGCATACCTCCTCTATACCCTTTGGCTTAGAAATTTCTCTTTCCTTTACCCAAGTACCAGCACCTGGATCTGCCACAGCACTGGAGACTGCAGCAGGTCTCCAGGGATGCTGAACTTAGCATCTCCCAAGTCACTCCCAAGCTTCTTCCCCAGAAGCCAGTCTTCTGAGGGCACCCATAGCATGAGGTCCTTACTATGGGCACCTCCAAAAGCTCCCTCAAGGCCTACATTCATATGCAATCAGCAAACATGTGCCCACAGTTGAACTTCCTTTTTTTGTGCTCCAGGACAAATCTTAAGCAGTAAATGTAAGAAATTTTAAAAAGCTGAAGAACTATGCACCCTGGAAGGCTATGAACCCAACTCCTGCCAAATCTCTGAAGTCAGCTCATCAGAACTGTCCTGCTCTCTTCCCTGGAAGCAGTTGCACTAGGCAGTGCTCCTCTACTGCCTGCAGTTGGACATAAGAAAGGACTGGCAGCCAATAGAAAATGGATGAGCCAAACACATACGTGCATCTAACACAACAGCTTTTTAACCCAGTGATAACTGCAGATTTACATTCCCTCCCCTCCGTATTCTCTCTCATTCTCTCTCTCTCTCTCTCTCTCTCTCTCTCTCTCTCTCTCTCTCTCTCTCTCTGTGTGTGTGTGTGTGTGTGTATGTGTGTGTGTGTGCATGTGTTTGTGTGTATGTGGTGTGTGTGTGTGTGTATGTGTGTGTGCATGTGTTTGTGTGTATGTGGTGTGTGTGTGTGTGTATGTGTGTGTGTGTGCATGTGTTTGTGTGTATGTGGTGTGTGTGTGTGTGTGTGGGTGTGTGTGTGTGTGTGTGTGTGGTGTGCATGTGGGTATGTAATTTGAATGGAGTTGGGGGGGAAGAAGACAGGCAGGCTTGGGAAAGTGATCAGGGCACAGGAAGAACAAGGCATCCTCTGCCTCTGCTCTGCCTTGCCAACCTTCTCCACTGAAGTATCTGTGCAGAATTGTTGTCAAAGGAAGTTTCCAGAAAACCATTTTCACTTTCTCTCCACCTCTGACATACATCAGGTCACATTTTATGCCATGTAAGGGGAAAAGTTTCTTGAGGAAACTGCATTATGGTCCAGAGGATATCCTAGTCTCTTTCCGTTTCTCAAATTCCACAGCTCTCCTCTCCTCAGTCTGGCCTTGCTTCTGTGGTTCTCAGCCTCACTCTCATCCTTCCTCCAAAGCTCCCACTCCCCTTTTCTCATCTCTCATGGACCAATGTTATCTCCTATCATCACGCCTTCTTCAGAGGAAATCAAGACTAGAAAGGTCAACTCCTTTTACTCATTCACTACTTCACTGAGCACTTACCACTGAGCCCCATTCTCCGAACCCTCTTCACACTTTTTATTCTAACAGCAGTTTCTACACAGTAGATTGTGAACCGTGTAAGGGCTGGATGCACATCTAGACACAGCTCATCTATACCTTCTTAGGAAAACGGAACCCAGGTGGTGCGGCGGCATCAGCAGGTGAGCTGTGTGTCAGCTCTGGAGACGCTCACTACAGAAACTGGCTTCTATGACCCCGCTGTAGGCATCCTTACTTTATCTGGGAGGCAAGATTAGAGGTGGTTGTGTCCCATGAGCATCAGGAAGCTAAAGTGCTGGAAGCAGAACAGGAGCAGCTTTAAGGAGAATTAACGATTCAGGGTTTGTGTTTAAAACTGACTGGTGAGGGGGCTGCAGCCTGAACGGTGAGCAGGCCCCAGCATCATCCCCCTTCTCACACACACAGAAACAGTCGCGCATCGTTACACACTTAGTCCAAAAGCACATGTGCTAATTTCTTCTGTGTATACTCAGACTCTGAGATTGGATTTTTTTTTTTAATAGTTTGTTCCCATCCTGTTTCTGGGCCAAGGATTCCATGGAATCTGCCGTGGGGGAACAGCAAGGCCTCAGCCAGTAGTGAATGCGCTCAGTCTGGCCAGAACACTCAGAGAGGCAGCATTGTACATGCGCTGAATAGTCACAAAAATAGCACAGGAAAGGACACAGAGAAACAGCGTGCACTCTGAGAACACCCTGCTTCTGTGACCCGGCAAGGAGGTGTCACTGGAGAAGAGGGGAGTGCTGGAGGGATTTAGAGGATCTGGAACTGAGCCAGCTGTCACTTCTGTTTTTAATGTCGCCTTTGATATAAGTTCTAGAGCTTAATCTTCTTATCTATTAAATGCAGGCTACTCTCACCTATCATAACTTTCCCTGCTTGTACAGACCATGTGAACGTATTGTGTGAATGTGGAATGTATGACCTCATGCGAATGTGTATGTGCATGTATTTATCTGAGTGTGTGTGTGTGAGTATACACATGTCTGAGTGTGTGAGCATGTGTGTGAGTATATGTGTATGTGTGTAGGTGTGTGTGTGAGTATGTGTACATATGTGAGTGTTATGTGAGAATGTGTGTGAATATATGCATTTGAGAGTGTGTGTGTGAGTGTGTTGTAAGGGTGTGTGAGCATGTGCATATGTGTGAGTGTGAGTGTGTGTGTATGTTTGAGTGTGTGATCATGTGTATGTCTGTGAGAGTATGTGTGTATGTTTGAGTGTATAAGCATGTGTGTGTGACTGTACGTGTGTGTGAATGTTTCTCAGTATGTGTGAGCATGTGCATTTGACTGTGTGACCCTATTGTATATGTGTGTGAGTATATGTGAGTGTGTGTGTAAGAGAGAAAGAGAGAGGTTTGTGAGTGTATACTTATGTGGACATGTGTATGTGGGGGGATGTGTGCATTCAAGTGTGTGAGAATATGTGTATCACAGTGGTTGGTGTGTCTGAATGTACATTCATGTGTAAATATGAATACATGTATGTGTGTGAGTATGTATGTGTGTATGTGAGTGTATGTGTATTAAGTATGTGAGTGAGAGAATGTGTGTCTATATGTGTACACATGTCTTTTTAATTTTAGATCTTTTATTGGATCTTTTAACAATGTCATAAAATTAGACCTGAGAAGTTGGATGAAGAAAATGAGTTAGGACTTAACCGCCTCGGGTAGTGTGGCCAAGTTAACTTCCAGAAATGAGATGTAGAGGGTCACAAATAAATGCCTTTCCTCCCACACTTGTTTCTAAGTTCTGATCTTACGCATGAGCACATCCTACATTGCTGTACATCAAGAACAGAGTGGAGGCCCCGGCCATCGGCCACTGCCTCACAACTCCGCAGAGCACAAGCCTCTCTCTTGTTTTACACATATCATACAAGTGTCACCATGAGTGTGCACCTCTGTGAGCAGGTGGAGGTCACAAGACAACCGTGTTTTCCCCTTCCAACTTTACCTGGATCCCAGGGATCCAACGCTGACCCTCAGACCGGCACTGAGAGACAAAATAAGGCTCTCCCTGCTGAGCCACCATGCTAGCACATGGGCCACGTTTGTGTTTAGTGTATCTGCTCCCCTTGTTTAGGAGCCTCAAGAGGGCAGGACAAACAGATGGCAGGACAAACAGATGGCACAGAGTGCAGTACCTGCCAGCTTCTAATACTAACTGATGTTCCATGAGTTAGGGGCAGTCATTTCAGTAGCAACTACACATAACAGTCAACTGCAACTAAACTACTGGTTTAATCATGAAGCTATATGGGATTCTAAATATTATCAGACCTTAAGAAAACTATATTCCAAGTCTGGAGTAAAATAGTAGCCATTAAAAATATTAAATAAGGCAGACAAATGGATGAATGGATTATAAACATATACATACACATACATACATACATACATACATACATACATACATACATACATACATGCAAACAGGGAGGGAGTGAAATTTTATCTTTTCAAGTTCCAGGTATGGTAATAGGTACCTGTACTCCTGGGTAAAAGTCACAGGAGTGATAGCAGGACTGAGGCAGGAGGATCACTCTGAAAAGGAATTGAAGACTGCCTGGGTTAGACAAGAAGACCCTGTCTAAGGGGAGTGGGACTTGTAAAGTGAAGGAGGGAGGGCAGCAGGAAAGTTGGGTGGATAGGAGATGGGAGAAAGGAGGGTAAGAATAACCAGAATGCATTATAAATGTGCAAGAAATAGCCAAAAAGAAAATTAACGAAGGACTTATACTTCTATGACACATGGGCCATCTAGATCTGAGACTGGTGCCCTCATTCCAGCTTCCTTAGCAGTGGCTTACACATTCTCCTAAGACCTTCTGCCAGATTCATCACTAATTCTTAGAATCATTTCTTCAGCTGTGACCCAGTCTCACTGCAGACATCCCCAAATCTTCCTTCTCTCATGACCTGCTTGAATGTACTTTAGGACCTCTCTCTCCATGCCGCTAAGGACCTTGGAATGGCTGGCAACATCTCATCAACCAGGCGGCTACCACGCCCCTGCAAGAGCGACTTCTCTTCCTTATGACCACAATTACACCTCGTAATCTCTCTACACTTGGACAGGCAATGTTACATGCAAACATGCAGCGGCTGCTGTCCAGGCTTTTGGAAAGAGTTTTCTAGAGGATGAACGCATGGGTCCGTAGTTTAAAGCACTGGCTGCTATTCCAGAGAACATGACTTTGATTTCCAGCACCTACCTGGCAGCTCAAAAGTATCTATAACAACAATTTCAGGGGATCTAATGCCCTCTTCTGACTTCTGAAGGTACCAAGTACACTGTCATATGCAGGCATCCGTGGAAGAAAAACATTCATACACATAATTTTTGTTGCTATTAAAGAAAAATAATATGCAAGATACGTCATTAGTGAAAAAGTCCATGGCAACGAAAACCATGAACATGTAGTCACAGTCAAACATGTAAGCACAGTACCTGTGCACATTTACACATGCTGGGGGAGAGAGAGGAGTAGGGAGGAATGGAGAGCTAAAAAAAAATCTCCTATTTTCCAAAATTTAACAATGATCATTAAAGCAGAATTACTTTGGGGTAAATTTTATTTTCTATTTTGTATTTTCCTGCCCTGCTTCAAATTCACTATAGAGCTTGGAAATCATTTAACTGACATAACCGTGTAAGAATAAAAGAGAACAAAATAAAATGGTAAATAGAAAAACAACAAAAGAACACAGAGGAGAAAGCACACATTATCCCTCTGGTATGGCCGGGCATCTATACTTAAAGTTGTACCGGAAGGGGCTATACACTCTGTTTTCTTCTTTTCTGGTGCTTGGGATTGATTCCCAGCTCTAAAGAGGCTCTGCCACTGAGCCACAGCCCCACCAGGCAATTGAAATCTTCCTTGCCATTTGTAGCCCGGCTTAGCTAAGATGCATTACTATAAATAAGGATAATATGGGGACAGTGGGAGTCTTAGAAAAGCCCCTGGAATCTCTTAGGATTCCATCCAGAGAGATAAAAGCGTATCTTACCGCTACCCACCGTAGGCCACACCCTGCCCATCATAAGGTTATGAACCACATGCTACAGAAACGGGCATGCTAAACTCCAGTACCGTTGATTTCACTGTTCTGAAGCTTCCTTCACATAGCTGCTGCTGAGGCACAGCCCAGGCACAAAAAGGACATCTAAACCCTGTGAAATACTAGGTATTTAATCACCATACCACCATAAAGTCCACTTTCCAGAGCAATGGTGACAGTGCGGGCTGTGGCTCAGCTTCAGTGCTGAAAATAAAACAGTCCACCTATAGGACGCGGTGGCCTTCTCCACCAGTTATTACTGACATGCACCAGCACAGGATGCTCCCACAGTGTCACACAGATTAAACCAGGGCAGGCTTCACAGTCATAGCGAGAAGCAAACACTGTGAGTTTTCTTTTCCTTTTTATTTCTAGTCAGTGATTACTGGATTTTCTACATGATAATTCATTGTTACCATACTTAAAAGAAGGCAGTGGGCCCACAGGAAGATATGCCAACAACCAGCATCTTGAGTCGACAGTATTTCTCTCCAAGCTGAGGCCAGAGCCGCCTCAGAGGCACGAGTGCAGGGAACAGGCTGTAACTAGGTCACTGGATTTTGCTTCCTCACAGTAGACCTTTTGCACATGCTCACCGGAGCTTCCAAGAGCTCGGGAGGCTAACGCTGTACAACTCCTGAGATGGACTAAAAGTAATACAATTACTCATGAAAAACATGCTGGAATGATTCCCATGTCCGTGACACAGCAAAAGGTGCCAGGAGTAAGCAGAGGCTACCCCCCCCCCCTCCAGAAGTAAGCAGAGCCTACTCCACCCTCCAGGAGTAAGCAGAGGCTATCCCACCCTCCAGAAGTAAGCAGAGCCTACTCCACCCTCCAGGAGTATGCAGAGGCTACCCCACCCTCCAGAAGCGGACAGTGGCAGACGCTTGAGGTACAATGTGATGAGTCCTAAATGTTCCCACTCAGAGTAGTGTGTGGCTGGCTCTAGCGAAGGGGAAGATTATTTCTAGCTGAGAGAATGACAGGTGGCTTCAGGACAGTGAGTGTTCCACCACCAGGAGGTACCGGAACAAAGTCGGGATGGGACAGATCCAAGGCCAGGGTACAGCCGAGCTGGCTGGCACCCAGGGGCAGTAAAGAATGACCTTAATTCTGGAAAGAACACACAGTGCCAGGCGACGGACTTTGAGTATTTCCACAGCAACAAGGCAGACTGTCGCTGTGTGCACAGCATGTGCCCCAGGAAGCACGACAACTGAAGCAGATTTTTTGTGTGCACTAGTACTGAAGCTGGTGCAGGAAGAAAATGGGGGTTACTACAAACAAACATCCCGGTCACTGTAAACAGACCATGATGTGCTCTGCAGTACAACTTCGAAGAATGACACTTTCTTATGGCTGAAAATTACATCCTTCCAGGGTCACAAATCTGGTAAGGAGGGAAGTAGAGAACAGGGAAAGATGACAAAGGACACTGCTCTGTCTTCAGGTGGCTCTCACTGACACTGGCCGGGTGGGTCCACTAAGTTCAAGATCCGCTCACGCCGTTCCTGCAATGTCCTCTTTACAGCCTTGGACACCCACAAAAGTTCCCAGTAATTAACATAGTAAGATTGAGTGGTTGCTGGTTTCACACACACACACACACACACACACACACACACACACACAAAGGATGAAAACAAGAAACAGGTGTTCTCCTCCCTAGGCAGGCACGGAAAAACGAAAGCTGAGACCCAGGGCTCTAACCCAGCCCATTCCAGTGAGAATCTATAACCATGGTTATGCGTACAAAGCTCCTCAGGTGATTCGACCATGCAGCCATGGCGGAGAATGACAGCCAGGCGGAACCACTGACCCCTGAGCATGGGAATCCCAGGAAGACTCCAGAAAAGCCAACACTCTTGCAATGTCTGTTTCCCTGGCTTTCCCTCAAGAGTGAGTTTCTTGTAATGACAAAGTCAGAACGGGCTAAGCCTCTCAGCGGATGCATGAGGACACCACTCAAGGATCTCTTCTTGCAAACAGGGCTCAGGGCAAACCTTGTCATATTCTATTCATGAAAGGGCAGAGAAAGAGATGAGCAACCTCAGTCTCCAGCCTCCGGTACTGGAACACCAAAGTGGGTAATTATACACTGATTTTGCAATGAGCTAAACAAGCACCAAAGAAATACACTTTACTATTTCAAGGAAACTTAAGCAGGTCCCCTCAACCTCTCCAAGCCTCAGTTTCCACATTTCTAAAGTGGAAATTACAGCGTCTGTCTTACATGTTGTTTTGCCAGTATGTCCAAGATTAGACGTGATGTTAACATCACAGCGATTATCCAGCAAATAAATTAACATGAAGATATGGAATGTTCTACAAATTGCATTCCATGACAAGACTGTGTGCTGAAAACAAAGATGAGAAGGACATGCAGGAGAAAAACAATGTATAACTAATAAAAGCACATACATGCTCACACGTGCGTGCATACACATACATACACACACACAAGAGGATCTGTAGGTCATGAATACAGACACCATTTACAGGTGACCTGGTGGAGGATAACTGCAGATTTTCCCCAGTGGCATATGCACCTCCCTATACAAATAAAGATCTATTGCCACAAAAATTGATCCATTACCAAATGGCTAAATGTTAAAGTCAGTACTCAGCCAAAGCCACTGCTACAGGCCATCAGCGAATGTCCTCATCTGAACTCCTGAAAGAATAACAGGAAGGTTCCAGGCCAGAGCTCTGAGGGATAGAAGCTCCATCACTTCTCCTACTCCATGTGAAAATCGTGAGTATACTTTTTCTTAAAAGATTTATGGCCTGAGGTAAAATTAAATAATTAAAATTTAAAATATTTTTAATGGCCGTTTTGGATAATGTTACACATGAATTCATCAAGCAGTCCTATAACCATTATAATTATGATATAATCTAAGCTCATAAAAATATTGCCATTCTAATTCATATTTCATGATCACTTGATGGCTTCAAAAGGATATAATGTTCTTCCCAGGACTTGCGTAAATGTACTCTATTAACTGAAATTTAGTTACTCTAAATATATATGAACCACCAATTTCTTTAATTGTTTAACTATTTCAAAATTGTTAATAAGGTGTTTTATCCATAAAATATATTGCATGGCCATCATTGTAACACTTGACTCATATTTATGTTACTATTTCAACTGATTAATTAAAGAGTAGGAAACACTTTAAGGAGATTTCTCAATCCACACTGAATCCAAAACGCTCACCTACACTGAGAAGTGCTCATCTGGACATCAACAGCAACTCTGAATTACTTAACTGCTCAGACTACTAATGTTTTTATGTTTGTGTGATGGTCACAATGGTGTTACCATCTCTGATCATGCACGCAATGGTTACAACACACAAACTCAACTGACCAAAATGCTACTGAGGCAAGCATGGCACCCTTCACCTCCAAACTGTGAAATTGCACAGCCTAGACAAAGGGCAGGTTTTATTATTTATTAAAGCAGAAGTCAAGTCAGGATGCTCTTGAATTGGGTTAGCTTTGCCGGTGTTTAGTGTCTACATGAAAGAGCAGCAATACGGCGTGGAAGAAACAGTGGAGTTTTCAATGCATAGGTATTAAGACCTACAACCATTAGACAGTACAGCAAGACATCTGACACTAGAGACAAAGGTGCACGCGACTAACCATTGCAATGTGCATGCAGATAGGTCTATACATGGAGTATGTAGTAGGGAGAAATGGGAGAAGTCAAAAAAAAAAAAATCTTGGCCAGACTCTCAAGCCCTGGATAGAGCCTGGTTGCCCATATTCATGAAGAGCTTAGAGAATGCATAATCATCTGATGTGATGTGGTGGGTAGCAGGTATATGGGAATGCACATATCTCACACCGTTCACACCCTGCATGAGGCTCAGCTCTGGGACTACTAACTTGCTCTGTGACTTGGAGAACAGCAGTACGTCTCTACACTTCCAGCTATAATGGAGGGCATATGTATGCTGAGGGCCAGGTAGAGTGTGCAAGCATCTGGAAGGCACAGCCAGCAGACCCTCCAGCAAGATTTACTTTCTTCTCTAGTACTTTTTCAGGATGAACTCACACAGTAGGTGAGCTCAGACAACTCACACAGTAGGTAAGCTCAGGAAACTACAGGTCTACTACCTCTGACTCAATTCCTAACCTCGTGCTGAACCAACCAAGAAGCTTCCAAGGCACTGAGACATTGTATCAGGAGCAGGGCTATAGGCAAGGCTGCCAGTAGCTTCCGCTTTGATTGGGAAGCATCATGTGTAAGTAGAATAAAATGACTTATCTGAGAGCCATGAAGACACAGAGGAGGAAAACTCCACAATGACAAACAATATAGCATACTTAAGATCTCCAGTGGTCTAAATACTCGGGTATTCCTATAGGTCCACTTAAGAGACCACCATACAGGAAGACAGCCATGATCTGGGAGCTGTGTTGGACAGGCTGTATCTTTCCACTAACAACCTGAGGAGGATTTCTATATCTGTGCCTGACGGATAGGAAATGTTGCTGCCTCCAACCCTCCCTCGATCATCCTGCACGACACAGTGATGCCAACAACTAACACAACTTGTACAGCATCTGACACACAGAAACAACACCAGCAATGACACTAGCAAACCCATAAATAAAACTCTTGCTCCTAGAGGCTTGTGAATATTGCATTGAGCTAACCACAGGTTACCTTGGACATCTGATTGATGCAAGTCAGTTCCCACCTCTAGAATCCTGATTTGCTGTTTTACAGGGGTTATCCGGAAATAAATGATAACCAACAGATTCAATCAGCATGGACCGTGGGGTAGAGGAGACCCTGTCTCAGAACCATCAGGTAGTTCCAAACCAACACTGGCAACACCTACCCCACTGTAAACTCTGCTTCTTCATGTCCATATAAGGGCAGCCTTGCTTGCTCTGGCTCACCTTTCTTTTGTAGTTCTGGAATGCCTCATGTGCCAAGTTTAATTTCTTAAGAAAGGGTGGGCAGATCTTTTTCTACTTTACTGCGTACTCACTCACATCTGTCAGCCACTTAGGGAGAAGCTATTATGTATACAGAGAGCTTCAGAGCACGACCCTGGAAAGACAAAGGTGAACTGAGCTGCAGTCACTCACTGGAACAGTTCTCTGCACTCAGTGCCATGTAGACATTGACTGAAGAGTGAGGGCTGATTGTTGTAATACAGAAAAAGATGTAAACATTCTTTCCATGAAAGTACACAGGAAGTGCATAAAAATGGAACTGGTTCAAAGGCAAGCACCAGAATGGCAGTCCATAGTATGAGCACAAACACACACTTGCAGGCATGCACACACACCCACACCTACCCACACACACCCCTTAGTGACATTATGCACTATCATATAATTTAAACTAACAAGATTATAGATAATTCTTCCTTCCCTCTACCCTCTCTCTTCTCCTTCCCTTCCCATCTCCTTCACTACATGTGGGAGAGCAAAAATACAACTGCCAAAGTTTCTATAAGAATTAATTACACGTATATCTTCAAAGAGCACAAATCAAAGTCATTTTGAAAAGAAAAAAGTAATATTCCAGAGATAGAAATTGAGAGTAAATGAAAAGGGTCAGAATGTTAAATTCTTATAATCTACAAAATAAGTGACTTTGCTTATAAGTGTAAAAAGTGTATGTGTGTATGTGTGTTTGTGTGAGTATGTGTGTGCCATCCAAGTG